>NC_059435.1:19636810-19949310 GCF_021028975.2 Sphaerodactylus townsendi
TGGTAAATTCAGCCAGCTCTCTGACCTTATGAGAAGTCTACTCACCACATGAAAATAGTTGGTCATTGTTGGATCTTCTTTATGTTTTTCAGAAAGGGCTTGTTGAACAATCAATTCATGCAGAGGAGCTAAATTCAATTCATTTATCATAATCCCTGAAACAAGATTATTTGCTCATGACTATGTTTAGGTCATAAAATAACATGAAATCAAGTGCACCTTTATTAGAGTTACTAAGAAATTGCAAGTGAATGGTCTGCCATCATTCAGACCAAAAGCAGAAATGTATACACATCTTTCAGTGTTTCTTTTCCTTTGTCTATTCTCAGGACTGCAGCCTGAGGCTCAGGTCCACTCATCAGTTCCTCTATCAGCATGGCCAATTGGCCATGCTGGTAGAGGCTGATGGGAATTGTAGTTCCTGAACATCTGGAGAGCCGCAGGTTCCCTACCCCTGGTCTATCCTTACAGATAAAGTTTTAACTTGTCTCTTCTATAAGCATTACCTGGTTCTTCTCCTCTGCCTCTCCCAGATTTTCTTTAACAATATTTAGCCTCATGTCCCCTTCTTCCATAATTAAAGCAAATTACTTCATTAGCACAATCTAGTCAGAGCATCTGTATGTCTTAGATAATTCAGAACATAACTCAGGTCCAATGACTCTCTGGCCTCAAGCACAGATACTTGGTTTTCAAAACTTTCAGGTAGAAACCCCAGAATTACAGAAGTCACATCTTCATCCTCCGAAACTTTTCCAGCTGCCCTGATTTGCATAACCATGTCAGCCATCCATTTTAAATGCTCATTCAAATTGCCCCCCTTTTCATCCTTGCACTGTAGAACTTCCTCTTTTGAAGTCTTATTTTTTAACTGATTTTCCACAATATGTTTCTTCCAACCCTTTCCAAAAACCATGAGCAAATTTGCAGCTCATAATAAAGGCACCTCCCTCATCCCTTTTGTTGAAGACAGGAGATAGCATGCTTTGGAATCAGCCATTTTAAACCATTCCAACTCATGGGGATTTGGGGCCATTTCTTGCTCAATCACATGGTAGAGATTCTGAACAGCAAGAGCATGCTTCATACAAAATTTCCATATCAAAACATTACACTCATCCAACCAAGGGAGAGCATATTGGTTTGGGGTTTGTACTGCACTCACGTTTGCTGAAACAGTGGTCACTGGGTTAGAGGCACTGACTGAGACTTCTTCATCTGATATCTTGCTTCTTTAAGAGCTTCCTTTATATAAGCAACTCACTTTGCATCAGGGAGAAAAGTAAATGCAGGGGAAACTCCTATGCCCATAACCTTTTGTTGTATTGCAGTGAATATTAGGATATATAATATAGCAGAGTTACAAGTGAGTTGTTTTGTAGAACTTTACTGGATAACAAGTGAAGTTACGCTAAATATAGGAACAGCAAACTATCTATGCAAGTGCTCAGTCTGGGTGTCTGTGCAAACTACATGTATCTGTGTGCCTGTCTCTCCTCTTTTGCTGAAAGAAGCAGAGATCTTTCCAGAAGCTCATGTAATTCTAAGCATGTTACTTCAGCAGTTAACTCTTGCTTGACTGAATGAAGCAGGCACTCGTAAACTCCTAACACTAGGACACGATTGTTTCCCCACTGTAAGCAGCATTTATTGTTGCTGTAGAAACTGCTAGTTAGGTTTTCCTGGGATAGTCTTATAGGCAAAACACAGGTCCTCCCCACATACCAACATTTGGGTTAAGAAAGACTTCATTAAGGAAGCATTGACCAAGCATGGTACAACCTGCTTCAACATCATCATGTAGGAGGGAAGGTGGAGAAGAACAGTTTAAAGTACTAATTAAATCAGCCTGCCTGTAAGTTCCTGTAGCTGGTGGATGTTGGATGAAGACATTGGAAAAGGCTGGTGGAACTTCAGGAAGAAGCAAGCCAAGGATTTCATGCAGAGCTTGTCAGTCAGGGGCAAGAAGACAGGGTGGCTGGAGAGCAGGGGTGAAAAGGGAACAATGGTCAAGAGGAAGCTGGTCTAGTAAGCACCTGCGTAGCACAACCTAATGCCATGATACTTTGAAGGATGCTTGCAGAAACAGGACCTTTACCTCTGGGAAATATGTTTGCAACAATGTGCAGAGTGAGGCTTAAAAAATAACTCTGACAGAAAACAGCTTATACTGCACGGGCCCTTTCCCCACTTACCGTTTGCTGCACACTACTCCCCCCAAATAGCGCAGGGTCCAGCGGCGCTCCCCACGAGTCTGGGCAGTGACAATGCAGCCGCCCCGACTCTGCCGCTCTTGCGTCCCCTCAGCACGCGTCATTTCTGGCGCTGAAAAAACTGCACCTTTTGATGACCCCCGTGCAGAGCACGGGGAAAGCAGGGGAACACGACCCCCGCGCCAGAAATGACTCGCGCTGAGAGTAGCGCGCCGCAAACGGTAAGTGGGGAAAGGGCCATGCTGATCTCCAACTACAGAGACCACTTAGCAAAGACAATTGAAAATGCTTAAGGGTATGCCACTCACTATAAAAGTAGACAGCCCATTATACAAACACAAAGCTCAAACGCTGCCTTCCATCAACGAACCATTGTTAAGAGATCTCTTCAGGCTTATTGAGATGTTCAGTTAAAATAACAGCCCTATCATATATTAGCATTGGCAGGATACTACTGTCAGTCCCAGGTCAGGCTGTCCACACTGATAATTTCCCTTTTCATGGCTTTGTCACAGTAACGTTGTTTGCAAGTTGTACAGATTTTGGAGTGGACTGGCCACTGAACATATAGGGAAATTTCCTGGTGGGCTGCTAGTGGCCGGGGGCAAGCAGAACAAACCACCAGCAACTTGCCAGCACCTCAGGGGTCACGTGGCTTTGACCCTTTAGCACTGATACTGGGTCACCAATTGCTTTCTCCTGCACTGCCATCAGTTTGCAGAAAGAGGCACTGGGCTGGGTGAGGTCATATCCCTTGCAGGTGTCATTGAACTGAGTGGCCCCATCAGTACTACAAGGGCCACTCAGCTTGGCTTCTCCTAGGACCCTTTTCACTTCCCAGTCTGCTCCCAAGTCAGATTTGGAAAAGCTTAGCTGTACCCAAGCATCATAACATCCTCCAGTCTTACCCAGCCTCTTCTGTCCAAGAATCCACAATCATTGGATAGAGAGGGAGTCTGTGAGTTATATCTGACCCTCCAATTGTTACAAACGCCTTCATGCCAGGGATTTGCAAGCCTGGTGGAAAAGAGAACATAAGAACATAAGAACAAGCCAGCTGGATCAGACCGGAGTCCATCTAGTCCAGCTCTCTGCTACTCGCAGTGGCCCACCAGGTGCCTTTGGGAGCTCACATGCAGGATGTGAAAGCAATGGCCTTCTGCGGCTGTAAACAAGTAAGTAAACAATCAGACCAGTGCATACTTCCTTAATTAGGCACAAAAACTTTGAAACCTATGGCTCAGGGCAAATTCTATTTGGAATTTTTAAAAATCCAAGTTTTGCTTAAACTTCCAGTCAAAGGTTGCAAGACAGAGCCATCTTTGCCCATATATTTTGTGTATTCAGTTAAGTTTTTTTAAAATGACTTGTCTGGGGAAAGGGGCAGTAGTAGAGCATCTCCTGGCATGCAGAGGATCCCAAGTTCAATCTTAGCATTTCCAGTTTTTAAAAAGGGTAGAGTAGGAGATGATGGGAAAGAGCTCTACATTTGACTCGGGAAATCTGCTGCCAGTCTGAGTGGACTGTATTGACCTTGATAGATCAATGGTCTCATTCAGTAGAAGGCAGCTTCAGAAGTTTTTTTTTTTTGGGGGGGGGTACACACACACTAGAACAGGGGTAGGGAACCTGCGGCTCTCCAGATGTTCAGGAACTACAATTCCCATCAGCCTCTTTCAGCATGGCCAATTGGCCATGCTGGTAGAAACTGATAAGGGGTGTTCTAATTATCTGAGCTCACTGAGTCCCACTAGAAGCAAGACAAAAGTCAACATAAAAGGACACCTGACACAGATATGAAACATGTGCATTCAGTAAAGTCAAACTGCAAAAACTTGAAATGTAACTTATCAATATTTTTTAGGGTTCTTTTCTCCTGAAAAAAAAATTGACAGATTTCAGGGAGCCGAAAAGTGGATCTTGAAAAATGGCAATTAAAAAATGGGGGATCTCCTCTCTCCCTTCCCTCTCCCCCCTGATTTACGCTGCCTGATTTACACTTTGTGCTGATGCTCTTGAGGTCCACATGGATTTCAGTGATGTGACAAAGTTGAATACTGGGCTCAGCCTGTCTGGGCCCTGCATTTAGCTCTGTGGCATCTTTGCTGAAGTCCATGTGAACTTTGGTGGTGGTGCAGAGTTGGATGCTGGCCTTGGCCAGATTCAATGTTCAGCTCCGAGTCACTGCCTCTGAACTCCATGTGGGTCTCAGAGGCAACAGGTGACATATATTCAGCTTTGCTCTGCCTGCTTCCTGTAAAGGAACCCTGTGAGGAATTCAAAGGCAGCAGGAATTTCTCAGGTTTGGGTTTAATAGATGCCAAAAAATTCAAATTCCTGAAAAACTGGCTTTTTTTTCAGTTTTGTTTTTTAATTTCCAGGACTATTATCTGATATAGACCCATTTATTTCATCCAGAGCTTCACCTTTTCCCCTGACTGCTAGAAAATTATGATCCAAATATAATATCACTAAAAACTCTAACTAGATTATTTTTAAAAAAAATGCTTTTTACTAACTGAATACTATTTATCATGTTTTAGTGGATTTTGTTATATCATTTCTTTGGATATTTTGTATAATGTATATGATTTATATTTTATGTATTTAACTTTATATTTACTTTGTTATATTTGTATTTTATCTATTATGGCAGCCTATTGCAATATACAATTCAATAAATTCTACTCTACTCAATTAAACTCAAACCTGAAGAATACCTGCCAAAATGGCACGCTAATACTTAGCAGCTAATACTTAGAACACCTGTACATCATTCATACCAAATGAATACAGGAGACACCACTGACAGCAAATTTGTTTTGACTGCAGTTGAGCTTCAGAATGAAAGAAAGCAAATGTAAGTACCAATGGATGTATGCACAAAGGTCAGTACCAACTCACTTCACAATTTTCAGCTAGTCATTTGGCATAGTTACCAGTCTGGACCCACTTTGTGTGGAAGACTCCAACCAGCTGTGATCAGGTTTTTTTTAGAAGAAGAAGAAGAGCTTGGATTTATATCCCCCCTTTCTCTCCTGCAGGAGACTCAAAGGGGCTTACAATCTCCTTGCCCTTCCCCCCTCACAACAAACACCCTGTGAGGTAGGTGGGGCTGAGAGAGCTCAAAGAAGCTGTGACTAGCCCAAGGTCACCCAGCTGGCGTATGTGGGAGTGTACAGGCTAATCTGAATTCCCCAGATAAGCCTCCACAGCTCAGGCGGCAGAGCTGGGAATCAAACCCGGTTCCTCCAGATTAGATACACGAGCTCTTAACCTCCTACGCCACTGGTTTTACTGTTAAACCTCACATCCTTCATCAGATCAAGCATAAACCCTTAACTAAGAAGGCAATCTGAGATATAATTTAAATAGCTACATTCTGATACAATGCCAAATCATGGTTTGGCCTCCAGGAGAACTAGTCTCTTCCTGAGCTGTAGTAAACTGCAGTTGGTCATTGCACTGAAACAAATTACAGTTTTTATCCAAACCACCACCTATTGATTTGAAATAGTGGCCAACTATTTCCTGCAAACAAAAATCTGTCAGTTGCCAAACCACATGCAAGGGTGTGGCAGGGAGAAGCACGCAAGAACAAGGACTTCTAAAGGTCATTGTTACAATGGGAAGCCATGGATCACCATTGTGTCTGAATGCAACTTGTCCTCAAATGGATGCCCCTCAAAAGTAGCAAGATGAGAGGGCTACCAAGGAGATCAGCACTACTCTGCATGTTTCAGTTGGTTAGCAATTTTCTCCAGCTTTGTCTTTAACTTGTTATAAATCCAGCTATGATACAACCTGCTTTTTTTCACGGGTGTTTTGGTTTTCATAGAACCCGGAAAAACCCACAACACCCTAGCGATTCCGGCCATGAACGCCTTCAACAGTACTACTTTATTTCATTTACCATTACCTGGAGTGAGCTGTTCTTCCAAGATTTGGGAGGGTGACAGATAAAATTCAAGACTCATAGGTGTACCTAAAAGATTTGTTTAAAAAATGGAGACTGATAAATCATGGATGCAATAATGCAGCTGTGAATAATGCGACAATAACGTATCTGGGAAAGTCATCCCTGCCAAGGTCCCTCTCTTGGTTCACTTTTATAAAGGTAAAGGTAGTCCTCTGAGCAATGGGTCATCAATGATCCATGAGGTGATGTCACATCAAAATGTTTACTAGGCAGACTATGTTTACAGGGTGATTTGTCATTGTCTTCCTTAGATCTACACTTTCCCCCAGCAAGCTGGGTACTTATTTTACCGACCTCAGAAGAATGGAGGGCCAGGTCAACCTTGAGTTGGCTACCTGAAACTGACTTCCTTTGGGATCAAACTCAAGTTGTGAGTGGAGCTTACCACACTACATCACAGGGCTCACTTATATAGATTCTGGGAAATAGCCCTAATGCAGGGTTTTGAGTATCTCAATATTCAGTCAGTTCATTAGTATTTGGACACTCCCAAACCTACAACAGAGAGGGTAACCAAAGAGAACATGCATACCATGGACAACAATGTTTTTATCTACTGCCATGGATTAATTCACTGGACCATCTACTCCTACAACCCCCCTCAGATGTTTGTCTTCAAATTACATCTGATTTTGCTTGCTTCCAAGATTTGCTCAAATCTACCTTTTAGAAGACTTTTTAGCCCTGACCCCTGGTTTTGTGAGATCTCAGCTGCTAACCCTGGTTAGCACTTGGATTCCAGAGCTGCTACACAGAACCAAACATTGGCAAAACACCTCTATTCAGCGCTTGCTATCAAAGCCCTACAGGGTCACCATAAACCAGTTGCAACTTAACGGCACTTTGCACAACCTCCTTTTAGTTCTGAAGTGGGTGGGGACATGTACCTCCAATTCTTGACCTGAGGTAGCCTACTTTTCCACAGAGTATTTTGGTGATTCTCTTCTCATTCGGGACCCTGTTTTTAAAGAAAACACAGTGAGCAGTGAACAGTGAACTTCCCAATTTTATTCTGCAAGGGCAACGTTGGGCTTTGGCCGTCTTCAAGAAAACTGCGATTTGGGGCTCAGCC
This sequence comes from Sphaerodactylus townsendi, assembly GCF_021028975.2. Classification (NCBI taxonomy): domain Eukaryota; kingdom Metazoa; phylum Chordata; class Lepidosauria; order Squamata; family Sphaerodactylidae; genus Sphaerodactylus; species Sphaerodactylus townsendi. The sequence goes on from NC_059435.1 coordinate 19,644,075, forward strand.
CAGCTGCTCTGCCCCCTCCCCTTAACAGTATGCATCAGGCCCTTCAACTCCTCATCCCCCCTAAAAAGCAGGGAGAGAAGAAACCACCCAGAGGTCTGTGCATGCCATTCTTTGAACCCATAAATGTAACTACAGGTACCTTTAAAAATAAGAGACAATTAGATTTGGGCTATGGTCCTGGGGAAGGAGGGCTTAATGTTTGTCTCCCACTGCATCACTTCCTCAACAGGAAATGCCCCCCCCCTCAAATTAAAAGCAACTGGAGTGGCAAGATATATGCTCATATTGTGTATGTGTTGCCTTCTATACTGAGGTTTAAAGTAGCGGGGTGGGGGGATTTTTGATCAGTGAAACTGCATAGAGAAGAAAAGGCTTGGTGAACATCCCTCCCCCCCCCCCATATCATGGTTGTTTCTAGTGCCCCAAAACACATTTGGAGTTCCAGTCACAGCAGCTGAATGTCACATATATTAAATTAGCTGCAAGGCAGCAACAGAAAGATCACATTATACACACTGGAAGCAACCCAAAGTTTTGGCAAATCCAAGAAACCCTATACCCATGGTGGCGAACCTTTGGCACTCCAGATGTTATGGACTACAATTCCCAGCAGCCCCTGCCAGCATGGCCAATTGGCTGCTGGGAATTGTAGTCCATAACATCTGGATTGCCAAAGGTTCACCACCACTGCCCTATACAATGTAGGACTCCATTGCATACCCACTCACCCTGGGAAAGAATTTTTTGGCTTAGCTCCAGCCCCTCCCCATATTGTGCTTAGCTCCAACCCCTCCCCATATTGACTGCAGGCAGAGCATCCATGTGGACATTTTGACTGCAGTTTCTTTGACCCTCCTCCAAAAGAGAAAGCCCAGGAGGCCCACAGGAAACATGATTTCATGTGGAAGCTCCCTTTAAGTATGGAGGCATGTCGCTTTCCAACTGGGGAAGTGCCCATTGGTAAGAATAAAATTAGACTTTCAGATTTCAGGTCAGCATAACAAATGCTTGGCAATCAGCAGGGGACCAGGATAGCGGAGGACATAGAGAAAGCACCATCAGTGATGCTCTGGGTTTTTCCTGGAAGTGACACCACAGCTGTGTAGAAACCACTAGAACATGGGTCTGCAACCTGCGGCTCTCCAGATGTTCATGGACTACAAATCCCATCAGCCCCTGCCAGCATGGCCAATTGGCTGATGAGAATTGTAGTTCATGAACATCTGGAGAGCTGCAGGTTGCAGACCCCTGCACTAGAAACTCTTTGATAGAACCATAGAGTTTTGATGATTCCTAGAGAGGACTGAGGTCATTTCTAACTTTTCCTCTGGAAGTAGCATCACACTTGTCTAGGAATCACTGGCAATTCTAAGGTAAAATCATGGAGTTTCTGGTGACTGACGTAATCTCTGGGTTTTTCTCTGGAAGTGTTTTTAGATTAATTTCCTCCTGCTGGCTGTAGTGGTGGCTGGAAGGAACAGGAGTCAGGGAGGGGATCTGGCAACTGTAATAGCAGCTCATGGCACATACTTGCCTCCATTTTAAAGGTCCAGGAAGGTGGCAACACACCATAATAGAATATTCTCATTGACCAGAGATGAACCCCAGTGGGCAGTTGGCATTTAAAATTGAAGACATTTCTTCATTTGAAATGCATCTGCAATTCAACAGCTGTTGAAAATGAGCGTGTAGAACAGCCATTCTCAACCAGGGTACCGTGGTACCCTGGGGTGCCGTGAGCATGTCCCAGGGGTACCGTGGCAACACTACCGCCCCTCCCCCCTCATTTTTGTGGTGTCTCCCACCAGCGCCAGCAAGGACATGGAGCTGGCCCATGGGGCAGGGCCTGCCACAAGGTCAGCAGCCACCACCACCCTCAGTGCTTCCCTTCACCCTGGGAGGGGAAGGTGGGGTGTGTGGCAAGCAGGGGCAATGGGAGGGGAAGGTGGAGGGTGGCGGCAGAGGTACCGTGAGATATGGAGAGTGAGGTCAAGGGTACCCTGACCTCGAAAAGGTTGGGAAACACTGGTGTAGAAAGCTGAAAAAGAGTAGTAATACACAATCTGGATCCCCACAAACACCTTCGGGGGTGGGCGGTTTATCAAATTTAATTAATAATAATAATAATAATAATAATAATAATAATAATAATAATAATAATAATAATAATAATAATAATAATAATGACCTACATTTCCAGCCAAGTGAAGCTTCTCTGTCTCTACATACATTTCACCTGCAAAATCCAAACATGTATGATGCCATTCTCTACCACCCAACTTACCTGTCCAAAAGAGAAAGTGAAGTGATATCTTTTTCCAAAGACTGCAGGGCAAGATACATTCTGGCTTTGGTTTCTCTAACAAAGAAAGAGAGACTTCGTAAGAAGGGGACAGCTTTCAGAAGAAAGATAATGCATGAAGTAATGAACTAACCTTTTCCCTGAAGTCTGGTAAAGATTGACAAGTTCTTCCAAAACTTCTCCAAAGGCTTCATAGTTTTTCGTTCTTAAAAAAAAGCCTGACGGTTAGTATTAAAAAAGTCAAAGAGCTGGCTTGTTCACATCTTAAAAACTATGAAGCAAATATAATTTGACACTAGACTAGCATATGGAGGGATGGTCATTCTCTACTTGATTCTTTAATTTAAACATCTGCCTTGGACCTGCCACCATGGCTCTAGGTAAAGGTCATGGAAAAGGATGTTTTTATGATTCCTTCCCAAATTATGGCATCTATGGAGGACCACAATAGAACAGTTTATTATCTCTGTGTGTGTGTGTTGGGGCGGGGGGGGGGGGGGGGGGTATCCTGAAAATGTACAAAGAAGTTCTTGTTATATACCACCAGAAATAGTCTGGCAATGGACGCAGAAAAGATTCTTTGGTGTCAAATATATACGACGGCAAATGCAAGAATCTACCTGACAGGAACACACATACCTTAGAATCAGCAACATATCTTCGTAGATCTAGAGAACAAGAGAATAGAAGTTGCACAGTAATTCTAGAAAATCCAATAACAGTTATTGATGCACAGCAAAAGGGGCAAACTGCACAAGCTAACGTTAGCTGAACAACCTGAATGGCCTAGCCTAGCCTGAGCGTGTTGGAGCTGGAAAGCTAAGCAAGATCAGTTATGGTTTGTACTGGAATGGGAGCTCACCAAGTAAAACCAGGATTGCTACGCAGAGGAAGGCAAAACTTCTACTCATTTCTTCTACTCATTTCTTGCCTTGAAAGGTGGCTATAAGTTAGCTGTGACTTAGCTGCACTTAATAAACAACAACAACTGAGATGGAGGACAAGAAAGTGACCATCGTCAACATAGCAATACCAGGTGACAGCAATGTCATTGGAAAAAAAACATTAGAAGGTCACTATATATCATGATTTGAAGAACGAGATTCAGCAACTGTGGCACAAATCAACTGAGGTTGTCCCAGTGGTAATTGACACTCTGGGCACCATTCTGAAAACACCAGGACTGCACTAGAAACACCTTCAAATTGACCAAATCAACATTTGTCAGATTCAAAAGGCAGCCCTGCTGGGATCCGCACATATCCTACGCCAATACATCACAATGTCCTAGGCCTCTAGGTGAGGCTCGAGTTGTAATGAAAGGCCAACAACGAGCAGTTAAAGAACTGGCAGCTGTGATATTAAACAAAATTTTATAATAATAATAATAATAATAATAATAATAATGGTTAGCTTAAGAACATAACATAAGAACAAGCCAGCTGGATCAGACTAGAGTCCATCTAGTCCAGCTCTCTGCTACTCGCAGTGACCCACCAGGTGCCATTGGGAACTCATGTACAGGATGTGAAAGCAATGGCCTTCTGCGGCTGTTGCTCTCGAGCACCTGGACTGTTAAGGCATCTCCCTGAACCAGAAGGAAAGGTGAGGGATAAGTGTTAATGTATAAATTTAAGAACCCTTGGGATACTGGTCTTTGTGGCTAAGTTACTACATAGCTGAATTGTTTTGCTTTAGGTAGATTTCCAGGAATTTGCATTTTTCGAGCTGTGAGTAGGAAGCAGTGTGGGTGTGGTCTTCCAGCTCCACTCTTTCCCAATTTTGGACTGAATCATTGTGGGTAGAACTGTATGTGGGGAGAGCTGAATGAACAAAGAGCAACTAATACTGTCCAGGGTTGCATTGATACAAAAATGCAGCCCAGGAGAACCACCGTGGCGTAGAAGGTAAGAGCAGAGGACTCTAAGCTGGAGAACTGAGTTTGATTTCCCACTCCTCCACATGAGCTGTGAACTCCTATCTGGTGAATTAGTTTTGTTTCTCCCCTCCTACCTTGGGTTAGTCACAGTTCTTCAGAACTCTCTCAGCCCCATCTACCTCACAAGACGTCTGTTGTGGGAAGAGGAAGGGAGAGTAGTTTGTAAGCTGTGTTGAGTCTCCTTGCAGGAGAGAAAGAAGATGACTTTGTTTATACCCCACCTTTCTCTCCTGTAAGGAGACTCAAGGCAGCTTACAAACTCCTTTCCCTTCCTCAAGGTGGGGTATAAATCCAAACTCCTCCTCCTCCTTCATTTTCACTACCAGGTACCTTTGAAGAAAAATGACTGGTTTTGAAAATATGTTTAGCAACTGTGGTATATTTTCTCCCTATACCTACAGGGAGAAAATGACTGATATGACATGCCATAGCTGAAATTTAGGCCCTACCTACACTGCACAGTATCTTCTTATTTTGCCCAGCAAGCACATATCTGTAAGCACATCTCACAGGGGGGAAATCAGACTGTTCACCATGTGTAAAGGAATCACAAATATGGTAAACTAAAGACACAATTATGTTCTTAGACCCAATGTACATATTCAGAACAATGAATGAGGTGGTTTTAGAGTTGCCAAGCTCCAGGTGGTAGCTGGGTATCTCCTGGAATTACAAGTGATCTTCAGGCAACAGAGATCAATTCCCCTGGGGGGGAAATGGCATTATACCCGACTGAAGTCCCTCCCTTACCTAGATTTCACTCCCAAATTCTCCAGGAATTTCCCAAACCAGAACTAGCAACCCTAGTTCATTCTCAAAATGTATTTTGCAAATAGTGGTACAGCAGTTTAGCCAACTGTAGTAATAGCAGCAGAAAGCCACCATGGTATTGTGGTTTAGGTGTTGGGTTGGGATCTGGAAAATCAAGGTTCACATTTCCACTCTCCCATGGAAACTTGCAGGGCGACTTTTTTTTTATTTATCTCCCCCCTTTCTCTCCTGTAGGAGACTCAAAGGGGCTTACAATCTCCTTGCCCTTCCCCCCTCACAACAAACACCCTGTGAAGTAGGTGGGACTGAGAGAGCTCCGAGAAGCTGTGACTAGCCCAAGGTCACCCAGCTGGTGTGTGTGGGAGTGTACAGGCTAATCTGAATTCCCCAGATAAGCCTCCACAGCTCAGGCGGCAGAGCAGGGAATCAAACCCCGTTCCTCCAGATTTGATACATGAGCTCTTAACCTCCTATGCCACTGACCTTGGCCAGTTACCCACTCTTAGACTCACCCTGTCAGTATTTGGGGGGGGAATACCAGAGATGTGATGCAGGAGGCAGGCAATGGCATACCACTTTTGAACATCTCTTTCCTTGAAAACCAATAAATCAGCTGTGACTTGATGCTCTTCCCAAAAGTAATAGTGGCACAAGGTGGATGACCTACATAAAAGTAGCCATCTCTTATTTTTATTCCTCCATGGAATTTATTAAATCAGAACACCGTTACTAATATGTAATTGTTACCTGAGGAGATTCTCCAGGTTGAATCAGTTTTACCTCCAAGACGTCTCCGTCTGCTTTAAATTGAATCTCTATGCAGAACATTTCAGATGTTATATAGAAAGTTGTCCCATCGGGGCTAACACGAGAGTGAAGTCTAAAGAAAGAGTTGGGGGGAAGAGAATGGTGTTGTTTTGTCAAAATTTATGGCACATGAAGCAGCCTAACTTGTTTCTTCGTCTTGGCTCCTACTTTTCCAGTTGCCATCAGAGCTCCTGTATTAAACTTCAGTACCCAGGTATTTTGTTTCTGTACTGTTTGAAATACCACTTCAATGAGGAACATGCTTAGTCATTTTTGCTTTTAAGTGAAGTTGTGTTCCATAGTGTGTGCAGAGTGCTGATGGTTTTGGAAAGGACATTCCAGCCAACACTTTGTACCCAAGAGATGGAAACACATTCAGCTCCCAAACTGTTCACATTGTCCTTTTCAAGGATATTACAATAAAGAATTCTGGATCTTTCAGCTGTAATTTAAATATTGAATATTACCCAGTTAATGGGAGCTTATACAGCAACAGGAACACATTTACCAGTGACAAGCCTTTAATATTCCACATTCCCAATCCACATTCCAGTATGCCCCTAATAAAGGTAAACCTTTCTGCTCTGTCTATTCGTCAGTCATTGTTTTGTTCAAGTTTTTGAATGATGGGTTTGGGAATTAGTGTTGCCAACTGGGAAATTCTGGGAGATTTGGAATTGAAGTGGGAGCCATTTTCTGAGGAGAACTAATCTCAATCTTCTGGAGATCAATTGTAATTTTGCAAGATCACCAAGTTTTGGGTGGTTGGCAACACTGTATAGGAATCTTTGGAAAATACTGCCATTCTCAGTCATACTGAGCACACATGAATGCTGGAAGCACCATGAGCTAATCTTTTGTTTGCATGCCATACCTTTCACAGGTAGAAAGGTCCCTATAAGACAGTGATGGCAAACCTTTTTGAGACCGAGTGCCCAAATTGCAACCCAAAACCCACTTATTTATCACAAAGTGCCAACATGGCAATTTAACCCGAATGCTGAATTTTTGTTTAGAAAAAACGGTTGACTCTGAGGCATGCGTTACTTGGGAGTAAGCTTGGTGGAAGTCGGTGGCTTTGCTTTGAAGCAACCGTACAACTCTTCCGACGAGTGAATCATGACCCTAAGAGGGTTTACTTAGAAGCAAGCCTCGTTGCCAGTAACCAAGCTTACTACCAGGTAAAGGATCACACTTTACTTCTTCACATGAAAATCAGTGGAGTTTAACAGTGCTTTACAGGGTTACCTACACTGCTTTCCCAAAAGTAGGTCTTAGGTTTAATGCTAATAATCGAGCCCAGTGGCCCAGGTCAGCCTAGATGTGTGTGTGTGGGGACTCTGCTTGTGCGTGTCCACAGAGAGGGCTCTGAGTGCCACCTCTGGCACCCGTGCCACAGGTTCGCCACCACTGCTATAAGACTACCATTCCTTGAGGCCCACAGAACCCTGGAGCTGGCACTGGGCATTGAGGCCCCACTTGATTAGTGGAATTGGTTCTCCAACAGATTTTTCTAGGAACTGGAAATACCAGAGGTAATCGAGGACAATTGTGTCAGTTCTAATTGGTATTTGAATTGGCTGTGTTATGCAACAGCACTAGAAGGTTTGATAAAGCATGAGTTGAAGAGTGGCCAGGTCTTCCTTGGCCACCAGGTGGGTGGGGTGGAGGAGGTGAGGTGAGGGTTACCAGATCCAAGAGATTTGGGGATGGAGCCTGGGGAGGACAAGGAGCATAGTGGGGTACAATGCCCTGACTTCCACCCTGCAAAGCATCCATTTTGTCCAAGGAAACTGATGTCTGTAGTCTGGGGATGAGCTATACTTCTGGGAGATCCCCAGGTCTCATCTGGAGGCTGGCATTCCTAGTTGAGGTTGATCAGACAATAGGCCTCTCATGACATGTAGTTTGGTTTGTTAGGTTTGATGCACATTAAAAATAAACTTACCGCTTTTGTTTAGATATGACTTCCAATTTGTTCATCACAGCAAACAGAGATTCATCTGCACACATGAGAAGTTATTGAGTTGGATTCCACAGTAATATATTTCATCAATCCAGAATGCCTCATGTATTCTGGAGTAAGCTTTTGGCAATACCCTCTCTTCAAGCACTACTTTAATATAAAGACTCACCTAGATGATCAGAGAATTATGTTCTAAACTGCTATAGAAACACCAGCTCCATTCAATTAATTTTCCCGGGGTTTTACTGGACATCATCCACCTAATTTATTAATTATGGAAGGTAATTGCTGTTACTGTTTTTATTGTATTTATTGTTTTAATTGGGATTATTCGATTGTTTTAGTTGCGATGTATTGTGTCTGGTTGCCTGTAAACTGCCCTGAGCCCTTCTGGGGTAGGGTGGTCTAATAAATTGAAATAATAATAATAATAATAATAATAATAATAATAATAATAATAATAATAATAATAATAATAATAATAATAATAATAATAATAATAATAATAATAATAATAATAATAATAATAATAACCCCCCACCGGGTGCCGCCTTGTCGTTGGCGGGGGGCTTAACTGCTTCTGTGATGTTGAGAGCTGTGCTGGCAGTAGTGCAAACTACCGGCAGGTTCAACCATGCCAGAGTGGTCTCAATTGAGGAGAAGGACTAAGTGCACCCAACCCATTAAAAATATGGTGAAACAAACTCAAAAGAAGTCTATACTGGCCCGGTCATTTCCCAGGATAATATGGACCGCAGAAGGGCGCTTGGTGAACCTGGGCATCCGGCCGGTCAAGTGGGTTACAGGAAACTTGGTGACCCATTGCTGAGAATCCAGGGCATAATTCTGCAGGGCAACTGGAAGCAAAACAACTACCAAAGCGTACTTTCACGTCAGAGAATCGAACTGTCGCGAACTGCTACCATAAATCGGAACCCCAAAAGCGCATACCAAAAACGGATGTAATCGCCAGTGGAAACTCTCAATATCCAGATTCAACTTTAACTGCACTGAGAATTGCTGACAAGAGGCGACTCATAACCAGGAACAAGGTAACGAAAGTGAAGCTCTAACTTGAAGAAATAATGAAAAATCATGAAACAGCAGAACAGGCAACTGTGGAGACAATTGCAGGAGTTCTAATAACATCTGAGAGTCCCCCGAACAATTTGAGCCAGAAGAAAATGCAGAAATTTGGCATGAAAAACTCTGTGGCCATTTTTTTTCGCATTACACCTGCCACATTGACCACAAGGCAACAAGAACTTAAAGAGAAAATTTTGACCTATGCTGCATCAAAGGAAGAAAGGCAAAGACTGCCAACATTGAAAAAACAGTACCAAGAAAACATCTGGCACCTCTAATGAAAGATGCAACGCTGCACTCGCAACTATCCAAATAAATATCAATGGAAGAAACTAACTAGCTTGCATACAGTGCCGTTATGATTGTAACACAAGAATTGGGGATACAAAAACTGAAGCCCGCAAGAAAAAAATGACTGGAAAACCAAAATGGAAAATCAGGTTGGAGTTAAAAATCAAGAACCTATGATCAGATGCAAGCAATCTGAAGAACACGAAGGAACAAAAACTGAAAAATGTCAAAATAAAGAACAACTCGATTAAAAAATACTGGCTGAACACAAGAAAAATTGAAGAAGAACTTGAAATTGTGAAACAACAAATCACAGCAACAGCCAGAAAAATTGAACGATATGATGCTAGAGTCATCCAGTACAAACAAAATCAACTTTTTCAATCTGATCAAAGGCGGTTCTACCAGAGTCTGAATCAGCAGGCAGCTAAAAGCAGAATGAAAAACCAGAAAAAACAGCTACAAATTACACATTCTGGAAAGATTTGTGGGAAAACAGAAAAAGGCTGAACAAAAAATGCTGGGTGGATAAAAGACTTTGAAAAGAAATTTTCAAAGAACAAGATGAGAAACTTCGAAATAACAACAGAAATGGATCAGTAAAAGAGTGAAGAAAGTCAAAAATTGGACATCACCTGGCAAATGATCAGTTGCATGGATTTTGGCTCAAATATCTGACCAGCCTGCACTCAGTGATGTAATAACTCAATGAAATGCTGCAACCTGGAAACACTTCAGTGAATGGATAGTAAATTAAAAAACATATTTGATACAGAAAGATTCAGCAAAAGGGACAATACCAGGAAACTATTAAGGCCAATAACGCATTTGCCTACAATGTTCCGGGAACTGCTGACAGGCATAATTGCTGATCAAATCTAAGATTACTTGGAGGCAACAACATCTTGCCAGCAGAACAAAAAGGTAATAAAAAAGAAGAAGTAGGGGCACCAAAGATCAGCTTCTGATTGATAAAATGATACTGGAGAACTGCAAAAGCCGCAAGAAACAAAACCTGCATACAACGTGGATTGATTGAGCAAAAAAGCATTCGACTCACCGCCACACAGCTGGATCATCAAATGCCTGGATGTCATTGGGGTCAGTGAAAATATTAGCAAGTTTACTCCTCAAAATGCAATGAAACACTGGAAAACGGAGTTGTTCATGGGCAACCAAAGCTACGGAACTGTCAACATCAAAGGAGAGGAATTTTCCAGGGTGACTCACTGCATCACCATTGTTGTTCATCATTGCAAATGATCCCATCGTCAACAATTCTCACAAAAAAACAAACCCTGGGCTATCAAACTGGCAAAGAGAAATTCACCTCAAAAAATTTCCCTTACTTTGGCTGTACATGGATGATCCTAAAGCCATGGAAAATCAGAAACTGAAATCTCAGTCACTGACCAACACAGTCAGAAGGTCTTCAGCAATGACATTAGGTATGGAGTTCGGCTTGGACAAATGCGCCACAGTGGCATTTTGAAGAAAAGGAAAATTACTGACAGTAAGGGCATAGAGATGCCTAATGGAAAAACCATAAGAAGTTGCAATCAACCTAAGATCCTATAAATCACCTGGGAATACTACAGCTGGACAACATCAAGGCATGGACATGTGAAAAATGTGGTCAGCAGAGAATATGTCCACAAGAGGGTCAGAGAAAAAAAAAAATTTTGAACAGAAACAAATTAAATGGCGAAGGAATACGATCAAGGCTATCAACATTCCTGGGCTTATACCCGTCATCAAGATACACTGCTGGAATTGTGAACTGGGCCTTAAGCAGAGCTGGGATTGATCTGGACAGGAAAAAAACAAAGAAAAAAATCTGATGACAATCCACTGCTGCACCACACCCGCCAAGTAGTGATGATGACAGACTTTACCTACCCAGAAAATCAGGTAGAGAGCTTCTGCAAAGTGAGAACAAACGGTGGAAGAAGAGAAACATGCACTGGCAGATTATGTGAAAAACAGTGAAGAACCAACATTGATGGGAAGTCAACAGTACAGAGAAAACTGCTCAAAGTGCAAGACAAAAAGAGTGAATACCGGTAAAAAAATACCACTTTTTGCAGAAAGCAGAAGAGAAACTGGCAAAAGAAGGCTCTCCATGGACAGTTCCTAGAAAAAATTGAGGAACAAAATTGACAAGGAAAAAAACCTGGTTGTGGCTCACAAAGTAGGAACTTTGAAAAAAAAGGAGACTGAGAGCTTGATTCTTGCAGCCCAAGAACAAAGCAATAATTCGAGACAAAACCATATCAAAGCCAGCAATTGAAAAGTCAACTAACCTATGATCCCAAGTGCAGACTCTGCAAGGGGAAGCAGACAGAAACAATAGATCATACATACTTTAGCTGCTGCAAGAGAGATCAGCTTGCGATGAGGCAGGATCTTCACAAGCAGAGAGGGCATAATACTGTTGTCTCCAGATGATTCACTGGAACTTGTGCTTTACAACTACAATCTGCCTGCTTGACAAAAGAGACTGGGTGGAATCCACAAACCTGAGAAAGGTCACTGAAAATGAATGCACGTGAAAACTACTCTACCGGGACTTGCGTAATTCAGACTGACAAAGTTTTGGAACACAATAATACTCCTGACCTCCACGTATTGTGGGAAAAAAAAAGAAAGTGTGGATGAGTTGATGTTGCAATTCCTGGTGACAGCAGGATTGATGAGAAGCAACTGGAAGAAACTTTACATGATAAAGAGGATTTAAGGATTGAACTACAAAGACTCTGGCACAAACCAGTAAAAGGCATCCCAGTGGTGATGTCGGCGCACTGGGTGCAATTACACAAAAGATCTTGAACGGCACTTAAAAACAATTTGCGCTGACAAAATCACCACATATGTCAGCTGCAAAAAGGCCACCCTACTCGGCTCTGCACGCATTATTAGTACCGATACATCACACAGTCCTAGATAGTTTGGAAAGTGTCCCATAGGCGTGTGATGTAATACAAAATCCAGCATATTGATCTTGTTTGCTGTGTACAACTGTTTTGTAATAATAATAATAATAATAATAATAATAATAATAATAATAATAATAATAATAATAATAATAATAATAATAATAATAATAATAATAATAATAATAATAATAATAATAATAATAATAATAGGCCAGTGGTCCCCAAAGTTTTTTCACTCGCATTCCCCTTGGCAACCCATTTCCCTAAAATTTTACCCCCATATTAGCAAAACCATTATGTAGTTTTTCTTGTGTACCTCCAAACTCTCTGGTGCATACCCATGGGGGTAACACGTATCCTAGATTGGGAAGCACTGAATTAGGTCCACCCATAGGCAATTTATGCAAGCAGTGTTTATCTAATGGCTATGTGATTCTCAGTGAGTCTTTCCCATGGCTTTCTATTTTGATGAGTTTCTCCGACTGCAAAGTGAACACAGCTGAGCCAATCAACCCTTGTGCCTGTCCTTCACTTCCTTATTCTATCCTTGTGAGGAGGAACGGCTGTTATGTGGATGGGGAAAGCCAAGAGGAGAAAGGAAACCCAAAGAGAGCAACATTCATGCTAATTTTCCTGCAAAGGAGTGGGGGGAGAGGTTTCCTGTTTTCCCAGGTTTCAAAAACCACAGGACTTCTCCGATCTGCAGTATGGTGAGTTCGTGGGTGTGGGTGGGGGGAATGTGTGCACAACCAAAGAATCTGACCCGAAGGGAATGTATGCTTTCTGTGGGGCATACCACAAGTGCATAAATGGCCCCAGCGGGGACCTAATGGAGCAGGACTTGCTTGTTTTTTTGCTTCCCATTGTAGCCCCCTGGAATTTTGTTCCTGGGGCAGTAGACTTCCATAAACAGCATTGGAACAGAGTGGGGCTCTGCAGTGGGAGGGGAAATCAGTAGAAATTGCCACCCCCACCCCCCTCACTGCAGAAGCATCCTAAAGTCTCTGGAACAACATGGCTGCATGCAATCCAGACTGGAAACTATCTGGATGTCATGCATAGAAAGTGACAACAGCACATATATGAACATGAAAATGGCCCAAGGAAAGGCTTATCATATTCCATGGTCAACAGAATAAAGTACTCGCTAGGACATTTCTTTAATTCAATTACCTTTTATGGCTCTTTGCAGTTTCTCCAGGCAAGATGTTATAGGACTCTTTGATATGGTTGTTGAACCAGTCTTGGGTTTATCCTTGGATAAGAGTGCATGAAGGAGGTAACAACAACATCAGATTTTTCACCTGTCATACAAGAACTGTACCACAAAAGCCTGCAGTAAAGAAAACTAGTTGGTTCAGTCAAATTTAGCTGTGTTTCCGCAGCATTTCTAAAGGAGCATAGACCACCAGAAGACCCAAAACACAAGTGTTCAGTTATCTTCAGCATACTTTCTGAACTCCAAAATGAGAACAAAAACCATTCACTCATGTATACACACTTCAGAAAAGTGGTTACATTAAACTTAAAGAGCCTTTCCAATAAATCTATGTCCCCTGTCTGTATAGTCTTTCTCCAGTTTTAGTTTTTGCTCCAGAGGTTTTTTTAAAATCTTGCATTCCTGGAAAGTAAGCACTCAACCTTAATTCCCAGAAGAAAAAACAGAAAATCACAATCATAATTATTTTAAAGTGTCTGAACAGCAATATACCATGAAAGTAACTAAAACATCAGTCTTATGTCTTACAACATGAGACTATGAGAGTCAAAGCTGCTCCTTGATACCCATTGTGTATTTAAGGTGCAGGACGTCTTATATTGAGACATCTGGGTCATCCATAGGGTTGCCAGCTCTTGGAGATTTGGGGGATGGAGCCTTGGGAAGGACCTCAATAGGATACAATGCCGTAGAGCCGTGGTGGCGAACCTATGGCACTCCAGATGTTCATGGACTACAATTCCAATTGGCCATGCTGGCAGGGGCTGATGAGAATTGTAGTCCATGAACATCTGGAGTGCCATAGGTTCGACACCACTGTCATACAGTCTATCCTCCAAGCAGCCATATTCTCCAGGTGAACTGTTCTCTATAGTCTGGGAATGAACAATAGTTCCAGGGGAAAGGGTTCCCGTTCACCCACTTTGAATCCTTCTAGAGCAGGGGTCTGCAACCTGCGGCTCTCCAGATACTGAGGAATTATTACTCCTACTTAGTCTGCCTAAAGAATGGCCAAGGCCATGCTAGCAGGGGCTGATGGGAATTGTAGTTTCTGAACATCTGGAGAGCCGCAGGTTGCAGACCCCTGTTCTAGAGCAGTGATGGCGAACCTTTTAGAGACTGAGTGCCAGGGGTAGAGCAAGGGGAAACTGCACCTGGGGCACACGTGCACCCTGAGCCCCTGCCATGCCCCTGTCCGCCCCGCCCCGCCCCGCCCTGGAATGCCCCTGGAATGCCCTGAAACACCGCCACCATGTCCCCGGAATGCCCTTGCCATGCCCCCACAAGGGTGTACTCCCAGTGGATCATGCACCCCTCACCCCCTTGGCGCTATGCCACTGCCAAGTTCCCAAACTGGGGCAACAGCATGCGTGCCCACAAAGAGAGCTCTGAGTGCCACCTCTGGCACATGTGCCATAGGTTTGCCACCACGGTTCTAGAGCATTTTCACAGTCTGCTTTGGTGTCTTTGGCAAACTTTGCTACCTCTTTACTTATGCCCAACTACAGTTCATGTTCGCTGCACACTGGAGTAGCCATATGGATGTTGTGGGAGCATGAGAAGCTACACCACACAATGTGATCTTAGTTTAGATATTGGAAGCACATGTCCCCCACCACCTTATGACAATAAAACTGGGGGACCTTGACATCAGGTTGCACACAATCTTTTATCAGCTTAGCCAGGGAAATTTTTTTTGCTGAAATGGTGAACTGTGTTTAGTTCACACATTAACAGATTCCCCAGTCTATTCCTGTCATTAAAGCTTCGCACACGTCTACAACACTAGCACTTCCTATTTGGCAATGAAGATATGACTTTATAGACGGCAGCAAATTCATCTGTTTGCTTCTACCTCTTTTCAGCTAGCGCTATAGCAACCAACCAACAGGAACTGTCTTTGTTAACATTAGCCAATCATGTCTACTTAGAGAAGGCGTCATGGAGGGGAAAAAAATCCCAATTTATTTTTTGCTAGATCACGATGTATTAGACAGGAGAAACTGGCAAACCTACAAATGGTTTTGTAGATTCTTTCATCCTCCTCAGTCATATAGGTATAAAAAAAGAAAAGACATCTATCTTTATATGTTGCAAAATTAATTCTCACTCTTAAGGCCCACAACAGAGCTTAGTTTGTACCACTTCTTACCATGCAGGCACGAACAAGTTTTCCAGTTTCACTCCACGGTTTCTGTGAAAATTTCAGACGCAGCCTTTTCATTACCGCTGCTGTAGAAATAGGTTCAAAAGAACCTGGAAGAGTTAAAGAGCATCTCTATCACCAAGTGAAGCACAGTTAATGCTTTTCGACAGCTATACATGAATACTGCCTACAACAATGCTGTTCTTTTATTTAATATAATTCATTCCCATATAATTTGGGTACCTCAGATTAAGCAGGTTCAGTGCATGGCACCTTCAGTGAAAACATCACATTTAAGATATGTTGGGTAAGATCTTTCTCTGCCCAAGAACTACAGCCAGTCAAAGTAGGGCATGCAAAGATAGACCAGCGATAGAAGGTGGAATCACTTATAGTCATAAACTGCAAATGGAGTGCATGGAGAAGGTCATTCGAACCTTTAGGAGGAGCTGTAATGCTATTTTAATGGTATGTAAGTTGCAGGCATTTTGCAATTTGTGTGTGTGTGTGTGTGGATGGGTGTGGGTGTGGGGGATTGCAGGTTTGTTGTTATATGATGTGGTTAATTACAGATTACAAGGACCTTGAGTTTTGAGGAAAGGTGGGATAGAAAAGTTTCAAAAAATAAAATTGATCCTATTCACACTCCAACTGCCAAATCTCTTCTTTTGTGTGTATCTTGGGTTCCGTCAAGTAGCTTCTGACTTATGGTGATCCTATGAATGAATGACTTTCAAACATCCTATTGATAACAGCCTTGCTCAGGTCTTCTACACCGCCGGCTGTGGCTTCCTTTTTATTGAGTAAATGCATTTCATGATGGGCCTTCCCCTTTTCTCCCTGCCTTCAACTTTTCCGACATTTGTCTCTTTCCAGTAATGCTTGTTATTTAGCAGTCTTTTCCATTCTAGATCTCTTTGGAGCAATAATATTGAAATGATACTAGAGACTCCAGAAATATCTTAGATCCTCCGTGAAAAATTTACAGCCTAGGTCAGTGATGCTCCGCAAAATGCCACTTGGGGCTCTTCTAAGCACCTTTTCCCCATTGGGGCACCTGGCCCATGTTTCAGGAAAGGGAGCAAGGCTGCAACCCCCTTGTCATATGGGATTGTTGAAAAAGCTACTAGAAGAACAGGAAAGCTATGAGCCTCCCTCATACCAGGGATGAGAGTACGCGTGGCTGTTTAGATTAAAGGCAATTGAAAACATGGCTCTGTGTGAGCTGTAGAATGAGGATCACTGGTCTAGCTTCCCATGCCGTACTGGATTGAGAGTTCAAAAGAAAACTACTTGTCTGTAGTGCCACAGTGGCCTGAAGATAAGATTGCCAATTCTGAATTGGGAAATTCAGGGACAGAACCTGCGGGAGGATGGAATGTGAAGAAAAAGAACTCAGCAGGGATGTGATGCTATGAAATCTACCCTCCAAAGCTGCCATTTTTCTCCAGGGGAACCAATCTCTGCAGTCTGATGTAATTTTAGGCCTTACCTGAAGACTGGCAACCATACCCCCAGAGGTGACCACCTTAAAATCTTAAAATAGCATAGTACCATAGCATAAAATAGTATAGAACTGCACCCAAGAAAGCACCACAAAACACAAGAGAAACCCACCCCTTAAATATTGACCTGTTTTAAGAAACTCAGAGCTTAACCTGTATAAACTCCTTAAATAGCCTCCACATTTCTACTAGCTTCTTAGTTACCCATTTCTTGCCATTCCTCCAAGGCCTGAATCTCAGACACAGAAGGGTGTATGCTACCGTCTTCCTCTTTCATAGGTACAAACAGTGCCATCGCTGTTCTCTCACTCTGTCCCCCAAGGATAGCAGCATCCACACCTAGCCCAGCCCTGATTACTAGGAATTTAAATGTAGAGAAGTCACATGACTCTCTGAAAGTCTTTTTGGTTGCCAACTTCCGTTTTATTGCTGTTGCTCCTGTGTCTTCTCACAACAGCTTGAGATACAGAAGACAAAGAGCTGATGTTTTCTAGGCATGCAGCATAAATACTAGGAAAAGCCTTACCAGTTTGATACTGGAATGCCAAGTTGCTGCTAAAGGCATGGGGGCAGTAAAATGCAGCTACTAGGGTTATGACCAGTGCGTTGTAGTCTACACCTATATAGCCAATACGAAGGCAACTACACAAGCTGCCAATTGGTTTCCTGATTAAATTGTAAGTGCTGGTCTTAACCTTTAACACTGTAAATGGCCTGGAACCATTATGCCCAAGGGCTGCCTCTCCCATTACAACCCCACATGTTGCCTGTGAACTTTGGCACACAATCATTTGACAGTGCCTGTCTCTCAAGTGGCTCACCTCTCCTTTACCACAACAAGGGCTTTCTCTGTGGTGGCCCCAACCTGGTGGAATGTTTTATCAGAAGAGACACATGCCTTGTGGGACCTTGTTAGCTTCCACAGAACTTGCAAGACAGAACTCTTCCAACAGGTTTTAATTAGTCGTTGCTTATGTCTTGCAATTCTTGTATTGCTTCCGCCAGATCATTTTCCTATTGGGTTGTTGGATGCAGCTATGTTTCAATAGAAGATTTTTTACAGCTGGTTTTAAACTGTGTTGTATATTATGCTTTCATTTTGTTTATTATCACAGCTGCCAGTTCTTTAGCTGGTCGCGGGCTTTTCATTACAATTCGAGCCTCACCCAGAGGCCTAGGACGTTGTAATGTATCAATGTAGTATTTGTGCAGATCCCAGCTGGGCTGCTTTTTGAAACTGACAGATGTTGATTTTGTCAATTTGAAGGTGTTTCAAGTGCAGCCCTAGTGTTTTTGGAATGGTGGCCAGGGTGCCGATTACCACTGGGACAACCTCAGCTGTTTTGTGCCACAGTCGCTGTATCTCGATCTTCAAATCATAATGTTTAGTGACCTTCTCATGTTCTTTTTCATCGACCCTGCTGCCCCCAGGTATTGCTATATCGATGATGGTCACTTTCTTGTCCTCAATTACTGCGCTGTTTGGTGTGTTATGTGCCGACACTTTGTCCGTTTGGATTCAAAAGTCCCACAAGATTATTGTCTATTGACTTGTATTTTACTTTGTTTTAAGTCACCCAGAGTATTCCTTGTCAATGGAGTGGTGGGGTATACATTTGACAAATAAACAAAATAAATAAGTAATAAATAAATAAAAGCAACTCTTCTCCATTAGGGTTGCTAAATTGTGTGGAGAAGAACACCCTGTCCCTTCAGATAAAGCAAACAAAAACCATGGCTTCCATTTTCACAGACACAGTAAATTTTAACTGCTCACAACAGATGATTAATAACTGGAAATCTTAAGGCAACCACACTCTGAGGCATGTGTTGTTTATGGTTGCTACTGGTTTTCCGGGACAAACATACAGTGCCTTTAAGAGTTGCCTGGTAGGTATAACACAGGTGCAATCTTACCTGCCCAGACAATGTTATGGTAACTGAACCTCTTCACTTTGGCCTATCATGCAGTTGTAAAGGCAAAAACTCCTTACAAGGATAAACACACGCACTCCAGCTAGGGGTACCAACACCAGGTGGGGCTGGCACGCCCCCAGAATTACAACTGATCTTTGAACTACAGAGATCAATTCCGATGGAGGACATGACCACTTTGGAGGGTGGACTTTACACTCTGACTCACATAGCCCAGGCTAGCTGATCTTGTAAGATCTCAGAAACTAAGTAGGATTGTTTCTAGTCAGTACTTGGATGGGAAGCCACCAGGGAATACCAAGGTCACTTCAAAGAGGCAGGCAATGGCAACCTGCTCTGAACATCTCTTGCCTTAAAAATCCCTACGGGGTTACAATAAGTCAACTGTGACCTGATAGCAATAACAAGACCCTCTATGGCACCATATATCTGCTGAGCTCCTTCCTTCCTTCTCCAAACTCCACCAGCCACAGACACTATGCCATAATCTCCCATAAAGCCTTCTTATTCTCAAAGCTTCTTGAATTGCCAATAAACGTTGGGCTGAGTCCCTGTGCCTTTAAGGATAGAATTCCTTTGAGGGCCGAAATTCTCTTCTGCTTCCTTTGTATAATGTATTAAGTGGATGTTATTTTGTAAATTATGTATATTCCACCCCCCCCCCCCACCTCTCAGCTAAATGGCTCCTAAGGCAGTACATGCATTATAAATAATAACTCTGCTATGTTATAACTTTAGGTAATTAATATGAGAGATTAAAAATTCATTGGAGGAGGGAGACATTTTCAAGTGGCCTGTAGAAAAAATGTTTTGTCCCTTTCCTAGTGGATTAGCAAGATGTTATTTAATCAGTGATGTTATTCACCTTCATGTCTTGAAAAGCTTCAGCTGCCTGTTCCATACATCAAGCTTCTGTTAAAGAGACAGGATGTTTTCCTCCTGGCCATTAGCAACCATACTGTCCATACCTGCATGTTAGGAATTTTTTTACTGTTGAATTTTTGCTTGTCCTTCACATTTCTGCATTTTGAAAATGGAAACAAGACATGATGCAGTAACTTGGCATTGTTATGATTTAAAAACTGTTCTATTTGGTGAAAAACAGGCTAGAAAAATATTGTTGTCCTGCCTGCTGTTATCAGCAGTGTCAACGAAACTTCACTGGTGTGTAAGATCACTGACTCTGTGCTGCATCATGGTTCATGCATGTCCATTTATACATATGTGCATAAAAGATACAATTGCCATTCTCTGCTTAGGGCCAAGGCTATATCCACATGGAGGTTTTTGCTCAAATGTGGTTCCCAAACCAGCTTTTTCTTTCTTTCTGGAGCATCTCCGTATGACCTCATGCTGTAATTGCCCAGTTCCCATGTTTTTGACAGCTTCAGAAAGTTCTTTCTCAAATTGGGTCTTGTTTCTAGAAAGTATGTTAGCAAGCTGTCTGGATGGAGAACTGCACATTTTAGAGGGTTTAACTCACCTTGGTACCACCTGTTTTGTCTCTGCCCTGTGCCCAACATCTCCTCCCCCGACTCTGTCCCACCAGAAGGGGGTTTTTGGGGGGCTGTGGGGAAAAAAAGGTTATTCCCATATTATATAATGTTAGTTCTATGATGCGACAACATTGTAATGACCTGCTGCCCTGACTTACTAGTTCATCTGAATTCTGAATGTTTTTTAAAAATGTAAGCATCCCTTTTCATTGGAAAGACACAAGGGGAAAGGTAATTGGGGAATAGAACATTATAGCATTATTGTGCTACAGCCGTGGTGGCGAACCTTTGGCTCTCCAGATGTTATGGACTACAATTCCCATCAGACCCTGCCAGCATGGCCAATTGGCCATGCTGGCAGGGTCTGATGGGAATTGTAGTCCATTACATCTGGAGTGCCAAAGGTTTGCCACCACTGTGCTACAGTAATTACCAGTTAAATTGAGCCCTCTAATGATGGAGCCAGGGCAAAATGGTAGTTGACACAGAAAAGCATGCACAAAAGTTCTGTGTGGACATTCTGTGATAGTGACAAAGAAACGAAGAGTCTTCAATAACTTCATGAGGCTCACCCTGCAAAAGAAATTCAGTCTCAACGAATGACAACTTGTGCTAAAAAAAAAAGCACTGTTGGACTGTATGTCAATGAAGAAGTAACTCAATTTTTTTATTCTTTTATTTCATCATTGTTTCTCTTTTTCCTTCTACCAAGGGAATTCTCTTTGCTTAGTAAGTATTTGAGGTTGTTTTTATTTGGCTTGCATATCAGTTCAAAGGGCATTATTTTATAGTTGCCTGTGAAACTTTCTCAGAAACCGAGAAAAGACTCTTTAGAACACAATTTTCTCTCAGGACATTTATACTAAGAGAGTCTGCAGGTGTTTAGAGACATTCACACTAGTGTCTCCCCATTAAAAGTCTCTACATACAAAGAAAAACAAAGGTCTTTCTTCATAGAGAGTCAGCCAACTTGGGTTTCCTAACATGGCACTGTAAAATAATTTAAGACTGCAATTCTATCTGTATTGTATCTGGGAGCAAGCCTGTTGAACACAGTGGAATTGACACATAGGATCACCCTATAAATTATTTTTCTAAGGATGCAGCAGGTGGCCAACTATCCCATTAAAATAAATAATCATTTCCTATTGAGCATTTTAAAAAAATAATGACGTATAATGCAATTAAATTGCTCAGTGTATTGTCGAAGGCTTTCACGGCCGGAATCACTTGGGTGCTGTGTGGTTTCCGGGCTGTATGGCCGTGTTCTAGCAGCATTCTCTCCTGACGTTTCGCCTGCATCTGTGGCTGGCATCTTCAGAGGATCCTCTGAAGATGCCAGCCACAGATGCAGGCGAAACATCAGGAGAGAATGCTGCTAGAACACGGCCATACAGCCCGGAAACCACACAGCACCCAAATTGCTCAGTGTTTATCCAAAAATGTCCATATTGGAGGCAACTGAACATGTTAGTACACAGGCAAGAAATTAAAATGACATCACTATGGCAATAATACCATCATTCTATGACAGATTTGAATAACAATCTCATCAGAGTACAAAATGCATAAGGCCCTGAAACTCACAGGCAATACTTCCAAGGTTTACAATTTGGTCTCAGAATGAACACACACACACAAGCTGATTCAAGCATTTAGTAATATTAGTTTACAGGACAGGAGTTTCTTCTTGTAGTTGGCTCAGGGTTATGGGGGTGGGGCTTGGGGAGGCGTAGCCATGCCCCCAGGGCAGGGTGGACATGGCCACACCTTCCCAAGCCCCACCCGCCCCAGCCACAGTGCTTATAAAAGCAGCTCTTGGAGGTTGAGGGACAGCAGTCGCTTCTGGTCTCCCTGGAGGGGAGGGCAGAAGGGAATATCGGCTGCCGGGGTGGTGGTGGTGGTAATGGTGGTGGTGGCAGTCGGCTGGGGGGGGGTGTGTGGAGCCCCACCCCACCCTCGGGGCAGGGGGGCATTGTCTCCTGGTGCCATTTCCCCCAGTACTCCTCTGTTTACAGCCTGCCTTTCTCACTGATTCTTAAGGCAAATTAGAAACTATCAAAATCAATTCAATCAAACAGCAAAGACCTCCAATAAACAATGTAGTAGGACTTAGATAATAAAAATGGGGGAAAATGCAAACAAAAAACTAAGGTAGGGGTGTCAAACATGTGGCCTGGGAGCTGGAGCTGGCTCCTTGAGAGAGATTATCAAGACCCTGAGGAAACCCCGAAGTGGCGGGGCTTTCCTCAGCTGACTCATGGGCCTGATAAGCCCTCTCAAGGGGTTCTGATCTGGGCCTGCTGCGAAGTGCACCTGTGTTTGCCAATCCTGGATTTCCTTGGTGGTCTTCCATCCATGACAGAGACCAGGTCCCCTGGAGAAGATGACTGCTTTGGAGGGTGGAGTCTATGTAATTATATTCTTCTAAAATTGTTTTCCTCCCCAACCCTCACCCTACCAAGACTCCACCCGTAAATCCCCAGGAATTTCCCAACCTGGAGCTGGCAACTCTAAGGGAGACTTATCTGTTGGGATTGTGGGAAAGTCACTGCTGCCACTGCTGCTGTAAAGAGGGGGAAGAAGCAAGCGGGGGGCTGGGACCACCACTGTCACTGCTGTGGGAGGGAGAGAGGAAACAGGTGGGAGGCCAGGGGGCTGATGTGGGCCAGGAAGTGACAGCGATGGTATGGGGGACAGCATGAAACAGAAAGAGTGATGCAGTGGGGGCAGAAAGAGAGAAAAATGTACAGGTATGGAGGTGAGAAATAATAAGATACAGGGTGTCAGGTGGGAAAAAGAGCGAGAGACTGAGAAAAGGAGGGGTACAAAGGGGAAGCGAAGGTACGGGGAATAGGATAGCTGTTCCCACAAGCTTCTTGCCGATCCCCGTTCTATATATTAGTCAGTCCAGATAATTGGACGGAGTAACATTGTTTTGGTAAAAGTACCCTCACCAACAATGGCAAAAAGCTATCTGGGCAGTTGCTGTCACTTACCACGAGGCCCCTCCTAATGAAATCCGAGGTCAAAAAACTGCCCTGTAAGGAATAATTTCTCGTTAAGCGAAAGAGAAAATTTATATATTCAGCGTGCTTCAGGCCACCTGTTACTTATGAATCTAGTTTTGTCTTGATCTCTGTTCATGTATCTCCACATCCATACAGAGTGTGAGTATTCTAGAAGCTGCGAGCTCTCTCTGGGGATTCCCCTCCCCCAATTATTATTATTTATTTAAGGGGTTCCTTCAGTTTGATGATGCCCTCATTGTTCTACAGCATACTTCCACAGACTGAGTTTCAGCCTTTATTTTTCTGACATGCCGTGTCTTAGTAGTATAAGAGAATCTCATGTTTCATTGGCTTGTTTGGGGGGGGGGGGGAACTCCCTCCACCCTGAGATAACAAAGTCCATTTCTGCAGAACATAAAACACAAATCTATATTATTTTCATCATCTGTGGCTTGGTTGTGGTGTAGATTCCTTGCAACAAACATCAGAGCATGGGAAAAGTTTGGAGCCCAGCTGATTTTGAGTGTGAAGAATAGACAGGATTATAGATTTTTAAATTATTTACGTGGCTGCGGTATCTGTGACTTTAAATTATTGATGCCAGCGATAGCAACTGTCTACTAGACAAAGACTCCTCTGAAGGGAGTGACAGCAGTGAGCCATACATACCGGAGACTAGTTCAAATCAGTCCTACTCATCTTTTCGTACGCAAGCAGAAATTGTGTTGTTCCTGCGTGTGTGGAGGGGAACAGAAGAGAAGAAGCAGGTCACCATAGTGGAAGAACTTTCTAGTACAGTCTACAAAGATGCTGCCTAGTTGCTAGATGCCCTGGACTTGTAATGGGCTGCTAGTAATCTCAAATAGGAAGAGAAGGAAATTGGTTTCAGCATATTCTACATTCCCTCTAAAAATGAGTTCAGCATCAGGGTAATAGGATAAATTATTGTGTAACATAGTGTCACACAGTAGCAAAAGGACTAAGCTTATGTACCTAGGAGTTTCCAATGCAGACCTTGCCTTTGCCATGTATTCACCTAGGGCTGGGGATATCCATTAAGATCTAACTAGTTCATTAACATAGTTATATATATTTTTTAATTGGACTGACTAATGAGAGCAAGTGCCTGACCTGGATAGCTGAGGCTGGCTTGATCTTGTCAGATTTTGGAAGCTAAGCAGAATAGGCCTTGGTTAGAACTTGAATAGAAAAAAATCTACCCATCAAGGAAATCCAGGAATACTAAACATAGGTGGCAGTGGCAAAACCTCGTCTGTTCATCTCCTGCCTTTAAAACCTTTCAGAGCCATCATAAGATGACTGTGACTTGATAGCACTTTACAAACATACACAGCTGGAGATGTTCAGATGTGGTGTTTGCTTTGCTGCTTGGCTTGGCGCTCAAGAAGATTAGACGGAGCACAAAGAGTGAAAGGAGAAAGGAGATAAGCATCTGACAGTGGTGTTGACCAATCAGCAGTGTTACACACTTACGTCAAGAGGGTTATGCTATTATGTCCAAAGCAATGCTTATATCAACCACACTGCCAGCTCACTGGGTAGAGAGCTTGGATTTCATTCTGTAAAACCACTGTTTTCTATTTACTTGCTGTTTCATTTCCCTGGGGCTGTGGATGGTTGGCTCAGCGGCAGACTTTTTAGTTGTAGGCACCAGAAACAAGGAAGCAAAACAGACAGGAGAAGGGAAGAAGGTAAATATTACTTCCCCCACAGATATCAGGAAGCATTTGCCTTCGTATGTATACATTGTTACTTGCAATTAGTAAACCAAGAAAGGCAGACACACAGCCAAACAAACCCCCAATGAGAAGTTAGTGACAAAGAGCTGAAATCTCCCAAAATCTTTAATTTTCTTTAGAAATCTGGCAGGGGTAGATGAAGGTTTTATTTATTTATTATTGTTTTATTCACAAAATTTGGTATCTTGCTTTTCTGTCTTTAAAAGAGCCACCGTTTAAAACATTGATGATAAAATCACATTTGAAAACAACTGAAATCAACCTTTCCTCCAAAACGTACAGTATTGAAACAATTTAAAACAGTGTCATATGTTAACATTCAAGGTAGGTCCTGAATTTGTAAAGGTGGAGCGGGATTTAAATCAGGACCTTGCTTAGCGTCTCAAACTAAGGCTGCTGTCTGCACTCTTCAACTTGGAGAAAGCGGGTGAATTTACTCCCAGAGAACAATTACAGTCTAATCCAGGGGTCTACAACCTGCGGCTCTCCAGATGTTCATGGACTACAAATCCCATCAGCCCCTGCCAGCATGGCCATGCTCGCAGGGGCTGATGGGATTTTTAGTCCATGAACATCTGGAGAGCTTCAGGTTGCAGACCCCTGGTCTAACCAGTTGACTTTTTCCTCTGTGGATAGACTTCCTTGGTGATTATGCTTCTGAAGGGGTTCAGACAAGGAACAGATCTTCACTGCAAACACCAGATGGCGCTGGCGTCCTTTGGATGTAGTACTGAACTACAGCTAGACTCCAAGACTGCGTTTCATTTTCTTTTTTCTTTTCAGAATAATTTTTATTATGTATTTTCCAATCAAATAACATCAACAAAATAACACACTTCAATTGCAATGAAAAATCACGAATTCATACTTATTGTCACATCAGCATTACGTGAACCAATCAGATTTCTATAATCTGTTCAAATTTGTATAGAATGTTAATGACAGGAAAATCTAAACTCTTCGTATCAAGTACTGTCCTAACGATTCTTTGACCTATGCAAACTGCGGATGGGATCCCACACCTCTGCTCTGTTAATAGTTGCGGCTTGTCGCCATTCACTGAACAAATGGGCAGGATCAAACCTTTCTCAATGCATTCCTGTCCTCAATCAGTAGTGTGTTGACAGTATTACTAAAAATTTTTTTGCAAGTTTCATTATAACTTCTTGAGGCCGAATTTCTTCCTATTCACTATAAAATAGCAGAATAGGCTGTGTGTGTTTTCTGTCTTGAGGAAATTAATCTTCCTTGCACATTGTTAGCATGTAACAATATACATTGTTGGGAATCTCTGAATGGCTGATGGTGCTGGTGATGTAAAAATTATGGGAATTTTTGAAGCCACAGAGGAAAAGCTTTATTCCTTTAAAGCCCCCTCCCCAATTAAAAATAATTTTTCATTTAACATTTCCAGGAGCATATACTTTAGTCCTCAATATTCCTGGTATTCCCAATGTGTACATGCCTGGGGAGGGGATTTACATGGTTATTAGATATATAGATAAGAACAGTGGTGGGAGCTGAAAATTTTAGTAACAGGTTCCCATGGTGGTGGGATTCAAACAGTGGCATAGCGCCAATGGGGCTGGGCGGGGCACGATGGGGGGCATGGCCGGGCATTCCGGGGGCAGGGCATTAATAATTTCTCTGTTACTGTAAAAAACTCTTACTGTAAAAAAAAGTTCCTAATTTCCAGCTGGTATCTTTCTGTCCATAATTTAAACTCATTATAGCAAGTCCTATCATCTACTGGCAACAGAAACAACTACTTCTCCTCTAATTGACTGCCTGTCAAATACTTAATACTTTCAAATACTTAATTTTGTTTCTAGAAATCAAAAGAAGGATACTTTCCTGAAACAAGGAACTTTACCATATTTCTAAAACATGTTTTAAAAACAGCCCAACAGGGAGAATTATCCCGTTTTCTACCTTCGCTAACCAGCCACATAGGAAACAACAGGACTTTATGATTGTTGGACCTAATGGAATTTCTAACGGAAAAGCAGACCCAATTAGTAACCTCCTCTCGGTACACACAAATAATTAGTAACTCATTCTCGGGAACTAGTGAGAACCTGCTGGATCCCACCTCTGGATAAGAAATATCTTCACAGCATTGATTGAGATTAAATTAAAAACCCTCCCATGGTTCTGTGGAATTAGCTCGTTCTGCACAGATCACCTAAAACATTTGTAAAATGTTTTCAATCCCTCCCTTTACCATGATATATGTCTGCACTCACCCCCTCAAAATGATTCATGGTTGCCATTACGTGTTTTTACCCTTTAAAAAGTTGGTGAATTGATGCTTTAATGCTTAACGCATAGGTGTCAACCTCGCAACCCTCCAGATGTTATGGATTACAGTTCCCATCATCCCCTGCCAGCATCATGCTGTCAGGGGATGATGGGAACTGTAGTGCACAACATCTGGAGGGCCGCGAGTTTGACGCTGTAATTCTCTACATGACATATTCAGGTGAGGGGTCAGCTCAGCGATGGGATAAAATGGTGCCGAAAATGGAAGTTTTAGGGATGGCACAGAGGTGTGGGAAAAAATATAAATAGATCGTACAGCAAGTGACATTATTTTAAAAACATTTCAACCAAAGAATCGTTTTAAAAGGAAACGTATTGAGGCTGGAAATAAAGCATTTTCAGAACCAAAGGGGGAAAGATCATTGCAGAACTCCATGGAGGGAACATTTTATTTCCTGCCTCAAAATGTTTTTAAAAGTTTATGCAGAAAGGGACATTGTCATAACAAGGTTTTGTTCATGTGGGAAATCAGGCTTGTTAGGTTTTTGTCTGTTGTGTGGCCTTCTAAAGCAGAATTTGCTGTCCCTGGTCCTGACCAGATTTTGTCATTACCGGTCAGAGGCGTACCTCCCATTGGGCAAAGTGGGCAGCTGCCCTGGGCGCCACCTTGTGGTGGGCGACAAAATTGCAGGTTTGTGAGGGATTTTGTATTTTCAGTGTTTTTCCGTTTTTGGCCTGCAGAGGGCGCAGATTTTAGGCTAGCAGCACCAAAATTTCAGGGATTTTTTGGAAGACTCTCCTGATGATATCACCCAGGTTTGGTGAGGTTTGGTTTAGGGAGTCCAAAGTTATGGACTCCCAAAGGGAGTGCCCCCATCCCCCATTGTTTCCAATGGGAGCTAATAGGAGATGGGGGCTACACTTTTGAGGGTCCATAACTTTGGACCCCCTGAACCAGACTTCACCAAATCTGATTGGTATCATCAGTAGGGTCTCACGAAGATACTCTGAAATTTTGGTGCTGCTATCTTAATAATTGCACCCCTGACAACAGGCACCCCCTAAATTTCCCCAGATTCTCTTTTTAAATTCACTCCCTTCCCACCAATGCTTGTTTTCTTTCTTTCTTTTATTCTCTCAGTGCCTAATAAAGGTTGTTGTTGTTGTTGTTGTTGTTGTTGTTGTTGTTGTTGTTGTTGTTGTTATCAAATCTACCCCCTTCGGCATGGATTTAAAGGGAGAATCTGAGGTCCCCAGTTTAAACACCATTTAAACTGATGCTGTTTGGGGGTGGATTCCAGCATCACTTGTTTAAACTAGGGAGCCCAGATTTAAATCCACCTTAAAGGGAGAATCTGGGCCCCCCCCAGTTTAAATAACATTGAAAGTGATGCTGTTTCCCCCAATTGGGGGGACTGGATACAACACCATAAAATGTTTTCATAGCAGTAATAAAACGTTTTGAAAGCATTTTGAAAATGTTTTCCAAATATTATTTCGGCTGTGTGGCATGGCCCATTGCTATGTTCAGATTTGTGAGTTGGGGGATGTTCTATAATGTGATGGTGACTTTGAAACGACCTGGTGGAAAAAATCATTGTTTGGTCATGGTGGGGGAGGGTGGCCACCCATGGGGGGAGGCATCAAACTCAGGTTTTGCCCAGGGCTCAAGTTTGCCTAGGTACGCCCCTGTTACCGGTACTTACTAATGAAAACCTGAGCCTTGATTTAAGTGCAGTTTGAGAGTAGAAGAAGAGAAGAAGATGGGTGCTGTGTGGTTTCCGGGCTGTATGGCCGTGTTCTAGCAGCATTCTCTCCTGACGTTTCGCCTGCATCTGTGGCTGGCATCTTCAGAGGATCTGATGTTGGAAAAGCAAGTGGAGTATATATCTGTCCAGGGTGTGTAGGGAGTGTCCAGGGTGGGTGGGGAAACCTTGTCTGTGAGTAACAAAGGCGGCAACCAGGTCAATAGTTGAGGGCATCTGAATAGAAGTATGAGTAACAATGAAGACTATAGCCTGGGAGTAACCCTGTAGATAGCAAGGTCACTGGTGGGAGCATCTGAATAGAAGTATCCTGGTCTTTGTTTCTTTGTCTATGGTCATCCTGTGTTTGTGTGGAGCTGGTTTGACACAGTCTTAACCCTAGTATTTTCTTCAAACACTGGCAGCCAAGTTGCCGCCTGTTCATTTCAGAGTTTCTTCCTTACTGTTAAAAATTGTCCATGTGCTTATGTAAGTTCTCAATTGTTAGCCTCTCTGTGTAGTCTGGACGTAGTGGCTTCTCATAGAGTGGTCCAGAATTTCTGTTTTTTTCTCAAATAATATTCTATGTCCAGGTTGGTTTATCATGTGTTCTTGCTATTAAGCTGATTTTTTCTGGCTGAAATAGTCTGCAGTGCCTTTCGTGTTCTTTTGGATACGTGTCTGCAATGCAAAAGGGCCATGCGTTTGAGTGGTTCCTATGTAGATTCTGTTGTTGTCCACAGCTGCATGGTATGCGATAGACTCCTGCAGTAGCTAAAGGATCCCTCTTATCCTTTGCTGAACGTAGCATCTGTTGAATTTTCCTAGTGGGTCTGTAGATTGTTTGTTGGTTGTGCTTCTTCATCAGTTTTCCTATGCAATCAGTGGTTCCCTTGATGTATGGTAAGAACACCTTCCCTCTAGATGGCTCTTTATCTTTGTTCATGTGGCTTGTTCTTGGTCTTGCAGCCCTTCTGATTTCTGTATTAGAGTAACCATTAGCCTGTAGAGCCCTGTTTAGCCTTCGACAATACAAAGAGAAGAAGAGTTTGGATTTATATCCCCCCTTTCTCTCCTGCAGGAGACTCAAAGGGGCTTACAATCTCCTTGCCCTTCCCCCCTCACAACAAACACCCTGTGAGGTAGGTGGGGCTGAGAGAGCTCCGAGAAGCTGTGACTAGCCCAAGGTCACCCAGCTGGCGTGTGTGTGAGTGTACAGGCTAATCTGAATTCCCCAGATAAGCCTCCACAGCTCAGGCGGCAGAGCTGGGAATCAAACCCGGTTCCTCCAGATTAGATACATGAGCTCTTAACCTCCTATGCCACTGCTGTAGAGTACTTTCTAGCGGACCTATGCAATCGTGTGGGGTCTCTTTTCAACCAGGCTGCCCAGTTTAAAACATGATGCTGTGTGAGTTCCACATTTTCCACAAACTGTTTGTCCCCTGGTTCAAATTGTGTTTAAATAAAGCTTGAACTTGCTTTAATGGGAGAGTCAGAAGATCAAGGGACAATGTAGGCTGCTTTTTCTAACCCAAGCCCACCCAACTGGTGACCCTCCAACCTCAGTGTGCCTCCAGCCATGTATTGTGTCCTGGCAGATACATAACAAGTCACTCTGTTTTTGTAATCCCAAAAACCAACTGTCCCTACCAGAGCTTTATCAGCCTCTGGACTCAGAAGCCATACAGTTTTGCTGTGACTAAAAAAAATTAAAAGAGAATCTGGAGTCATGACTAGATAGTTCCCCTCCCTGCAAATAGACCTTTTCAGTAAGCACAGTGTATAACCAAGTATAAACCTGTGGTATCTTTGAAATGTGACAATGTACATGGTTTTTCTTATATCCTCAGGGCAGTATTCAGTCTTTCTCACTAGGTGGGGCTGTCATGTTTCCAGGTGGAGTTTCAAAAAGATGAATGGAGAATCGGTGATTTTTTTTTGTACCAGCAGAAGCATATGTCATTGTACCGAACCCAAAGACCTATGTGTCCCTTGAACTCTGTTGAATTGTTGCTGTCAGAATTTTTTTTTAATTTTAAGTTCAGAAGTGTCCACAATGAACTTGTTCCTTAAAACAACAACAAAATCAAGTTATTACATATTCCAAGGCACAGGAGAACCTGTGTGTGCGGCTCAGGGGAAGTAGACTTAATGTCACATATCTTACTGCATTGCAAGTTACATGAAGGTGAAAGGAAGCTGTTGATCCAACCATTGTTAACTCGTCATGTATATCCATTCATAGATAACTCAGATACGAATTCTTTAAGAATATTATTAGAAGATCGTGTTTCTGCCATTTCACAGAAGGTAGCTAAATTTTGTATATTGGTACACAACAAGCGTAGTTCCTTATTAAAACAAAGAGCTGCACTGTGTGATGAGGACTGTAATAATGCCTGAAGCTAATGTTATTTATTAATAGATTTTATAATGGATTTTAATTTATATTATATTTTTGTATAAGTGGAGTGCTATGTATTCACATGTACTCTGATTTTAAACTATTGGCCAAAAGGCCGTAATAATAAATATCTATCTATCTATCAAGTTATTACTACCGCCTAGTATCATGCTATGCTCAGAGTTGCAGTAAGTGAAGAAGGGCTTGTTTGGGGATCATTCAAACATAAGGCCACGAGTTATTTTGAATCTATTTTGAGCAAGATAAGTCTTGGTGGGTAAATTGGATGGGGGAAATTTGAAGGGGGGCAAAAGCTGTCCGTGATTTTTTCCCACTGTTCTGAAAAGTGGGTCTTATAAATGCAAGTTGTAACATAATCATCCTAGTCTTCATTGCATCAACAAATACGCCGTAGCAACAACCATGATTCCAGCAAAATAAAACCAAGTTGTAATATAATTTCACAAGCATATGTTTCAAAGATGCTCTTGAGGTGAGCTGTTCCTGGCTGGGTGATACATGTGCTAGCCCCATTCTGACTATGGTCTGCCCTGGAAGGAAAATACCATGGGTTACTTTTGATTCAATCCCCCCCCCCCCCCCCAACTCGGCATTAGAATCTTAAAACACTT
The DNA here is from genome assembly GCF_021028975.2 of Sphaerodactylus townsendi. Classification (NCBI taxonomy): domain Eukaryota; kingdom Metazoa; phylum Chordata; class Lepidosauria; order Squamata; family Sphaerodactylidae; genus Sphaerodactylus; species Sphaerodactylus townsendi. The sequence continues at coordinate 19,676,291 of NC_059435.1, forward strand.
AGACCAGTATATAACAATAAAAATGCACAATGGTTCCAACCAAACTCATGTAATAGCAAATATGTTCATAATAATATACTCTGAGCAAAAAAGACCTGTGAAACAGAATCAATAAAATTCTTTTTAAAGCCATCAGGCTGAAATTATCCAGCATTTGTTGTTTTGCTGAGGGCAAAAAAATGGAGGGCAAAAAATACTTTCACTGGTGACCTAATTATCTCTGTAGAATCAGTAGACAATATGAATTCACATTGTTTAGGGTGGTGATCAACCTGTCAGCCGTTTCAAGTTTGGCAGAATCCAGCACATTCTTATTGACTCGTTAAAAACTGCTGTCAGACTGCTAATGCAGTAAATTTTCAGTTGTTCCAAGGACAGATATGAAAATGTCCTTACTAACACGAGCAATCTAGTGTGGTCAGCTCTACTTCCAACTTTTAAAGTAATAGTGAATGGTTGGAGCCAGTGGACTTAATCCTTGTCTCCTACTTAATGCTGCACTCCTAGCAGACAGCTGTTTGTATCTCATATCTTTTTCGATTACTTTTCCACCCTACTGTTTATCCCACAGTTCACTACCCTCGTCCCTGTATCATTCTTGGATCCAAGCAGAGCTACTGAGGCCACCAGTGATCCCTTGACAAAGATGCTCTCTATCATGTTCAGGAGAATGTTCTCAAGATGTTTAGAACAGATATGTCACTTCTGTCCCCCAGAAGCATCTTGCCTGATTCCCTCCAACTCCAAATCTTGGGATCTAGTTTTGTGTGCCCCTAACCCATCCTCTTTGTTATGATGGGGGCAATAATACAGAACATGATGTGCCTATTCTGCCGTTTTCAATGTGCAGATGCAAAAACGCTCACTATGAGGTGTTTTGGAGCCTCTTCCTTCCCTCAAAGCGGAAGGAAGCACATTGCATCTGGCCAAAGTGAGGGCACATCGGTGCTCCAGATCAAAAAGAGCAAACAAATATCTGGCCACGCCTAGGCAGCCATATGGGATGCCAAGGGAAGTGTGCTGTAGTGATTAAGAATGGTGCACCAAGTTTGATCTGAAGAACCAGGTTTGAATTCCCACTCCTCCACATGAGCGGCAGACTCTCATTTGGTGGATTGGATTTGTTTCCGCACTCCTATGCATGAATCCTGCTGGGTGACTTTGGGCTAGTTACAGTTCTCTCAGAACTCTCTCAGCCCACCTACTTCACAAGGTGTCTGTTGTGGGGAGAGGAAGGGAAGGAGTTTGTAAGTCACTTTGAGACTCCCTACAGGAGAGAAAGGTGGGGTATAAATCCAAACTCCTCCTCCTCCTCCTCCTCCTCCTCCTCCTCCTCCTCCTCCTCCTCCTCCTCTTCTTCTTCTTCTTCTTCTTCTTCTTCTTCTTCTTCTTCTTCTTCTTCTTCTTCTTCTTCTCAGATCCTTTTAAGAGTCAATGTTGAGAAATGAAGCTGGACCCTCTGCATGCTAAGTAAATGCTCTACCACTTATACATTGGACCCATTTTAACCTACTTGAGAACCAGTGTGGTGTAGTGGTTAAGAGCAGGTGGATTCTAATCTGGAGGACCAGGTTTGATTCCCAACTCCTCCACTTGAGTGGTGATGGCTTATCTAGTGAACCAGATGTGTTTCCACACTCCTACTGTTGGGTGACCTTGGGCTAGTCACAGTTCTCTCAGAACTCTCTCAGCCCCACCTACCTTACAAGGTGTGGGGAGAAGAAGTCTCCTTACAGGAAAGAAAGGTGGGGTATAAATCCAAACTCCTCCTCCTCCTCCTCCTCCTCCTCCTCCTCCTCCTCCTCCTCCTCCTCTTCTTCTTCTTCTTCTTCTTCTTCTTCTTCTTCTTCTTCTTCTTCTCCTCCTCCTCCTCCTCCCTCCTCCTCCTCCTCCTCCTCCTCCTCTTCTTCTTCTTCTTCTTCTTCTTCTTCTTCTTCTTCTTCTTCTTCTTCTTCTTCTTCTTCTTCTTCTTCTTCTTCTTCTTCCCTGTTTCAAGTCTGCCCTGCAACACAACCCCTCTCAAACTCCTGCATCCATTCTCTTAAAGACAGGTGAAGCAACGAGTTCCTTCCATGCATCGCTAAAGAGAAGAAGCAATAAATGGAACCCTATCTTGAATGTGCTCCATCCAGAAAATGGTTTACACAAGGACACTGACCACAGTGGACTGGGGGGGGGAGGGGTTGATGGAGAAAAAGCAAACTTCCATCTCTAGTGTTTCCCTCAGTAAATTCCACCCCCTTGGTGTCCAACAAATGTAATCAAAGAGGTCTACAAGATTATCACTTTGGTGGGATTACATGCAATAGGCAAAGCAACAGGAATTCACTTCAGTGTAATTAAGGTCATGCCCTGACCTGGATGCCCCAGGCTATCTCCGTCTCATTAGGTCTTGGAAGCTACAAAGGGTCACTCAGCCTGGTTAGTCCTTGGATGGAAGACCACTAAGGAAGTCCATGGCTGCTATGCAGAGGAAGGAATGGCACACTACTTCTGCTCATAGCTTGCCTTGAAAACTCCATAAGAAAATGCCACGATTATGACTTGATGGCGCTTTCCACCACTGATTAAGTTCATAGATTCATGTAGACCTTCTGACCCAATTACAGTTCATGTACGGAAGCCCTCAAGAGGCACAGAGCATTTCTTGTTTTGTTTTGTTCCTTCTTCTTCTGATAGTCTGGAAGATTGTCAATATACTTGGTAGGCCTTGACCACTGGACTGATTTCACCCTGGTTGGTCACCAGTTCTGCCAGAGATCAGTTCCATTGCTTTCAATGGATAGGTGCGCCTAACTTTGTGTCTGTATATGTGCTTCAATAAAGCTTCCTCTAATCTGAACCACAATAGACCTAAGTGCATGTTTCCCCCCCATAAATTAAACATGAAACAACAGATTCTGATTAGGGAAGGGGAAAATATCGATCAAAGTGGAAACAACACTTCAGAAAGCAGGCAGGAAGACACCACTGAGTGCTACTATCTGCTGTGTTTCTTATTATTGCATATTCTGTCAAATGCGCTCTGCAATGGTATAAGGGAAGCCCCATAGATAGCACTGGTGCGCTACATAGCAGTAGACTGATGCACTGATATTGCCAAGCTGCGTTAAAGATGGCTGGGAATTAACCTGGGCCGCGGTTGCTGCTCGGGGTGGGGGAAGGCAAAACCAGCAGATGCCGCCCAAGCGAGGGCGGAAGGGGAAGGAGAGCCATGCCTGGCGAGGGCTAGCGTCACCGGAGGAAAGGAGGGGCGAAGCAAGGCTCAAAAGAGCTCGCCCTTTTTTGTCTTGGCCATGTGCTCGCCAGCTGACGATTTGCCCGCGCACCCTCCCTAATTTTCTTATGTGTTAATGCATGCTTCTTTTGTCATAGCCTGATTCACTGGCAGTTTGGCGCATGGGCATTGATCTGGAAGGGCAAGGGGAAGGGAGCTAGGGAGCTAGGCCTTCCCTTTGGGAATGGCGACAACAGCAAGAGGCGTCTGCCCTGCCAAACAGGGCCAAAGGGGGAACACCTCTTGCCAGGAGCGGCCGCCCAGCAGAGCCCCGCAGAAGAGTGAAGCTCGGGTACGGGATGCCTGCCCTGCGGAGCTTCAGCGTGTTATTGATTGATTGATTGATTGATTGATTGTTTAGATTTTTATACCGCCCCATCCCCAAGGGGCTCTGGGCGGTGTACACTATAAAATCTCAGTACAGTTTTAAATATAATTGCTAAAACCTTTAAAAAACAGCGATAAGAACAGTAAGAGGCGTCCAACAAAACGCCATGTTTAAAATCCTCCCCAAGAGGGAGGGATGGCGAGTCCCCTTAGATAAAGAGAGGGGCCCAGATGTAAAGAGCCACATGACCAGATCCAGACCCATGCTTAGCCTCACGCTTCTGCTCAATAAAATGGCTATGGCCAATTTATTACCCCCGCAAATGGAGTGGTGTGTTTTATTGGGAAAGGGTTTCACGCAGAATAGGTCCACACTCGGACAGCAATCGGGATTATGTGGTGCATATTTTTATGAGCAGGTGCAGCATTACACTCATACACAGCCTAGCAAAGAGGATAAGGAAAAGGGATAAAGATTCCTCTGGCTGCAAATTGTTCTGAAACCTGAAATGTTCAGGTCCTTAGAGATCTTTTCATGTGTATAGGAATAGCCAGTGCATCAGTTAATCTCAAGTTGTTTAACTTCACCTCTGGTGTCCGCAGCTCCCTCCTGTTATAATACAGGTAGACTGCTGTGACTCTATTAGTTGTTCTGCCTGGAATTTCACTACAAAATGATTGCCGGAACAAGCTGTCTGTGTTGCAGGGGGGTAAAGAGAGAACCTGGTGTGGATGCTCTTGCTGCTAAGATCTGCCCAGGTTCATCTCAAATCAGCAGCCTCCGAATTTCTCATTTCCCCAGCTGAAACAACACAGCCTGGTTCAGATATTCATAAGGCCTTTGTGGTAATGGTGAGAATAAAGCAGAACTGGAAGGGATTCTCTTTGGAGTTCAGAGGTTATCCTTTGGGACTGGGTAATTCTTGAGGTTTGCAGCGTTGGCTTGAACTCCCTGTTCAGTTTAGTCTTTTGGTGCCATATTTTTTCAAAAGAACAAAAGATTGAAGCGACCTGTTAAGTTATATTTTGTGCGTCCCCTGAGTACAGAAATTTTTTTTTATGATAGTGATGGTGGTTGAAGTACCTTTGGATTATTTTTTCTCTCTCCAGGAGTTGGAGCTAATGAATAATTCCTACCAAGAGTTTGCTCTGTTGCCCAGTATTTTATTTCTTGTAGCTTCTCTCTGAACCACTTCTTCTTGACCATTCTCCCCATCTTTTGTGTATCTGAAATTACACTTCTCTCCAGTCATCAAAGAGACCCTTCTGGTAAAATACCAAAGCAACTTCTCTCTGATCTCACTATCTTAAATGTTTCCTCTGCTGAGCACATGGGCCTGCTAAGTTGCATCTTTCGTAGGACAGATTTGCTTCCGGTCTTGTTCCTCCAACAATTCCTCTGACTGGTACCTGCTACCCTAGCCTAGCTCCATTTACCCTCAGAATTCTGCCACTTGTTTCCTCCTTTTTTCCTTTTTGTAGATGACCACATTTAAACTCCAGCTCCGTATCTAGACAAGCAGTAATGATGGTTTGAATCCAACCAGTTTTTCTACCGGTTAAAAAAAAAAGTTTGACTTTGGCTATCCAGAAAGACTACAAAACAAAACCATTCTGGAACTCATGGGGCCCCTTATCTTGAAGAACCACGAAGGATGGATGTTGTAGTAGGGAGAGGAATTGAACAGGACTGAAAGATGGCTGGATTCAACCCAATACTAGCCCTAAGTTAACTTGTGAAGAGGTGTTGGGTGAATATATTATGTCATTAATTGACATCACCAACCATGGATCTGATTGGCCAGTGGACCCTGACCAACTCAGACCCTGGGCCCTGACCATAAAGTTTATAGTTTCCAGCTTAGTTTTTGTGCTGTCTTGTTGCCTTCACCATGTGTTAGGATTTTACAAGCACCTGGCTTCATTCAAGCGAGTGAGTCACATTCCTGGAATCACACGAGCTTCTGGAAAGATCTCTCTGCTTCTTCTTTCAGCAAAAGAGGAGAGACAGACACCCAGACTGAGCACTTGCACAGATGGAGTTTGCTGTTCCTATATTTAGCGTAAATTCATTTGTTATCTAGTAAAGTTTGACAAAACAACTCACTCTGCCGTATTTGCTCTACAGGATTTTAGCTGAAATGGTAACAACAGTGATATTCAACCAATGCTGTTTACTGTGTTGTTAGTCCTTTGTGGGTTAGCCTGCATTGTTTTAATTCTTTATATATATGTGTCATATAAAATTTATATATATATTATATAATTTTATTTAGCTTAAAATATTACATACATTTTTGATATCATCACTTTCAACCAGTGGCATACCTAGGCAAACTGGAGCCCTGGGCAAAACCTAAGTTTGATGCCCCCCCCCCCCCATGGGCAGCCATCATCCCCCACCGTGACCAAACAATGATTTTTTCCCACCAAGTCGTTTCAAAGTCACCATCACATTACAGAATATGCCCCAACTCACAAATCTGAACACAGCAGAAATATTTTTCTGAAAAAAAAATCAAAATGCTTTCAAAATGTTTTATTACTGCTATGAACACATTTTATGGTGTGGATTTAAGGTGGATTTAAGGTGGATTTAAAAGGAGAATCCCCCCAATTGGGGGAAACAGCATCACTTTCAATGTTATTTAAACTGGAGACCCCAGATTCTCCCTTTAAGGTGGATTTAAAAGGAGAATCTGGGCTCCCTCGTTTAAACAAGTGATGCTGGAATCCACCCCCAAACAGCATCATTTTCAATGGTGTTTAAACTAGGGAGCCCAGATTCTCCTTTTAAATCTACCTTAAAGGGAGAAACTGGGGTCCCCAGTTTAAACAACATTGAAAGTGATGCTATTTTGGGGTGGATTCTCCCCCACCCCGAAACAGCATCACTTTCAATGTTTAAACTGGGGACCTCAGGTTCTCCCTTTAAATCCATGCCGAAGGGGGTGGATTTAATAATAATAATAATGATAATAACCTTTATTAGGCATTGAGAGAATAAAAGTCAGAAAGAAAACAAGCATTGACAGGAAGGGGATGGATTTAAAAGGAGAATCTGGGGAAATTTAGGGGGTCCCTCCTGTCAGGGGTGCAATTATTAAGATAGCAGCACCAAAATTTCAGAGTATCTTTGTGAGCCCCCACTGATGATACCACTCAGGTTTGGTGAAATTTGGTTCAGGGGGTCCAAAGTTATGGACCCTCAAAGGTGTAGCCCCCATCTCCTATTAGCTACCATTGGAAACAATGGGGGATGGGGACACTCCCTTTGAGAGCCCATAACTTTGGACTCCCTGAACCAAACCTCACCAAACCTGGGTGATATCATCAGGAGAGTCTTCCAAAAAATCCCTGAAATTTTGGTGGTGCCAGCCTACAGTACAGTGTTATTAAAATACTGTAATTATATTTTGTGGTGTTGCATCTTCAGTTCCAGTATCTAGGCTCATGTGGCTACACCTACCAAGTTAATTGTTTCGTGAAACTCAGGCTGCATATGCCCTACCTTGCAGGGGTGACTTTCTTGATTTTAATCCCAGGAAACCTGGAAGCTAACCCTTGGCTTCTGGCTGTTTGGCTAGAGAAAAGGGGCTGGTGGTAACTACCAAGACTGAGATGTGAGGGTTAATACTGCAGGGTTTTTGCAGTTTTGTGTTTTTCTAATTCCCAAAATCTCTTGGACTAGAGGTTTTGACAATAACATCACTGTAATACCACTGAATTTGCCACCTGGGCTTGGGGGCACATGGCCCTTGTGGGTACATGTAGTGACAAGTGTACACCCCCTCCCTTCAACCCAGCAGAAATTAATAGTAGACCTTAAACTCTGCCGCTTCTGAGAATTTGTAGTTTTAAATAACCAGTTATTACAGTGAGCAGACCGAATTTTTAAGAGAGTATGTTAAACCCTTATCGGACTGAAATCTTTCTTTGGCATGTCTTTTCTTTGTAGATGTCATTCCTGTTTGAACCACCTGCTAGTTGTTGTATTTAAAATGGCAGAAAGTGGTTAAAAAGGAAGAACTCCGCAGCGGTGAAATGTCCCAGGCTCTGTTTGATATGAAAATAAAAGTATGAAAAATACAGATCCAAAGAAAAGTTTTTTAAAACTGTCAGCTAATAATAGCACATTCTTCAAGACATCCCTAGAATTAAGTATTTTTGTCAATTATTCAGTAAGTGCCTAATTTGCTGGTGCTTGGGAGGAAAATGACATGGTTGCTTCTAAATTATTAAACAATATTTTGATAGCATTGACAGAACAAGCGGCGAGGTATTGACTGGAGCCATCACGCTATAGACAAATTCTCTTAGCGTTTCTTTCTAAGTGAAATTGGAGAGAAGAAAAATATCATTAACTTATGAACTCTTATGCACAAGCTGTGATGAGAAGGTTTACTGAAACGTCACCTTTCTTGAGGAGATGGTGTTGAAAATTAAGCACTCTCAAAAAAATAATGCAGAGCTAGTCCGAAAGCTCGCACATGGTCGATTGTCTGCTAGATTTGTATTTTTGTCCTAATTGATGGCTTTGGGCTCTATTTGAACCCACTGAAAATGTCCCCCCCCCCCCACACCAGCACTGATAGCATTGAAATAAATGGGTACCTGGAAAAATAGATCAATTTTAATTCAGAGCGGTAGTTCCAGAGGTGGGATCCAGCAGGTTCTCACAGGTTCCTGAGAGTAGGTTACTAATTATTTGTGTGTGCCGAGAGGGGGTTTCTAATGGGTGATTTTGCCACGTGATTTTTGCCTTAGTTACGCCCCTTCTCTCAGCAGTACCACGCAGAACTTGAAGCAGTCTAGCAGGAGGTGCACCGGGGTGCGTGGCAGCCTGCGCCTGTATGCATTCGTTTCCCGCCCAAGGACCAGCGCAGCGGCTGCGTCCTTGCCAAAGCCCTGCCCAGGAATGCCCTGCCCCCGGAATGCCCGGTCATGCCCCGATCATGCCCCGCCCAGCCCCATTGGCGCTACGCCACAGTTTGAATCCCACCACCATGGGAACCTGTTACTAAAATTTTTGGATCCCACCACTGGGTAGTTCCCAACCTTTTTGAGCCTGGAAGCACATTTGGAATTCCGAGATGGCATGATGGGAGCAGGAACAAAATGGCTGTCCCAAACATGGCCGACAAGGGATACGGAGCCAGCCACAAGATGATCCCCCCAGCTTAACTTCGGTAACAACCCTGCAGACGGTTGTGCTGTGGTGGCAGCTGCTGCTAAAGCAACATTTGAAAAAAATCTGCTCAGCCAATCAAGTCTTCAATAGTCAGTCAGAATCCTTGCTGGGCAAAAGCCATGCCTGGCCATCAGTGGTGGGATTCAGCAGGTTCGCACCACTTCGGCAGAACCGGTTGTTAAAATGGTGCTTGTAAACAACCAGTTATTAAATTATTTGAATCCCACCACCGGAACCGGTTGTTAAATTATTTGAATCCCACCTCTGCTGGCCATGCCTACTTTCTTGGTGGGCATCAGGAAAAATGTTGATGGGTACCATGGTGCCCTTCCCATGTATGCGCAGTTACCACATAGGCAGACTCTCCATTGATTTCAACAGACAGCATAACTGTATATGTGGACTGTTTTATAAACTCCTCCTCTTAAGGCATGGGAGAATTCTGGGAAGTTGAGTGAGTTCCATGGATTTCTTGCCCTGTCAAGGTGGAACTTGACCATAGTGTTTGTCTTAGGCATCAAAGCAGCTATATGCTGCCAGTCACTGATTTATCTTTTGGGGTGAAATGTATGATTTCATCAAATAGAACAATTCACCTCTGACAAGAGGCTGCTTACAACGCTAGTTTTGTAGGTGGGATTATAAATATGAAAAAATGTAACTATGATGTGTTAGAAGCAAGACTGGAGTGTTAGTGTGGAGAACTACAAAGGAGAGGAGGGAAAGAAGGAGACATTGGGGGAACAGAAATATGACCAGAAAAAAGAAAGTCAATTTGGTAACATAGGCATGGATGCTCCAACAACTGGCCAGTTAGGTCTGTGTCCTGTTCTCCGGTCGCAAAGAGGGAGCTGATTTTTCAATTAGCAGTTCAACTGTATGTCTGCCCATTTGTGACCATTTGGCAGGTTGCTTCACTGTATTCATTCAGAGCAGTTGGTCTTTTGCACGGGAGCGTTCTCAAGCACCTCAACTGCATTCTACCGTCCCCCTGTCCATGCTGCATCACCGTTTTGCTCAGCAGGCAGCTGTTTAAAGAGGGAATTAAATCTGTCACAAATCATATAAGTCAGTCATAAATAAATCATGTGCTCTAACAAAATGAACCCTCGGGTGTTAATCGAAAAAGTCCCTGGAGATGGTGATGGTTAACAGTAGGTTTGAATCAGCACTGTCTTTGCATATGCGAGGTTTTGCTAAAACCCAGCACAAATCTGCTCAGCAGACATTCGTGGGTGTTGGCGTGAACTGGCAGGATGATCTGGTCATATCTGATTGACGCCTTTAAACGTGTCAATCAAGCATGTCAGTGGTGAAGTCTGCAGCTTGCCTTAGTGGTAGATGGAATTTTAGGAGGGAATTCTTCCACTGGAAAGTGCAGTGGATGAACATGGACCATGTGGATCGTGGTATTCATCTTGCTGTAAAAAATCTCTGTATTGGAGTTGATACTTTTTGAGGGAGTATTTGCACTTTCCAAAACTGATTTAAGGAAGTCAAATGGTGGCGTCCTCAGTTCTTGTGTGAGCTTCGTGATAGGCAACATGTTAGAATTTTACAAGTCCCTGATTCTTTCAGTCAAGCAAGAGTCAACTGCTGAAGTCACTGAGCTTCTGGAAAGATCTCTCCTTTCTTCTTCCAGAAAAAGAGAAGGAGATACATAGACACTTATAGACTGCACAGACACTCAGAATGAACACCTGAATTGATAGAGTTTGCTGTTCCTATATTTAGTGGAAATTCATTTGTTATCTAGTAAAGTTCTACAAAACAGCTCAGTAGCATCTCTGCCCTATTATTTACTCTGCGAATGCATTGCAATACAACATATTTGGTTTGAGTGCCAAACAACCAGCGCCAATGGGGATGGGCGGGGCATGATGGGGGTGTGGCCAGGCATTCCGGGGCAGGGCATTCCTGGGTGGGGCTGTGGCAAGGATGCAGCCGCTGCGCCGGTCCTTGGGCGGGAAATGAATGCCCGCAGGCTCAGGCTGCCACGCATGCAGGTGCACCTCCTGCTAGACTGCTTCAAGTTCTGCACGCTACTGCTGAGAGGAGGGGCGGAACTGAGGCAAAAATCACGTGGCAAAATCACCAATTAGTAACCCCCTCTCGGCACACACAAATAATTAGTAACCTACTCTCGGGAACCTGTGAGAACCTGCTGGATCCCACCTCTGCAAACAACCCTGCAATATCCACCAGCTTACAAAGAAAGGAGGGCAGGGAGAAGCATTGCCAGCTCTGGGTTTGGGAAATACCTGATGATTTTGGGGGTGGAGCCTGGGTAAGGGTGGGGGTGGAGCAGGGGAGGTCAGTTCGAGATAAATCAATAGAAAGAATATAGAAGGGCAAGCCCTGCTGAACAAAATCCAGCATGGCTTTGGCAAAGGTATGTCCTGTCTCACTAACCTTTTAAAGTTTTTTTGAAAGGATCAATAAGCACGTGGACTGATCCTGTGGATATTGTGTATTTGGGTTTCCAAAAGGCTTTTGACAAAGTCCCCCCAACAAAGACTGCTAAGCAGACTTCATAGTCTTAGGATAAGAGGATAAGGCCACTTATAGATTGAGAGCTGGCTAAAAAAAAATGTAGGCAGTGGAGGATAGAAATAAATGGCCAGTTCTCCCAGTGAGCAGGGAGTGCCTCAGGGATCTGTGCTGTGACTGGCATTTTTCAGCCTGTTGATCAATGACCTGGAGCTGCAGGTGAGCAGCGAAGTGGCCAAGTTTGCAGGTGACACCAAATTATTCAGGGTGGTTAAAACAAAAACAAAAAACAGACTGTGACTTGCTCCAAAAGGATTCCTCCACACTGGAGGAAAGGGCACTAAAATGGCAAATGAGATTCAATATGAGCAAGTGTAAAGTGATGTGTGCTGGGGCAAAAAAATCCCAATCTCATATGCCTTCGCAGGGACAGATGGGAAGCTGCAGTGGGGACATCTGGGGTGGCTTGCCCCGGGTGCCGCCATTGCAGTCATGTGTCGGGGTTGGGGGCATTTGGGGGGGGCATGGTGTTTTGGGGGCGTTTCGTGGTGTTTTGGGGGCGGGGCAGGGGCGGGAGGAGGTGCGCGGCCAATTCATGTCCAGGGTGCAGTTTTCCCTCTTTTCATCACTGGGCAGGGTGGCCAACCTATGGCACTCCAATTGGCCATGCTGATGGGAATTGTAGTCCATGAACATCTGGAGCACCATAGGTTGGCCACCTCTGCAGGCCTAAGGGGTTTCTATAAGTCAGCTTGGACTTGACAGCAAAAAAAAGGTACGTATGTAGCTGCCTGATACTGATACAGACCCCTGGTCTATCAAGATCAATATGGTCTACTCAGAGTGGCAGCAGTGCTCTGGGCTTCAGGCAGAGACCTTTCACATCACCTACTATCAGATCCTTTTAATAGCCAATGTTGGGAATTGAAGCTGGACTCTCTGCATGCCAAGTGAATGCTCAACCACTGAGCCATGCCCCCATTTTAACCTACTGGAGAGCCAGTGTGGTGTAGTGGTTAAGAGCAGGTGGATTCTAATCTGGAGAACTGGGTTTGATTCCCCTCTCCTCCACTTGAGTGGCGGAGGTTTATCTGGTGAAGCAGATGTATTTCCGCACTCCTACAGCTGGGTGACCTTGGGCTAGTCACAGTTCTCTCAGAACTCTCTCAGCCCCACCTACCTCACAAGGTGTCTGTTGTGGGGAGAGGAAGGGAAAGGAGCTTGTACGCCACCCTGAGTCTCCTTACAGGAGAGAAAGGTGGGGTATAAATCCAAACACTTCTTCTTCTTCTTCTACTTCCCAGGGTTTGTGAGGATAAAATGGGGAGAAGAGAACCATATTTTCTACCCTGAAATCGTTGGAGAAAGGTCAGAATAAAACTACTACTTCATGATGATTCTATGACCCTGGTTTGGTTATTGTTTACTGCTGTACAACCATTTTCAATTAGTCTAACACAAGAATACAAGCAGATTCTACTTGATTCTTGTATATTGCATTCAAACAGGAAGCTCCCTCAAGTGAAAGAGAAAAGGTGGCAGTCATTTGCCTTGTTTGCCTACTCCAGGACCCAGTTCTGATTCACAAAATCACAATTTGGTTTATCCCCAGAGTATTCCAATAAAGCCACCATAAGTGACAGTTCTCTGTGCTTCTTAATACAAGGTCTAAACACGCTTGCCCAAGATTCCCCACCGGGTGAATTGGATGTCTTTCTCCACCTGCAAAACATCTCGGCACCAAGAGGTTACATTCACCTTGGTAGATCTGTATTAGACAAATAACACATATCTAATGCCACGACCCTTCTGTTCCACACATTCAGCATGTTTTTACACCAGGGGTGGCCATAGTTCATGTCCAGAATATATAAACGTAGAGATTAAAATGCCCTTTTTTGTCCTAGAGGTCAGTTCCTTCTGTGGAGGAGATGGGGGCAAACATTCCCGGGAAACAAGAGCAAAGCCTACCAACGAAGTTCTTGGGTGAATTGTTATTGAAAACATGATAGGAAACCTGGAAATGGTAAAACCATAACTTGAATGTCTCTCTTACAAGTTTTTCTAGTGGGGGAAACAACACACCAAACAAATTACGCTTGTCATTAATATTGCAAGCCTCTTTTTTACTCTGAAAAAAAATTGCCTGCTTTATTTTAAGTTTTTTTTTAGTGTGGTTTATTCTGAGATTCAGAAAACACAAGAGAATCAGGTCTTCCAGACAAATGCATTTGCCTTGACTGAGTGCATTTGCAATAGCTTTACAACAATGATCCAGAGAATACTTGCAATTCACATTGGACTTATTTTTATGTTTTTTATGTGCTTTTTTTTTTGTTGGTACTCAGAAAATGGACCTGGTTCACAGGCCTAATTCTCAGTTACCACACCTACTTTTTTCCTGCCCAGAGAGCTCAGAGAATGAATGGGTCAATCACCTGACATATTTCCATCCAATTTCAAGGGTAGAATGTGTTCATTTTCTAACTAATGGCATGTCATTTCGCAAAAGCCTTTGGTCGCGAATTAATCCTGGAATCAAAACAGATTTTCCGGGGAGCAATCTTCCATCAAGTATTGATTTTTTTACACTCATGGAGCCTGTACTCCCTAATTTAACCTGACAACGATTCTGCACAATGGTCTGGGAGCACCTTGGCAACTCGCAGAAGGAACTTTTTGCTGTCTGTTCTGTCTTTGAGGAGAAAGGGGAGGGGAGGGAGGGGAAGAGGGAAGACAAAAGAAAGAAGCCGCCCAAGTGCCGAGGGAGAGGTGGGGGGGGGGGCCTTTGCTGGTTCCTCTTCCGATTACAGCAGGAGGGTGTGCAGGAGTGGGTGGGAGAGGCAAGGATTGCACATCACTTGGTGAATTCCAGCTTCCAGGTGGGAGTTGCAGGCGGGAATTGAGCCGTGCCAGGCCAGACAGGACTTCCTGCTCTTCAGCAGAGTCGCTTTGCATATGTTTCTCCCTCCATTCTTTGCATTAGCTGTTTGCTAAGCAAATAAATTAAAAGAGGTGCAATGATTTTTATATGTTTTTCTTACAACAAAGAACCTTTATTGGCATAACAACATTATATACATGCACCCTCCACTTAACCAAGTAGAGGGAAGCTAAAATAAATGTACAGGCAGGGAGGCTGATGTTCAGGATTTGCTCCTAAAGCGCTGTTTTATATACAAATCCAAAAATTTGGTGACTGCATCGTTTGCATCACTACTGGGGCTGTCCAACAGAAAGGTAATCTTTTGCAAGTCAGATGCATACTCTTTTTTGAGTAGCAGGGGTGACAAGTATTTGACTCTGGGTACTGTGTAAAGTGGACAATAAAGTAAAATGTGGTCTATAGCAGTGATGGCGAACCTTTTCGAGACCGAGTGCCCAAACTGCAACCCAAAATCCACTTATTTATCGCAAAGTGCCAACACGGCAATTTAACCTGAATACTGAGGTTTTAGTTTAGAAAAAAATGGTTGGCTCCAAGGCGTGCATCACTTGGGAGTAAGCTTGGTGGTAGTTGGTGGCTTTGCTTTGAAGCAATTGTGCAATGCTTCGAATGGGTGAATCATGACCCTAGGAGGGTTTAGAAGCAAGCCCCATTGTCAGCAACCGAGCTTACTCCCAGGTAAAGGATTGTCTTTTAGTTCTTCCCATGAAAATCAGTGGGGTTTAACAGAACAGGGTTACCTACATGTCGTGCCCAGCGGCCCAGGCCAGCCTAGATATGTGTGTGTGTGTGTGTGTGTGTGTGTGTGTGTGTGTGTGTGTGTGTGTGTGTGTGTGTGTGGCAAAAATCTGTGATGAACTCTGTGGATGCGTGCCCACAGAGAGGGCTCTGAGTGCCACCTCTGGCACCCGTGCCACAGGTTCGCCATCACTGGTCTATAGCAGTGATGGCGAACCTTTTCGAGACCGAGTGCCCAAATTGCAACCCAAAACCCACTTATTTATAGCAAAGTGCCAACACAGCAATTTAACCTGAATACGGAGGTTTTTGTTTAGAAAAAACGGTTGGCTCTGAGGCGTGCGTTACTCAGGAGTAGTCAGTGGTAGTCGGTGGCTTTGCTTTGAAGCAACCGTGCAACTCTTCCAAAGGGTGAATCACGACCCTAGGAGGGTTTTTCTCAGAAGCAAGCCCCATTGCCAGCAACTGAGCTTACTCCCAGGTAAAGGATTGCTTTAGTTTAACAGTACTCAACAGGGTTACCTACACTCAGTGGCATACCTAGGCAAACTGGAGCCCTGGGCAAAACCTGAGTTTGATGCCCCCCCCCCAACAGCAACAATAACCTTTATTAGGCATTGAAAGAATAAAAGAAAGAAAGAAAACAAGCATTGGCAGGAAGGGGGGGGATTTAAAAGGAGAATCTGGGGAAATTTAGGGTGTGCCTGCTGTCAGGGGTACAAGATAGCAGCACCAAAATTTCAGAGTATCTTCATGAGACCCTACTCATGATACCACCCAGGTTTGGTGAAGTTTGGTACAGGGGGTCCAAAGTTATGGACCCTCAAAGGTGTAGCCCCCATTTCCTATTAGCTCCCATTGGAAACAATGGGGGATGGGGGCACTCCCTATGGGAATCCATAACTTTGGACTCCCTAAACCAAACCTCACCAAACCTGGGTGATATCATCTGGATAGTCTCCCGAAAAATCCCTGAAATTTTGGTGCTGCTAGCCTAAAAACTGCACCCCCTGCAGGCCAAAAACAGAAAAAAACACTGAAAATTAAAAAAAATCCCACCTGCGCCCCCCACAAGGTGGCGCCCTGGGCAACTGCCCACTTTGCCCAATGGGAGGAACGCCTCTGCCTACACTGCTTCCCCAAAACTAGGTCTGAGGTTTAATGCTAATAATCGAGCCCAGCGGCCCAGGCCGGCCTAGATATGTAGAGGGGGACTCTCTGTTTGCGCGTGCCCACAGAGAGGGCTCTGAGTGCCACCTCTGGCACCCGTGCCATAGGTTCGCCATCACTGGTCTATAGAGTCAACACAATTCCCGTTGCATATGCATAGCCGTTGATGGTAAGGGGTTTTAGTGAATCTCCCTGTTGATACGGCTGATGGAAGGGCATTGCAACGGGCCAACATCATTGCTCTACGGAGCCTGGGCACGGTTATCTGGTGCAGGTATTGAGCCCCCTTATTACCAATGTAGGTGATACCTAGAGCCAAAGGAGAACAAGTCCTGGAAGCCTTTTCGAGTAGGATCTGATGTTCCTGGTCAAACAGCCTTCTCTTCAGAAGTTGAAAAGTCTCTTTAGATGGTAGCATGGCCAGATAATCCAAAGAATAGCCTAATTTGTTAATTTTTGTTTCTATAATGCCCCACCATTCCGAGTGACAAGAAGTCTTGAGGGCTTTTCATGACAAGGAGGCTGCATCGCGGTTGAAACAGATGCGCAGCAGCCAAAATTTGAGCGTGGCAAACCATGCTCTTGTCTCTAAGAGATGTTGCCCAGTTTCGAGGCACAGGGTGGCGTAAGGCACGCAGTGAGGCATGCCCAGAAGTTTAAATAAAATATGCTTTTCTTTTAAACCCCCTGATCTTAAACCGAGGTCTTGAAGAATAAAGCCATAAAACTTAAAGAAGACCTATGTGTAAAAAAACACCTCTCTGGGAGATTTGTGCATACCTGAGAGCACAAATGGACAAACTGCGGTTGCCAACCTCCAGGTAGGTCAGGAGCTCTCCCAGAATTATAGTTTCTAGACCTTGGAGATCAGTCATATGGCTGCTATGGAGCTGTATCCCCCGCCCACCCTCCCTCCGCAGGCTCCACCCCCCCAAATCTCCAGGAATTGCTCAACCCAGAGTTGGTAACTATAGTATAGGAGGAACCCTGCTTCAGTTGTAATGGCTAAGGTGTGTGTTTTTGTTTGCTCTTCCTGTCTCCACACATGACGTTTGGGTATAGTCACAGGCATAATAAGCTCTTGGGTTCAAGTCAAACATGCACCCTCATATCACAGGCCCCTTCCGCATGGGCCAATAAACACGGGTTAAGGATGGTTAAAAAAAACATTGGGGGGAACTTTGCATGGATCCTGCCCCCTAAAACAGGTCTGCCCCATGTTATTTACCCCAAACCAGGTTTTTTGGGAATCGCACTATTTGCAAGTCTTTTGAAAAATCCCAGGTTGCAGCCACTTGCGAGCGAATGTCTGGGCAGGAAGTGCTTTATTTGCCTCCATTTTCCTTTTTTTTAAAAAAAATCGTGGCTAGCATCTGGGTAGCTACGCAGGTGCAAATGGTTGTATTGTGAGATCTCAACATGCTGTAGGGGGGGTTATTTGTGCATCCTACGCATCTGTGGGAAGTAAATTAAAAAAAAGAGATGCATTTCCGTGCGAAGGTGCGACGGCAACCTGGATTGTTTCCGTGGGCTCAAATCGCACAGATGCATGTGTCCACAAAAACAGGCAAACTCTATCCTGACTGCAACCTGCTATACATGTGCAGAAGGGGCCATATATATGATATGCTGTGTCTGGAAGAATACAGAATTATATGTAAAAACAATCCTATTATATCAGAGCAAGACTATTAAGTTCAGCTTTCTGTTTCCCACAACTCATACTCAGATGCCTCCAGGAAGCCTACAAGAAGAACATAAGAATAATCTCCACTCTTGCCTCCCTTAGCAAATTATTATTCTGAGGCCTCTAGAGAATTAATGTAGCCATCATGGCTAATACCTGGTGATACATCTATACTCTATGTACTTGTGTCCTTACACAGTCTTCTAAACTAGAAGCCAGCACTGTCTCTTCTGGCAGTGAATTCTATTAATTTATTAATGTTGTATGGTATGTGCAAGTGATTTTTTTCTTTCCCCCAGATCTACTGCACAACCATTTGATTGGATGTCCCCCAAAGACAAAGCTGGGCCTGGTGGGCCACAGGCACCAAGTCACCCTCTCCGCCAAACCTGGCACATGCCTCCCCACTCCCCTCACCCACTCCAAAGAGCAAGGCAAAGACTTAACTGGCTGCAGAAACAGGTAAATTGAGGGGCAGTGGGAGAAACAAAGGAGGGGGCAGAGAAGGTGGGTGGCCAAGAAAACTCGCAATCCTCCCACCAGTCCAATCACTCCCCCACCCAACCTCCGCCACCCCCTATCGAGAGCCCATTTTATTTTACTTTAAGATGGGCTTTACTGCTAGTATGGGGATAAATCCTCAACATTAGACAACAGCTATGATTCTCAAGTTTATTCTTCTCATCATTCTCTGTAATGGGTGAAGAGTTAGCTTTAGATGGATGCTCAAGCACCAGGGATGTAATATTAGATGCAAACTAAAAGTCCCAATAAATACAATCAACAATAGTTCCCTAGGAATGCGAACGGTGTCATTCTATCTCTTTGATGACACTGTTTTATTTTTGTCAGAAATACCAGGATGGCTGCTGTGTCAAAGTTTCTTCCCCTCCTCTGCTTCATCTGAAAGGTTGCCATTTAAATGAAGGGCCCTTGTATGAACAGGCAAGAATGGCAGACTACGTTTAAATTGTTACAAATGTTTATGGAAGTGCTTGTAAGTAGAAAGGTGATGCCTTTAATCATGCATCACGGCATTTTAAGATAGCTCTTCGTATTGTTAAAGAACGGCTTTGCAACCCTTAAGCTCCCCCCTCTCCCCCCCCGACTTTCATCTCATTTCCCAAAGACATTTTGAAAACGGGTTGCTTCTGTCTTACCTTGTTTTGTGAAAGCGCCTCAGTGCATTAGCAAAGTGCTTTAATAACATGCACTTTATAGAAGTCAAAAGTGCTCTATTATGTGTAAGTGCCATAGAAGTAAATAGTGCTTGTCTTAATAGAAAACTTCAAACTTCTACAGCTGCCAGCATATCAAAGACAATGCTATGCACTTGTTGTCAGGGTTTGTGAAATCAGACAGGCTGCTTTGGCTCTTTGAAGAAATTTCAAAACCTACCGTTGTTTGATCTTAAAGGCACTTTCAAATGAGGGATGCCTTCGAAGGCCTTCGTCTGGTTAAAATACACACGATGTTAATAAACCTCTACACCTGGGAGTATCAGAGAAGTCTTACTGGGTCAGAACAATCTAATCCAGTGAAACAAACTTCAGAGTTTTCTTTCTTTATTGTCCACAAATCATTCCCAACTCCCTCTGGCCGAAACCTTGGTGATTCACTTGGAGATTCTACATATATTTAGTCCCTTTCCGAGAAGGTCAGAAATGGATATTTAAAAGCAAAACAAAAACAATTCTATTCCTTGTTTACAACCCATTTCTAAATGTCTGCCCCGAAAGGGTCGGCCGGAGCGGGGGAGGGCTGCAGGAAAGAGGGGGAACCAGGTAAAATTGCTTCCTCTTTTTTCTTAGAGTGCAAGAAATTACATTTGCACAGAAGTGATGCTAAGCTGATAACTCCTCCTTAGAGAAGCCCCTCCCCCCCGCCTACACAATTTTTTGTCCATATGAATCCTCTAAACACTAAGTTCAATGTTTTGGAGGTCCAAGATCCTTCCAGGGGAAGAGGGAGGGGAGAGATGCATCCACAGACATCGTTACCCGTCCATTCTATAGGATTTGTGTACCCCAAACTAATGGCCAACTTGTGACAATGATTTTCTCAAGTTGATTTTGAAATATTGCTGTTTGTTCTCAGTCTTTGTCAGTTTAATTGGGTGATTAGCCCCCTCCCCCCCCCCTGCTCTAGTAATACATGACAGAGAATAAATTTTTGTTGACTGGTTTGTATCTTACCAGCTTTTTCCACTAACAAAAGCCAGAGGAGAAAGACTGGCAATTTAAAAGGTTATTTAAGGCCCCTTCCGCACATGCAGAATAATACACTTTCAATCCACTTTCACAAAATTTGATTACAAGTGGATTTTGCTATTCAGCACAGCTTCAAAGTGCATTGAAAGAGGACTGAAAGTGTATTGTTCTGCATGTGTGGAAGGGGCCTAATAAGAGATCACGGGACCCATGTGGACAAAAGTCACATAGAACTGAGGCCACACTGAGGAGGTGATTGGGAAGAATCTGAAGAGAACAAGCTTGGTAGGGTCGATCCAACCTTTTCTCAAACAGTCATCACTTTATAAATATAAATAATGCTTACTTTAAAACTGAGGAACCCCCCCCCCCTCCCAGTTTGAAAACAGACAACTTTTCCCCATATAGAAGCTGATTCAGTCACTTGGTCATTTTAATTTCCTCTTTGGTACCCTTTCCAAGTCTTCAAATAAGCAAGTACTATTGTTTAATTCAACATGGTCCCTCTTTTCCTATCATGTGATTAAAGAATAATCATCCAACTTGAACTATGGAAAACGTTACAGTTTTTATTGAATAAGGATTATCCCAATCTTTGTGCAAATAATTATCCTACAGCAGTACAATTATCCCTTCTACACTATGACTTTCCCCATTGTGGTTTTGATATATTGTGGGTCAGAATAAGAAATTGAACAGGAATTTTTGGTGTGTTCTGCGGAAGCCGCAGATGACATGCAAAGGCCAGCAGACAACACAGGAAAATTCTAAGTCAGGGATCCTAACTACAATGTTCAGGGAGTGACATTTTGTAAGATAGGGCCAAGAGTCTAAGCTTATCCCAGAGTTCCTGTCTTCCTGGTTGACAGGGATCTCCTGCTCCCAGCTCCTATGTCTGCCACTGCCCAACTAGATGGTGGAAGAAAATGCCAGGATGAAATGGGGATGCATGACCAGTATCTACTGCATGACAATGTTGCTTCTGGTATGACCTGGAAGTGGCAATGTCATGCTGGAAGATGTTCAAACATTCACCTCAAACTCTATGGTTAAGACATAGAGTTTTGGGTGAATGCTAAAGCATCATCCTGGTATGATGACATCACTTCCAGATTGGGTCAGAAGTGACATCACGGCACCAGCAATGCTGAAAAAGTTTAGAATTCAAAATGAAAACAATAGTAAATTGTTATTTTATATATAAATATATACATATATATGTATATTTTATATATAATATACATATATGTGTGTGCGTATGTATTCTAATGAATAAATATAATCATTTGTATGAAACAAAGCACCTATTATTCCATTGCTTTCTTGCCTTGAAGATACATACAGTTTTAGCTTACATGAATCAAAGATGCAAAATAATGTTTATTGTTGCTTACTTATAACTTTATTGATACTACAAAAAGTTTTCTCCTGCATGTTTTAATTGCAAAGTCTTTGATCATATCCTCAAAATTAATCTGACATAACAAATCTGTTTCAATACTTTGCAATACTTAGAACCCCCCCCCCCGCCCCCGGCATATGGGGCCCTTTTTACTTGTGGGCCTAAGCATGTGCTTATTTTGCTTAATGGTTAATCCAGGGCTGCTGTCTAGTTTACTAAAGTGACAATAGGTCTCCTTGCTGCTCGTTTTGATAGAGTGAAGGGGAAGGGTTGCTTAAATATGGGGTGGGAGACAGTGGTGGGATCCAAAAATTTTAGTAACAGGTTACCATGGTGGTGGGATTCAAACTGTGGCGTAGCACCAATGGGGCTGGGCGGGGCACAACGGGGGCGGGGCGGGCATTCCAGGGGCGGGGCATTCCTGGGCGGGGCTGTGGCAAGGATGAAGCCGCTGCACCGGTCCTTGGGCAGGAAACAAATGCACGCAGGCGCAGGCTGTCACGCACGCCGGTGCACCTCCTGCTAGACTGCTTCAAGTTCTGCGCACTACTGCTGAGAGGAGGGGTGTAACTAAGGCAAAAATCACGTGGCAAAATCACCAATTAGTAACCCCATCTCGTCACACACAAATAATTAGTAACCTACTCTCGGGAACCTGCGAGAACCTGCTGGATCCCACCTCTGGTGGGAGACATGATTCAGCCCATACAGTACAGGCATGGATTGTACATGGCTGCCATCAAAGTCCATATCTATGATGTCATCAATTTTTATATTATACTTTCCTTCCCAATGGACATCCAAGGCAGCTTTCCATATCATTATCCACTTCTCCATTTTGTCATCACAACAATCCTGTAGAGATTCAAACTATACTGGGGATTCAAACCCCACAGCTTACATTATGCTGGTTTCCCTGAGACATCCTTGGCACTGTGAGGTACGACTCTGTGGAAACCGTATCTTCTCCAGCCTTCATTCTGTCTTAGGAGTAATATCTTTTCAGCTCCTGTGAACCTAGCTTTCTAACTAGTTGTTGGTCTAAACCAAATTTCTCCTCGCAAGTAAGCAAAAAGCCACAAGAATATGAAAACATGCCAAACTCTGTAAGGCGTAAACAGCAACAAAAATGCCCATTAGAACTTTATTTCTAAAGAGTCCTGAAATATATATGTCAGACTTGGAACTGGTATGTCTGAAATGTCAACATTTTAACATCTCCAGAAGCCATCCACGTTCAAGATGAGAGAAGACCTTACTGCAAATGTATTTGAAATGGCAGCATTCTGTTACCTGTAAATGTTTAAAACATTGTCTAAGAGCTGACAAAGACAATCAGTAGATGGATGTTTTAGTTTGTTAGACGTTTGGCCCCTGAAGACCTGCTCTGGATCACTGGCTTTGTGTTCATCTGAAGCTTTTGTTCCGGATGCCAAGAGCTGAGGTTGGGCATGAGCCATTAAAGACATGCACCCCGGGGGGGGGGGGGGGGGGGGGGGGGAGAGAGAGAGAGAGAGAGAGAGAGAGAGAGAGAAACCATGAAAGCCTCAAGACAATCCATTTACTCCAACTGTGGGTGGTATTTATGCCTGAGTTCAGGGGCAGAAGAAACTGTTGTGGAAGTGGATCCATATTTGCCTTTCCTAGGTGATGCATTAAGGGTTTCACAAAAAGTAATCCTTTTTTTGTGTGTGTGTTCTCATTCCAGTCTTATAAAAAGTAAATGCAGCATCCAATCCAATGAAAAGTCCAGCAGAAACAAATAAGGGTGAAGCAGCCACATCTGTGAATCCCCATCAACCAAACTAAGCAAAATAAAAAAGCAGGAATTTTCAAATCCATATTTTAAACGGCTGGTGGTATTTGATGACAAGTATCTCATGGAAATGGATTTGAGGAATGTGGCATCAAAGTACAGTCAATTCCGACAAACTGGCATTATTTTAGTAGCAATGAAAGGTATTGGGCTTGCATTCAGATCAGAAGTCCAATATGCAATCCTATGTATGTGATAACAGATAAATACATATTTATTTATTTGTTTGTTTGTTTGTTTGTTTGTTACATTTATATACCGCCCCCCCGAAGGCTCAGGGCGGTTTCCAACAAGAATAAAAGTTTAAAACATCGTATATATAATTTAATAAAATACATAAAATACTAAACTATAGATGGCTTCAGCTATTCTGTTCCCCTTTTTATGAACCCACAATATATATGCCTCCCTCTTCCATTAGTGGTCAAGTAGGGAACAAAGCAGGGTTTTTGGGGTGGTGACCCCTTCACTATGGAATTATTTGCCAAATTATTTATTTCCTGCCATAGATTTTGACTTGCAATAAAAATAATTTTAAAAAGTGCCTCCTATTGCATCTAGCTGCTGCCCCTTAATCCTGAGCCACCTTCATCCTCAATAGATGGTCCATGAAACACCTCCCTTACCTTCATATCAACACAAAATTAGCAGAAAGGGAAGAAGCATGTAATATGTAATTTCAGAAGGTAGCCATGTTGGTCTGCAATAGAACTGTTAGAGCCGAGACCAGTAGCTCTCGGTATGTGTGTAAAATGCCACCTTTGAAACCAACAAGAATTTCAGCGTACACGCTTTTGAGAGCCAAAGCACTCTTCATCAGTAATGCAATGTGTAATTTATCTGAACATCCAAATTTGAAATTTAAATGCCCAAACAATGTGCACAGGTGTCTCCAGAATTAGAACAAAGTCGTGAATTGTGTCGAGCAAGCTGTCGTAGACAGGCCCTCAGGAACCAAGGATAGTCCACACACAGGTCTTAGCAGGTTCATATGTTCAATGTGCACAAAGCAAGGAATCAAGTTAAGACAAGAAACAGTAACCTGTAAACTTAGCCACAATGTTGCTGCCACAAGCTAACTCAACTGCAACCTCTCTTTTATAGCCAGCCTCCCATTCCCTTGTGCAATAACCTCTTGCAGTTGGGTTACTCTAGTTTGGCTCCTGAAAAGACTCTGCATCTACTCTAGCTCACCCCATAGCTTGTTAACCTGCTGCTGCGCCTCCTTTGTTGAATGCTAGCACATAGTCTCCTCCTGCGTTGCTCCTGGAGCTCTGGAGACAGAGCGGACATGGGAGGGAGGGAGCTGTCAGAGTCCCCTCTGGCTGTGTATCAAGGGGCTGAAGAGTCTCAGAGCTCAGCTCTTGCTGGGGAATCTCAGGCCGTTTCTGCACTGCCCATTTATGACGGCCTGGGGGGCAAAGGAAAGGCAACTCCCCAGGCCGCCACGTTCCACCTGGCCGCTGCTGCTTGCGAGCAGCTGGCGGCAACCTCTTCCCTCCCTTCAGGCGTGGCGTCAAGCCGCTTCCTGAAAACAACTAACCCTTTAAAGGGTTGTTTGTTGTTGGGAAGGAAGCGTCTTCCCTGCGATTAGCAGTGCGGGACAGCTGGCAGGCAGCTGTCTCCGTCTCGCCAGACCACGCTAGCCGCCGCTTGCGGGTGTCCCGTCCTGCCAAATTCGCCTGCGGGCGTGCGCAGCCCACGCCACACTGTCCCTCCCGACCTCCAGGGGTCCAGAGGCGTATGGGCGGGGCTGCTGACGCCTTAGAGGACGAACCGTGGAGCTGAAGCGGCCACCCAGGGAGGGCGCAGAGCGAGGCTCCCGTGCGGAGCCGCCTGCCGTCTGCCGGCCTCCCCTTCGCCTGCTCGCACGCTTGCGTGCGAGCAGGCTCCCGCCCCCACGCCGACAGAACTCCTGCCGGCGTGGGGGCGCCTCCTGGCCGTGCGGAAACGGCCTCAGGACTTGGACCTGGTTGTGGATCCCAGCCTGAATGCTCTGCCTGAGCCTGGGGACCTGGTCTTGCAAGAACTTCTGGCTGCTCGGACTCTGCAACTACAGGTAGTGCCTGCGAATCTGGAATCAACACTGTTCTCTATCTGAGTCTTCCTTCCATTCAGACCAGCCTCATTTAATCTAAAACTGCTGTTGAGTCTGAACTAATCTAAATACGTTATTTTTGCCTCCAGTCCACCACGTCATGTCAGTGAGTTGAATCCAAAGTTGCCATTCTGCTGGAGGGGAGATGAGTTTTGTTGATTTTCCTCCTTCCCCTAGACGCCCTCTCCTGATTTTCCTCTCATTCTAGATCAGGGTGGTTTCAGATACCAGAACTAACCCATCAAGCTCGTCAGCATGGCCACTGGCCATGCCATAGGGGCTGATGGGAATTGTAGTCTGAACATCTGGAGAGCCGCAGGTTCCCACTCTGCCCTAGACGCAGGGTGAGACCTGCAGCTCTCAGATGTTCCAGGACTCTGATTTCTCAGCCTCTGTCAGCATGGCCAATTAGCCCATGCCTGAGTAGAAACTGATGAAATTCTGAACATCTGGGCTCCTGATTCTATACCTTTACTTCCATGCTAATCCCAAGGGCCCCTTGACCTTAGGAGCAGAATTGGGGGGGGGGGATAATGAGCAGTAGCAGGAAGGAGGAAGCTGAGAAGCAGTGGCGTATTTGCCTAGGGACAGGGGGTACCCTCTGTCCCCAGGCACCACTGATCTGGTCATGTGGGGGGCAATAAATCAGCCCCCCATGTGACCAGGAAGATGGCAAGGCAGCAGGAAGTCCTGCTGCCTTGTCGTCTTTTGGCACCCTTGGTTCCTCCCATGTCGTCATTGACATGGGTGGGACCAAGGAAGCCAGAGGACCCCCCCCAAGCCTCACCCCTCCTGGCTGCTGACTCACCCAAGCCCCGCCCCCTCCCATCTGCTGGCTCCTGCCCCTCAGGGGCATGGTCCCACCCCTAAGCTTATAAAAGCAAAGACCCCACCACGGAGCCTTGCAGTTGCTTCTTTCCTCCCCTGAGAGGAGGGGAGAAGGGACTGCCGGCTGCCGGCTCAGAGCCAGCAGCCGGAAGGGGGCAGGGTTTGGTGGGGAGGGGCAGGGGCGGGTGGGGGTGGGGGTGGGCCCCACCTCATGCGTAGAATGGATGTCTCCAGGCACCATTTTCCCTCAGTTCACCTCTGCTGGAAAGTCCTATCCAGCTTTGGGTCTAACTGTCCCCATGCTTTGAAACCACTCATAGCAGCACTATTAATAAAGGACTATGAACGCATCACCTGTGACACTGTAGGTCTCTGGTTCAAATCTTGGACTTGCCATGAATTCACTATGCAATATGGGGATACCTTGTAGAAATACCAGCCAACCTTACTGGACTATTCTGACAATAACCAAGATAAAAAGTGTGAAAAGATTTGAACTCTTCAACACAAGTATACTACTTATAAATGCCCCTTTGTGTGGAAATCATTCGATGCTACCCCCCCCCCCCCACCTCTCCTTTTTGGCATGGGAAGTATTCAGTTCTTTTCTTTAGGAAGTAAAGAATTCAAGGACTTTGGGGAGGGGGGCGGAAGGGTTATGTGGTTTACTTTATGAGCTAATTTCTTTTTGCCACAGGCTGTGCCTGGTAAAAACCCATCCTGTGTTCATGTGGAATAAAAAGGAGAAATCCCTAAAAACAATTAACTGTTTTATTGTGCTAGTTACCATTTTTAAACACACACACACACGTAATGCTTCAAAGGGATACTGACTGATTTTGTTCTGAAAAGTACTTATAGTTTGCGTTTTATTCCCCAAACATCCAGGGTTCTAATTTAAGAGTTTAGTACTTTGCAAATGCAACTACGCCCAAAAATAACATAGAAAAACCATTTCTTTTAAACAAATAAGTGGGTCAGCCATCAATTGAGGAATGGATTTCAGACTTAGCCGGCCACATCTGAAAAGGTCATATCTCTCTCACTGCCTGTTGGTCTTGTACAGTGTATGTTTGTGCGTGCATATCTCTGATAAAATGTAAAATCTATTTCTAAAGACTGTAGAGACTATAAAGATGGGGAAGACTTTGGCTCAGTTTAAAAATGCACAGCACAAATAAGATGACCTGGGGACATCTTTTAAAAAAGCCTCCTCATTTTTTCTTTGGATGGCAATGACAAAAAAGGCCCCAAACGTTTTGGAAACATTTCATTTCACCTTCAAAACATTTTATTTGAATCCACTAAATAATCTTTTCCCCGCAAAACATTTCCTGCTCGCTGTGCAGAGATCAGGAAACGTTTTATTTCTCTTGCCTGATTTTGAAGTTCTCACTTTCGTTCTCTGTTGCCTGCCATTTTCTGCTGCTTCTGTGATCCTCTTTGCCATTTGCTGAAGTTTCCTACAGATATTTTGTCATTTGGCGCCACAACTGCCTGCCATTTCCATCATTGCTGTGTACTAATAAAATCATTTTGCTTGCCGATTATGCTGATGTGCTGGTTTCCTTTTAAGATTTTGTTGTGTGAGTCTGTAGTTTTGAAGAAACATCTCTCTGTGTATGATTTTTAAGGACCTTTTAAAAAGAACCTTTTTAAAATAACCATTTTCAACTGAAAAACTTTATTTTTCTGGGCTATACAGACAAAAACGATTCTTTTCGAAACGTTTCTAAAATGTTTGGCAAACATTTTATAGGCTTTGTGCATTAACAGCCATCATTTCTAAGGTATGTTTGTTTATTGTTTGGCAACATTTGATTTGACTATATACCTTAAAATATTTGTTGAAGTTAAATTAGACAGTGATTTTTTTCCCGTTTCAGTTTTGCCAACTGTAGTTTTGAAAATCCCTGGGGAATTGGAGCAGTGTCTCGTAAGGGTAGAGCAGGGGTCGTCAAACTATGGCCCTCCAGATGTTCATAGACTACAGTTCCCATGAGCCCTACCACTTGGCCATGCTGGCAGGGGCTGATGAGAATTGTAGTCCATTAACATCTGAGGGCCATAGTTTGAAGACCCCTAGGGTAGTCTTGGGAGCAGAAGGTGCTCTGTGGAATGTGATGCCATAGAGTTAGG
Source organism: Sphaerodactylus townsendi (assembly GCF_021028975.2). Classification (NCBI taxonomy): domain Eukaryota; kingdom Metazoa; phylum Chordata; class Lepidosauria; order Squamata; family Sphaerodactylidae; genus Sphaerodactylus; species Sphaerodactylus townsendi. The sequence continues at coordinate 19,704,611 of NC_059435.1, forward strand.
TGGACATTAATCTGGAGAACTGGGCTCAGTTCCCCACTCCTTCACATGAAGCCTGCTGGGTGACCTTGGGCTAGTCATAGTTCTCTCAGAACTCTCTCAACCTCATGTACCTCACAAGATGTCTATTGTGGGGAGGGGAAGGGAAGCAGATTATCATGCCCCCAGAGACACCCTCACTACTTTCTTCATTTAAGCCTCAGTTATACCCTTAGCTAGAATGGGCTTAGTTGTTTTTTGTACAGTTTTCTATGGAAGGGAACCTTAGTTAGATTCTGTCCCTTTAAGAAGCCCTCTAGAGGCAAAGTACCATAGCATTCTTATTGGTTAGCAGTTTCTGTTTTACAGTTTTGTTTTTAGTTTAGGTGTCTGGGGAAGGCTGGAGACAGCAATATCTCAGACGTTTAAGGTATACCAGTTCCATGATATTTTAAGTAATCCCGTTTCAACAGAATTGCAAGGAAACAGAGTCGAAGCAGAGGGCACCGGGAGATCTCAGAAGCAGTACAAGCAGCACAAACTTCCTTAGAAGTAGTTAAGGAAAGAGTTGATGTCTGCAAGTTCTTCAAACCATCTCCAAACGTTTCCAGCATTGCAAGTATTCTTTATTTAGATAGACTTCATGGAAGGAGTCAGAGTCCTAAAACTGTTACTGATTTGTCTGAGGGTCTCACACTCTTTTCTGGCCAAGTGCAAGGCACCTGATTTTTAGTTTGCTTGGGGAACAGAGCACAGATTGTAAGCCATTTTGAGACTTAGATATAGAGAAAAGTGGGGTGTAAAATCCAATATACTTCTTCTTGAACAGCTGGAGGAAGGGAGGCGAAAAATGTATGAGATAAGTTCAGTAATCCTTAGTCATTTCCAAGAAGGTTACATCTCATACTTGCGTTTCATATTTAATAAATGTAGGCCAGGGAGAGAAACCCAGCATGTTTAGTCTTTACTCAGGCTCATTTTGCACATGCAGAATAATGCACTTTCAAACTGCTTTCAATGCTCTTTGAAGCTGTGTGGAATGGCAAAATCCACTTGCAAACAGTTGTGAAAGTGGTTTCAAAATGCATTATTTTGCGTGTGTGGAAGGGGCCTCAGACAAAGGTTCTTCCATCCTTGTAGCACTGTGATGGTTAAGGTTGCCAGCCTCCAGGTGGCAGCTGGAGATCTCCTGGAATTACAACTGATCTCCAGACCACATATATCACCTGGGTATTTATTATTTGTTCATTTAAAACATTTATTCCGCTTCTCACGGCATTGGACCCTCCCAAGGTTTCTCCCTTCTTTAAACCCCGCTCACTCAAATCTCCAGCCATTACTGAATCTGGGGAGAGATGGCATCACATTCTTTTTCCTGGGATATGACTCTAAGAAAGGCACTGGAGCTAAAGATCAATCAAAAACTGGCAACCATGTTTGTATGTCCCTCCTCCTTAGGTATATAGGATCGGACAGACTGTGTATTATATTTTAATACACTTTTAATAAGTCACTTTTATGTTACCTCCTTTTGTAAAGATTACAGGTAGCAATACAAATTTCCCATTAAAGGCATTAAAATTGGGTTGCTGACATATCTCGGGGGAAAATCCCTGTCCTTTTAATATAGGATTAATGAGTGGAAATGAACAGTTGATGTTTTTCATGGCATGAAGGTAAATAACAGCCTATGAAGCCTCCTTTAACAGGACAGAGCATCCCGCCCCCTCCAACAGTCTACCCTTAAATGGAAAAAAGTGAGGAAGTTCTACAAATTACATACGATTCTGCTGTCTGGCAAATAGATATCCTTTTCCAACTGGTTAAGGGGGAAAGGCTTTTGGTTCAGGGGCCACAGAAAGAATGAGTTCTATGTAGAACGTGTGGGTACGAGTATGAGGAGAACCCATTCCTCCCACAATGCCTTGGGAGACAACATGGCGGCTTCACTGTGGTTCTATAGGTTATCTCTGAGGGCCTAACTATATATCACCATGTGTAGGGGTCTGCCCTGTGTCCTGGCAAGTGCTGTGAGTTCCCTATTGAATCATACATCCTCAGACATGTTGCTGGGGGATCTAATTCAGATTAGAACCATGGCAGGAGGTGAGAGGGCAGCTTAAGCTTTCCCCTCCCTGTGCCATTTTTCCACCCTGGAATGGCCCCAAGGCAGTGCCGGATTAACCCATAGGCTTGGCACCAAAGACTAGGGTCTCAAAATCTAGGGGGCCTCCATACAAAATGTATAATTTTGGACACTGTCATAGGCCTTTCCTACACATGCTGTCTTAGTGCACTGTAGTCTCTGCCCTTCAGTAATTTTCAATCATTGTGATATTTAACAATAGCATCTTATGTCCTCTAGAGGAGAAATTGTGGATTATAGAATTTTAAACACTTGCCATCATCCTTGGCATTATTCAGTTTTGTCTTCCATCTTCCTCGAGTTGTGGGGGTGGGGGATTGGGAGAGGCCTCACAAATGGAATAGCCTAGGGCAGTGGTGGAGAACCTATGGCACTCCAGATGTTCATGGACTACAATTCCCATCAGGCCCTGCCAGCATGGCCAATTGGCCATGGAGTGGCATAGGTTCGCCACCACAGGCCTAGGGCCTCTCTTCATCTAAATCTGGCACTGCCCCAAGGAGCTTCTGTTGTTCCACAAAACTTATGTGCAGCCCTTCACACATGCGCCATCAGAATGCCTTCAAAATGGCAGGGCTAAGACTTATACTCTTTCCTCTTCCAATCCTTTAAAGGCCTTTTGTTTAAAAACAGAGAAACTAAAGCATGGCTCGAAACGTTAGTGGGGAAGCCCCTTAAAGATATTTAAGGGGGAGGGGATTCTCAGGCTGTGGGGTCTGCCTACCCAATGTGCAGGCATAAGAGGAAAGAGCTGGTGCTGTGGGAGGGAGGGAGGGAGCATTGTACATGGTGGCAGAAAGGAGTGTTTAGACTCTGGGCCTTTCCCCACTTACCTTAAGCCCCGCGCTACTCTCCTCAAGTAGCGCGGGGTCCCCCTGCACTCCCCACGACAGGGGCGGCGACAGCGCAGCCGCCCCGACGCTGCCGCTGTCGCGCCCCCTCAGCGTGCAGCATCCCTGGCGCTGGAGAAAACGGTGCCTTTTGATGACCCCGCGCAAAGCGTGGGGTTGTGGGGATGCCCGGGCGTGCGCCAGGGATGCCGCGCGCTGAGAGCAGCGCATGGCATAGGGGGATCCTTGTGAGTGGGGAAACGCCCTCTGTCACCACATCCCAATGCTGGGGACGGGTCGGCAATGGCCACATGCCGGTGAAATCACCCCCACCCCCACCAGGGTAAGTGCCCCGGGGAGGGCAAATCTGCATCCATTGGTGGATTCACCCTCCCCCACCCGAATGGAGCTCTTAGTTACTAATATTTATTTGAAGAAGAGAAAGAGGAGGAGTTTGGAAGAGTTTGTCAGTGAGCAGCAGTGGCGTAGGAGGTTAAGAGCTCGTGTATCTAATCTGGAGGAACCGGGTTTGATTCCCAGCTCTGCCGCCTGAGCTGTGGAGGCTTATCTGGGGAATTCAGATTAGCCTGTACACTCCCACACAGGCCAGCTGGGTGACCTTGGGCTAGTCACAGCTTCTCGGAGCTCTCTCAGCCCCACCCACCTCACAGGGTGTTTGTTGTGAGGGGGGAAGGGCAAGGAGATTGTAAGGGGGGATTGTAAGCCCCTTTGAGTCTCCTGCAGGAGAGAAAGGGGGGATATAAATCCAAACTCTTCTTCTTCTCCTCTTTAATTTTTAAAAAATGTTAAGCAATCTGTGCAACCCATTGTCAACTCTTTTCAATCTGTCTCCAGACTCACTGTGGAAATCTGACTTTAAATTTTTTCCCTCACATTTTAAACTTTCTTTCTTTTTTTTTGGTTATCGAACAGGCATAGAATTACAGGATCGCCGATCGCATGAATCATTCATGAGATTTGAGACAAACCGGGGGAGGAAGCTTATTTTTCATGTCAAACAATTCTTTATTTCTTTTAATGGTACAAATTAAAAGTGACAGATCTGAAGCTGTTAAGAAATACACAAAGTGCAGCTTTACTGACCATACAGATATTGCTCTAGTTTAAGTACAGTTTTTTTTGTCAGTTTTTGTAATTATTTTTTTTTAAACGTTACGCAACCTGTGCAGGTAAATCAGCTTTGGTTTCAAAGTCAGAACAGTAAGGAAGCTTGAAGTAACCAGGTCTGGGGTCTTGGTCCTCCCTATCAACTCCTTTGATTCTTTTTTTCCTTTAAAAAACAAACAAACGCAGAACACAATACAGCCAGTCCGTTTCATACTCTGCCATCTTCCCTGCCACATGTGCCATCCATGGAAAAGCAGGTCTCTTTTGCAGTGCTTCATCAGTGACCCTGGTGCCCATTCTGTCGATTACGGGAGCCAGATAACCCAAGCGCTGCTGCTGCGCGACCCTTTGCATCCTCCAAAGAGGCAGCCGTTGGCGGGAACTGTGTGCCGGCCCCAGTGAAGGGAATGGAGCGGGCACAGCAGCAGTGATTGCGGACTGCACCCTGTAGCACATAGGACCAAAATATATTTATATATAGATATAGATAGTTATTAAAAAAAAACAAAAAACAAAGTTAAGAAAGGATCACTTCCTCAACCATAAATAAACAAATGTGCCCCACATAATCTCAAGTTGGAAACGAGCAAACTACATGACAAAAAGGCTCAGTACAAAAATGTTACTGAAACGGATTTCTTTTTACAGTCAAAACATTTACATGGAAATTAGTTTCCTTTTTTCCCACCCCCTCCTCTTTTAAAATTCCTTAATTCAGTGTTCTCATGAGCTGGGTACAAGTAGAGCGCTGAGGTAAAACACTGATGAACAGTTTCGTTCTGTATTTCTTCTTCTTTTTTTCTTAAAATATTAACAGTTTAGTATTGCAAGATTGTCAGCAACATTTAGCCATATCTATACAATGTGCATATACCTACATACATTGAGCTTTGGTCCAGCATCGAGAAGACGAGCAAAGGCATTATACATATTTCTTTTTGGTAATAGCTTGAGTACTTTGACACGCCTCTACTTGTTCCTTCTTAGCTCCTTATTACTTTCTTGGTCTACTTCCTTTTGTGTGTGTGAGTGTGTGTGTGTATATATATAGTGATGTCTTTGTATCATTAGCCCAAATGTGTAGGTTGTTTTCTCTGCTTTGATATGAGGATACAGTGAAGTGGTTTGTGATGGACAGCTGTTTCAGTGCTTTGGTGTCTCCGTAGTCTTTTTCTAGGGCAACAAACTGTAGGATCAGACTATTAGAGGGGTAAGAGGAAAAGGAAAGATAAAGGGTTGGATTCCAAAAGACCTGTTCCTCCAGCATGAGAATACTTTCCCCTGCCTCAAAGAAGACCCTTTGTACAAGAAGAAAATGCTTACCAACTATATCCCGTCTCTCAAAAATATAAAAGTAGCATTGTAACTTTACTTGCCACATGCTGGACCGTCTTTGTTTTAGAATGCCCTCTTTGGATCCCAGTGCCTACCTAGTTCTGTTATGTTGGCATCAGGACTCAATTGGAGCTTTCTAAAACAAAGGCAGCCCAGCACATGGCAAAAGAAGTTACAATTTTACTTTTAACTTTTGATGAGACAAAGCATAGTAGGACAAATATTTGGGATCCAACCCAAAGCCAAAAGCTTACTCCATTTGACACAGATGGTAACATTGATTTTTTTTTGGTTGGGTAATACTGACATGTTGAAGATGTGGGTTTTGTCCTTGATGGATCACTCATGATCTATTTTTTGGTCACTTGGAAATGTCAGAGGTGGGCACTGGTATCATGAATAAGTATGTGGTTTGGCGCTCGCTCATAGGGAAGCTAAGGCGTTTCAAGGCGCATCTTCTTATGCTGCTGCTAGAATCTTCTGGAAGACCACTCTTGAGGGTTGGAAGAACCTCACGAATGGCACCCAGTGTATTATAAGAGATTATAGTGAAAAGGGAGAAAATGTCAGAATCCCTATTACATGTGTGGTAATCCTTTAGGTGCATACATGAATATCTTTGGAGCCAAGCTCATAGTTACAAGTGGAAACTGTACGCATTGTTTGAGGAGTTAGCCTGCACCCTTTATGAATTTCTTCAGGCACTCCCTATGCCTCTAGGAAAAAACATTTTTTTTTTGTCAAAATGAACATAACATCTTTGTCTTTTATACATCACCTATAAAAAAACATAATGCACAGCTAGAAAACTCTTAAGTCAAGACTATCACAACATGTGAATGGTTTCAAGAGTTCACGGGTGGAGATCAAATTCGTTCCACGCTGGCAGTTTGTTTCATTCGTGTTATCACTTGTCACCTAACTGCTGCTACCACCTTTTTAAGGATTTTCAGAATCCTCCATCCAGTCTTTGGTTAATGTTCCATATTGGAGATTTCTTTTTAAATTCCATTACAGATTTTACAGCAGTTCCACAGAGACTCTCAAATCGGTTTGGAGCAGCAAATGGCTGATACATTTTTGCTTCCAGGAAGAGGTGCTGTTTGAGAAAAAAAAAGTGTGACTATCGAGGAGTGTATTCATGACAATGTGTGTAAGTCGCTCATTTTTTTAAAAAAAATCATATTGGAAGGAGGTTAAAGCTGTTTGGAGCTTGAAGTTCAAAATTCTTTCAGGAAATGGTGCCTTTTCTAGCTGCAGCCAAACCTCTTGGTCATTGCATGGTTTTAATTTTATCCACAAATAACTAGCTAGAAGGAACAAATGCTAGGTGCTGAAGAAGAGCGTTTTCCCAGTTAACCTGCTATTGATAGATTTGCATTATGGGTCACATCAGGAGTTTGGGTTATTAGACTTAAACCCAGTACTAACCACTGGGCTCTCTGCTACTCTTTACTAGACCTGCAAGGTGGAGCTCTGGACGGGGACTTAAAGTGTGGCAAGCAATCTGTCAGATCAGCAAGGATGAAGATACCATTTCTGGTTCTGGGGTGAATCTAGCAAGCATTTTCAACCAATCTTGCCCTGTACTCGTTAGTACATAGCCTATCCCAGGTGGATTTTGTACATGCAGGTCCCATGATTCTCATCATAGCCTTGTTTAGTGTTGAGGATCCTTTCTTCCTTTTCTAGCTGTCAAAAAACTGATTCGATCCAACCCTTTATACATGCTAGGGCCCACCAAAAACACCAGGGTGCTTGCCACCAGCAATAGGATGGTGATCAGGTAATGACTGTGAAGATCCACCTGCTCCTTTTTTTGTGCTTGAATGCCCACTAGGTAAGCTCAGTGGGTTATAAATCCCATCCACAACCCATTAAGTTACACGCTGAAACTCTAAAGTTGTATATTAACAACAGGAATAGTCATTTCCATGATCTGATTTCTAAATTATGTAGAAATCCATGATTACCGGCAAAAACAAAACAACCTCCCCTCAATGTTTTCCAGGCTTGGTGGATATTGACTTGTTAGACGTCCAAGCTATAATGTGCATTCGCTTCTGTCATAACTATTTCTGTGGAGAGCACAAGTGTCTTGGAATCCTTCCTTCCTTCCTTCCTTCCTTCCTTCCTTCCTTCCTTCCTTCCTTCCTTCCTTCCTTCCTTCCTTCCTTCCTTCCTTCCTTCCTTCCTTCCTTCCTTCCTTCCTTCCTTCCTTCCTTCCTTCCTTCCTTCCTTCCTTCCTTCCTTCCTTCCTTCCTTCCTTCCTTCCTTCCTCTATACTTTTCTGAATACAACTGAATTCACACAATCATATTATCCTTTCTGGTTATCCTGCAACAGGGCTCCAGAGAACTGGTCTTGTGAGTGGGAGTCAGCAAGTATTCGGCCACCAGTCAAGAGTGCGGTAATTGAAAATGGCACATTAACGGTTTCACAGAATCTTCCGATCTCAGGTGTTAATCTCTCTGGGAAGTTTCCTGTGCAAGCTCAGTTGAAATGACTGGTAGATTTGCCCTTCATGAGAATCTAAAGTTAACTGCTTCTGGAAAAATGAAGGGATAAAACTGATGCCTGTTGAAGTCTTTGTTGCATTAACTCAGATTTAAGAGCTGCTTATGGCATCAAGCTGCAACCAACACAGGGGACTTTTCAAGGCAACAGATGAGCAGAAGTACTTTCCCATTGCTTGCCTCTGTGTAGCAATCCCAGTCTTTCTTGGTGGCCTCCCATCCAGGTACTAATCATGGCCAACCTTGCTTAGGGTCCAAGCCCTGGCAAGAACAGGCTAGGGTGGGCCATTGGGCTGGTTCCAAAGCAAGAGATGTTCAGAGGTGGTCTGCCATTGCCTTCCTCTGCATCACACCCCTGGTGTTCCTTGGAGGCCTCCCATCCAAATACAAGGTTGAGAATGTGTGGCTGGCCCAAGGTCACCCAACAACCTTCCACGGCAGAACGGGGATTCAAACCTGGGCTTCCCACCACACTGGCTCTCTATCAGACTGGTTTAGCTAAGCAATATAATTAATTCCTCTTACATTCTGGTGAGAGAGGGGACAACCTGTGAGAGAACTTGATCCACTGAGGTTACAGATTCTGTGACTAATTTAACCCTTAGATACACCAGAAGACAGAGTTATTTCAGATCAGGCTCAGGTAGAGAAGTCTATTGCCGTGGTGGCGAACCTTGGGCACTCCAGATGTTATGGACTACAATTCCCATCAGCCCCTTTCAGCATGGCCAATTGGCCATGCTGGCAGGGGCTGATGGGAATTGTAGTCCATAACATCTGGAGTGCCCAAGGTTCGCCACCACTGGTCTATTGTATGGATACAGCAAAATCCTGGATTCAAAACTCATTTTAGGAAAGTTGATTTATAAAAAGCGGCATGAAGATTCTGGTATGAAACACTGGGAGGTGTTTGGATACAGATATGGATTTTATGGGTCTGGCTTCCCTCTCTTGCATACAAGGAATCAGTCACTTTATGTATGTGACACTTTATGTACCTAGGTTTGCTAAGAGACAGGGATTTCATAGGTGTCAAACTCGTGGCCCTCCAGATGTTATGGACTACGGTTCCCATCATCCCCTGCCAGCATCATGCTGGCAGGGGATGATGGGAACTGTAGTCCATAACATCTGGAGGGCCACGAGTTTGACACCTGTGGATTAGAGGGTCCAATTCTGGGGGCCCTGGCCATTCTGGGTGGCATGAGCTCTCCTTGGAGGGCTTTGCCTGAAAGTCCCTGGTGGCTCTGACTGATCCTATATGCCAAATGGCCATGATATTAGGTAACAGCTGAGCTGCATGTTGGGTGATCCCTGATTCCAATTCCAAAATCAGGTAAATACATTGTTCACAAATTCTTATTCTTAGCACATCCAGTTCTGGCAGTACACAGCCCTGCAAATCATTCTCTGTGCATGCATACTCCTGAAAGTAGCAACTGAAAAGTAGTAGGAGAAAGGAAAATAAATAAAGGTTATCAAGAGCCAACAGCAAAACAAAACAGGTGCCCGAGCCGAAAAAAAGTCCGTGTTACTTTAATCCGTTTGCCATTAGCTTGCTTTTCATTAGAATCCCAAGAAATTTCTTTGGCTATCAGACTTTGGAGAGAAATTGCTTCACATAGAACCATAAACACGGATGCGGAATGTTGGACCAACTGTGCAGTTTATATTTATGTTACAGAAGTAGCTTTGGTAACCTTTCCCAGTTCGTGGCCGACGGACATAGAAAGAGGCAAGATGCCCACCGAAAGCGAACATTCCAGTTGCCTGCCATGTCCTCGTAACGTGATTGTTATCCTGTGTATTCAAAAAAAGGTTCACAGCTTTCTAAGGAAACGTAAACGGTTTTGAGATGGAGAAGGCAGTCAAGATGAAAGATGAAAACCAAACCACAAACTAATGAACTCTTTTAGTTAAAAATGGGGGAAGCAAAAACAAATCCCACAATCCACAGTTTAGAGAAACAGTCATTTTGGCACACAAACATCTGAAGATCACAAAACGGTGTATGGCAACCGGAACGGTTGAACACTGTAGAATGAATCAGGAGTCGTTACTCACGTGCTGTGAGAAAGGATGGGGGGCGGGGGGGGGATTTCTGTATTTCCCCCCCCCTCTTTGCAAAGTACAAATGTAAAAATTCATAACGCAACATAGCACTTGTAAAAGAGTAGACTAACGATCTAGTTTGCAATCCCTTGTTTCTGACTTTGGTTATAGTTTTCGTAGTAAAGAAGCACTTGATACCTGAAAGACTACAATCGCTCCTCCAGGTGGCAGGCTTGTACTCTCTCTTTTTTGTCCCTTTCAACAGTTAAAAGGGTCTTTGTGTTTGTGTGTGAGTGTGTGTGTATGTGCTGGATTCTTTTCCCATAAAACATGTTCACATTTTTATAATATACAGCAAAAAGTGAGCAGTTATTTGGTTTACTTTCAAGTCCATTTTTTTTTAAAAAAACAACTGGCATATTTTGGAACTAGTTCTATGACACACACACACCCTAAGTGCTGTGTATTTTTGTGTTTTTTTTCCTCAGTTTGTTTTTATCTAGGAAAACCCACAGAGTTGTCTAAATAGTCCTGTCCATCTTGTAGGTTTCCCAGTCTTTTACTTACAAGGGTGACGAAAGAGCATCTTTACAGAGTTCAAACGTTTAATTGTGTTTTGTTTTGTTTGTGGTGTTTGGTTCTTCCTTCCAATATATCCGTTTAAGAGTTTTCTTCCAGAGAGTCTGTTAAGGGCTCCATCGGGACTGCTGAGCCAGGCTCGTGCTGTTTTAGGCGTTTAATTGTGTTCTTCAGTGCTTGCCTCTTATTGCAGAACCAGACTCTAACTACTTCCCGGTCATAGTTCAGTTTCTCTGCAATTTCTGTCATTTCCTGCCCAGAGGGATGCGTGTTCTTCTCAAAGTGGGCATTCAAGATCTCAAGAGCCTGTGGCGTGAATGAGGTGCGCCTCTTGCGCTTTTTGGATGGTTCGCTCCCAATAAATTCAGTCAGGTTCTGCATACCTGCCCGATGGCGGGCCTCAGCCTCAGCCATCCACCGTTCAAGCACCGGCTTGATCTTCTGGGCACTTTTAGGGGTGATGTCCAGCTTTTCAAACCTGGCAGGATACAAAAGGCCAGGGTTCAGTTTGGCTGTCAGACTGCTAGCTATAGTGTTCTCTTGGGCTTCCTGTGGTAGGAAAAAGTGGCTTCTCAGGATGGTGTGTCTGAGGGGAAAATTGAGAAAGAAGAGTCTTACACTGATGCTCTGCCAGGGTGGGACTTCCTGCCTACCTGACTAAATTGACTGGCAGAGGTAATTGACAATGGATTACAAAAACTGTCATGTCTACACACACACACACACACACACACACACACACACACACACACACACACACACACACACACACAGTCATATTTACACACACACGCATGCACATATTTTAGCAAACAAAAGGCAATCAAGTAACACATTTCTGTCAGAAAGCAACTCAGTATAACCAATTGCTCCAAAACGAAGATCCAGGTTCATTCTGAAGCTAGCATGGATCTTTGGTACACGGATCTCCATTCACTTCAATGGAAGGGCACCGGTCACATGCACGAAGGAATGCATATGTAGATTCTTTTCCTCCATTCAAGGGAACAAAGCTCTCGTTGTGGGAGCCTTGTGCATGCATTGAAGCTACTACTCTTAGAAGACATTACGGCTAAGAGAACATTTTCCAGATTTCAACGTTTCTGTTTTCCAAACCCTGCATAATGATAAAGCATAATGCAAATGCTAAAAAACAGGAAATGACATCAACAGCGTTACTGGGCTCTTGTTCCCTTTCTGTAGCATACTGCTCAAATGCCTCTATTTTAATTTCGCAGTGAGCTCTGAAATCCAGGTTCCCTTTTCCTTTTTAAGCAATTTTCACTGTATGCAAGTGGTCCCTTCTGTGGGTATTGGGGGGGGGGGGATCCCCAAAGCTGCAGCAGTCTTCGGTTCAAACAGCTGGACACATGGTAATTACCTTGACTGCCCCCACAAGTAGAACTGCTAAGAAGAACTCATGCCTTTTCAGATGAAACCCAGCATAATAGTGCACTAATATGCTGTGGCACCAAGCTGGGCTTATTGTGGGATGTCTGCACACTGTGCCGAATGATATCATTTCCTGTAAATGAGGTCCTCTACGTATCATTTTGCCATCAAAAGTGCTTTGCTATACCAGATTTTACAAATACTGTACACTATCTGGAGGGGAAAAAAATCTATACCGGGGTTTTATTCCCTTCAAAGCAAAGCCCGTTTCAAACATTATCCATTGACTTAGCAAATGGACCCTTTTTAAATTTCATATATATATATATATATTTTTAAATGGAGTTCTGTAAAATATCCAGCTTACATTTCCAAAACACTTTTGCACAATGCAGGGCTATCAAAAATCATGAATAGTCTACAGGGGTCAAAAATAACTTACATTTCTCACCAGTACTGTCAGTCATGGGGGGGGTTGAAGTAGAACATGGAAGATACTACCCTGACCACTTTGTTACCTGTCCTGCAGGCCAGACCATACCGATTTCGTTTCACCATTGATAGCCTTTTAGTTCTCTGGCTCAATCCATGCTAAAATGTCATTGCTTTAGGGCACAGGTGTCAAACTCGTGGCCCTCCAGATGTTATGGACTACAGTTCCCATCATCCCCTGCCAGCATGGTGCTGGCAGGGGATGATGGGAGCTGTAGTCCATAACATCTGGAGGGCTGCGAGTTTGACACCTATGCTTTAGGGAGAGCAAGTGACAAGAAACTTTTGCACGCTTGTGAGAATTCTTGCTTATTTTCTCAGTGACAACATCCACATAGAGGCAAACCTTCAATGACTAGAGGGCCACATCATTTATAATTCCAAGCATTCAAACCCTTCATTAAATCCAGCATCATAAAAACATGCAAGGGGGCTGTTTTTGACTTCAAAGGGACGGGAATTGCCCCCCCCCCCCGTGTGGGTTACCTACAACAAAACCCCTGGAGAAAACTGTTCCACGCTCATGCAAATCTAGCGGTGTTAATTTAAAGTATTATGTAACAATGCAATTCAAAAATACTATGCACCAACAATTGTGTGGTTTTTTTTTACACATAAACCCCCCTCTGTTTAGTTAAATCCCTTTTAACAAATGATCACTCAGATGAAATAAAACAGAAGTTAAATATTAAGAGCTGGGGAAAATAGTATTCATCGCATTTACACGGCTTGTTAGCGCTGGTGCTTCAGTTTGTGATGTTTGGTATAACAATATACAAGCCCTGAAACAAATTTCTCAGCAGTGGTATCCTTGTGTCGGCTGAATAAAGGTTATTTTCTACAGGGAGGTATCTTATAAGAAAAAACAGTAGGGGAGACCATAGAAATGAGAGGATCCTATGGAGCCTTTTTGTATTTAACAACAATCAATGGGTTTTATGGAAAATCATTGAGCAAAATGTGAGCTGCAAGTCCGCTACCCCATACTGATGTTATTTATAACCTTAGTCTTAAACTGCAGGAAAAGTATACTTCCGTTCTATGGGGAATACATTAAAAGTATAAAGAGCAGATAAAAAGACAGAGCATTTCATGGATCACCAAGAACAAAATCCACTTAAATAAGCTTAGAGTTGGTTTCTTGGCTTTCGCAGATGGAGGAGGACTCCGAGGCATATTGCCCAAGAGGGAAAAGCTGTTTCCTAAGTGTGTCTCGCTATCTCATGCATAAACATGGGATTAGTGTAAAACACATACATGAAGACACAGTGGCTTCGCTCTCCAGACCTTTCACTCTATCACGGCTGCCTTGTTTTCATTATTTTGTCAGGCTGGGGGTATGACGCTCCCTGCTCTGAATACATCATTCCTGCTAAATACTAGAGAGGGATGGACAATTAATCCTAGAAAGTCTGTGAAACAACAACAACCCGGCGTGGTGGCATTTACCGATGTTTCCAGCCCCCTTCTTAGCATCGCCCAGGGGATACAAAAATCATTGTTAATATCTTCGGTGTGAAGTGGAAGCAATGCTACCAAGGCTTAAAACTAGCAGGGAGGCGTCCGTGAAATATTCGTTCTGCTACCCCATCTGTAGAAAATGGCACAGTATGAAGAGGGTCAGCTAGCGCTTATGCGACAGCAGCAGGGCCTCCAGGTCCACTGCTGAATTAAGTCTCAAGGACAGTAATGTATTTATTGTTTTCCTACTTGTTACAAAAAAGGAAAGGGATGAGGGAAGAGATGAAAGTTATTTTAAGGACGTGGGGTGAAAAAATATTTTACCAGCTGCACACCAATCACATTCACTCATCTTTGTCTTCCATACAAAGGGGCTTTCCCCCCCTAAGGGCATGTAATTAAAATACTTATCAAAACAGCAAGCAGTAGCAATGAACTCCATACGTGCAGTAGGGGGTACAAGTGGGTACAGAGTGAGCATTTGCTATGCCTTTTGTTACCTGCAGATGGCAGACTGGCTGTACGCTGGACCTTCTGTGGCACTTAGAGCTTGACCAACTTGCGTCTGGGTGAGACCAAGGGACAGGCGTCGGATTTTAAAAGCTTTGGCAAATTCCCGGATTTCCTCGAGGTTCACCCCATCCACCTCGCTGGAGGCTGTCTGGGGATCTGTTGAAAGGGGAGAGGATGATTTAAATTAATTATAAAATTGAATTGAGCATGTGAATTCCCCTTCCCCCCCCCAAAGGACTGCATAATCTCCTTGGCTAGATGAGTTTGGATGAAATGCCTAGCAAGTCAGATGTTCTAATAGAGTTTCCAATGGCTGAATACACAAGAAGGCTTAAAAAATATTCCCTGGACTGAAAGAAACTGTTCTTGTGCTCCTGGAGCTATTGAGACCATCTCACATGTGTTGCTACACTGTCCTCTACTCATAGTAGCTAGGTGTGGTATATTGGGACCTCTTATTAACTCTGCTATCTTATGCTCCGGTAATTACATTATTTTGAAATGGTTGTTTTCAAACAACGTGGGCTGGCTGAGAGCTGTATCCAAATTTCTTGCACATGTTTTTAAATGAACAGTATTTATTGTTTTGTTGTATTTTTTCATTTTTGTTTTATTTCTAAACCTACCAACCTATGGCCAAAGGGACTGAAAATAAAATAAAACTGGAATTTGATAGAACGGAGTGGCAACTTGGCCTGCCTTGTCTCCAATCCAGATGGGTATATGAAAGGAGTGAAACTTTTAAAAGTTAGATGGGCTGGTAAAATAAGTTGTGAGTGGTATAAGAGAGCTGGGACCACTCTGGGAACTCTTCCCTAAAGGGGCTATTCAGACATTTCTGCCCAGTGTTGTAGGTTCTAGCATTCTGTTTGTTTGTGTGTGCATGAGCTTAAAAGCTGTCCAACTGTTCTTAATTTTGGAAAGGATATATTTTGGAAAGGATATATTTCAGTAAAGACTCTTTGAAACACCTGTATTTTAATTTTATGTTTTCAGAACTGTAAATAGGATCTCTTTCCTTGTTTTCATGCCGCATCCTTCCATGTGGTTGCTAGCCAAGGTGCTGAATATCGGTACACTCATCCTTCCTACCGTATGCTAATATTGAGGTGGGTTTTATTTTATTTCTTATTGGACCCTCCAAAGATAACGCTTATGACGATGAAAGAATAAATGGGTCTTTTTTCCCTTGGTTGCAGGGCACTGATACTACTTTTATCCCCCAAAGAGTGTATAATGGATTTATCTGCCACAGGAAGGCTCCATTGGTGCTGGATAATGCAGTCAATTTAGGACTTATGAAGGGAAATGACACAATAGCTGGAAAATAGATTCCCTTCCCCTCCTCTGCATTGCTGATCCCAAGCTAAATGAAAGCATTCTCCAAGCTAGTGGAGACAGCATGGGACTGGGATGGTGGAAGATTTCAGCGTTGTTCAATCCTTCAGGTAAAGAAGCCATTCGCCTGACACAATATCTCTACATTAGGTATGGCTATTCATACTGTACACACTCCAGAACTCAGAACAGAATTTCCCCCATGATATCTCTGGAGTTATAGGAGAATCAGCAAAAACTGTCAAGAAAATGTCATTTCAAAATATCATTCCATTTAACAATAGAAGAAAGAGTGTTGTTGTTTTTATACCCCGCTTTTCTCTGCCTGAAGGAGTCTCAAAGGAGTCTCCTTTCCTCTCCCCACTGCAGGGGCCTTGTGTGATAGGTGGGGCTGAGAGAGTTCCGAGAGAACTGTGACTGGCCCAAGGACACCCAGCAGGAAGAGTGGGGGGATCAAAACTGGATCTCCAGATTAAATCCCACCACTCTTAATCACTATACCATACTGTCTCAGTGCAATCCTAAACAGAGTCTGTTCACTTAGAAGGCTGTGAAATCTGCTTTGGATTTTAGTCTTGTACCTCACTCTCCCTCCAAAGAGCTCAGGAAAACTAAGAAGCCTGCAAATGATACTCTTTCTCTGATTCAGGCAGTCTGTAGGGGTCTCACCAGCTTAGTTTGAGCAGTAAACCTTTAGCCCATTCTTTAAGCAATTGTGCCTGGTAACCTACCATTTGTTTCCAATGAAGGAAGAACAGTTTTGTCATTGGAAACAGGTATGAGGTGGGGAAAGCAATTTCTGATGATTGTCCTCTCTGCCCTCTCAGTTGTTCCTATCCCACCCCCCACCCCCCACC
This sequence comes from Sphaerodactylus townsendi, assembly GCF_021028975.2. Lineage (NCBI taxonomy): Eukaryota > Metazoa > Chordata > Lepidosauria > Squamata > Sphaerodactylidae > Sphaerodactylus > Sphaerodactylus townsendi. The sequence goes on from NC_059435.1 coordinate 19,721,226, forward strand.
AGGAACCAAAGGTTCAGAGGGCTCAGGGGGCTGCAATGGGAGGACAAGCAGAAAGTCCCTCTCTGCACACTGTGGTCTCCGAGGGGATCTTACAGGATACCAGTCTGTGATAATAATAACTATAATCCTTCCTCCCAAATGTGTGAACTATGGTTTTTATCTTTTGTACTTATTTTAAGCTTCAATTTCAGCTTTTTCAAATGGCGGCTTTTCCCGCACAGATAATTTAAAAACATTTCAAGGGAGGAAATAAAACGTTTCCCCCATGGAGCTCCGCATTATTTTTACCTCAAACTGTTTGTCTGCTGCCTCAAAACACTTTCAATGAATGCCCCTTTAAAACAATTCTTTAGTTGAAACGTTTTCAGAATGGCTTCATTTGCCTTTATGACATTTGCCAAGCCTCTCTGCCTTCTCTGTGCTTCCTCACCAGTGCCAATGTTCCAGTTCACTCCTTGCCCTTCGCTTGTTTTTCCTGCAGGTTTCTTTATTGGGGGGGGGGGGGCTACTAATCAAAGAAAGGACTCTAGAAAGTGCAGAGTATTGCTGCCCAGAAGCAACATTATCCAACAGAAAAGGAGAAGAAAGGGGGAAATCCCAAAATGGCAGCCAAGAGTCGTTTGGAGGGGATGAGTATAGACATACAACATGGTAAGAGGGGCAGAACTGAAAACGTTTTACAAATGTTTGGGGGGATTTGTGCACAAAGGGCATCAGCATCTTTGTGTTGGTTTTAATGGCTTTAATGGGAATATTTTAATGCAGCCATTCTCAACCCGAGTTCCGTGGTACCCTGAGGTGCCGTGAGCATGTCCCAAGGGTACCGCAGCAACACTACCGCTGCTCCTCATTTTTGTGGTGTCTCCCACCGGTGCCAGCAAGGACATAGAGCTGGCCCATGGGGCAGGGCCTGCCGCAAGGTCAGCAGCCACCCCCTCCCCCCAGTGCTTCCCTTCACCCTGGGAGGGGAAGGTGGGGGTGTGGCAAGCAGGAGCAATGGGAGGGGAAGGTGGGGGTGGCGGCAGGGGTACCGTGAGATATGAAGAGTGAGGTCAAGGGTACCCTGACCTCGAAAAGGTTGGGAAACACTGTTTTAATGTATATGTTTTGATTTGTTAGTCACCTTGATGGCTCTATGGGGGCAGAAGATGGGTTAAAATATTGCTAATAAATACATACAATAAATAACCAAATATCGAGTATAATTTTGATTTTTAGATTGGGGCTTGCTGGCTTTTAAATAAACAAACAAACAAATAAATAAAATAAACAAATATCAAGTATAATTTTTCCTTTAAGATTGGGGCTTGCTGACTTGTAACAGATCGTTTTGAGATTCATTTTAAATTGTTGGAACATGCCGTACAGGGGTTAGGGTCTGACTAGGACACCAGATTTGAATCCCCACTTTCAAATCTAGTCTACCTCACTGGAGTGTTGTGAAAATAAAATGGAGGCCGGAGGAGTGATGTAAGCTAATTCATTCCCCATTGGGTAAAATGGCAAGATACAAATAAAGTAAGTAAGTAAACACTGTAATTAATTAATTCTATCTTTGAATTGATTGTTAGTTACGTTAATGCCATCTACAAAAAATAAATATATAAATGCCTATACTTTATTTTTTCAAAACAATGGCGGGAGAGATGTAAATTAATATGATGCATCTTCCTGGACCTTTTTGTGGAAGAATGCTCTGCTGGGGTCCTAGTGCTTGCTTTCTCCCCTTTCCGATTTTTCAGGAAGACAAAAGCATCATATTTAAGGGCCGGGTCCTTCAAGAAGAAGAAGAAGAAGAAGAGGAGGAGGAGGAGAAGAAGAAGAAGAAGAAGAAGAAGAAGAAGAGGAAGAGGAAGAGGAAGAAGAAGAAGAAGAAGAAGAAGAAGAAGAAAGAAGAAGAAGAAGAAGAGGAAGAGGAGGAGGAGGAGGAGGAGTTTGGATTGATATCCCCTCTTTCTCTCCTGTAGGAGACTCAAAGGGGCTTACAATCCCCTTGCCCTTCCCCCCTCACAACAAACACCCTGTGAGGTGGGTGGGGCCATTATCTTTCGTAATGTGAAACGTAGCACTTCATTAAAAGAGCATTTATAGTGCTTTGGATGGCTATCAGCAACACTTCTGCTTCTACAGAGTTGCATCCACCATTTTGTTTCTCATGGCAGTATGGAGCCTACAAAATGGCGGGTGCAACTGTACAAAAGTGGAAGTGTTGCTGATAGCCATCCAGAGCACCATAAATGCTCTTTTAACAAAGGGCTAAGTTTAACATTGCAAAGGATAATGCTTTTGACAAAGCTGTTGCTTAAATACAATTCTTTAGTCCTCACAGAGATTCGGAACCCCTTTGACATGTGGGGGCACACGCGTTCGGCTTCTGCTGAAGCATGCACAACTGAACTGTCTCCTTTTGGTAGAAAAAGTTATAACTCAATGAATAAACAAAGGCAATAAAATAAACATCTGACATGGCCTGGAGCATACAGTTGCAATTCACTACCAGAAATGGCCTTGTACTGCAGCAGAATGGGGGGGGGGATGTTTGGGGAGGGCTGAGTCTGGGAAGGGTCCAATGTTTCTTCTGGGTGACATTCTACGTGACACCCAGGTGAATCAGGGAAGGGTCCAATGTTACTTCTGGGTGACATGTTAGAGACCACAGAAGTTAGGGAAACTTCCATTATAGAGGACATTTTTTTCTCCTGTTCCTCAATTTGTCAAGGACAAGAGTCTGGGGCTCACGGCACTGGGCCTGGGAAGTCTACCTGTAAAACCACCATCCAGAATGCAGTCCTACAGTTGCCAGTTGTGTGTTGGGAAATACCTGGATAATTTTTTTTGTGGGGGGGAGGAGGGTGGAACCTGAGAAGGAGTTAGGGAGGGGAGGTATTTCAGTGAGTTCTAATGCCATTAGAGTCCACCTTTCAAAGCAGACATTTTCTCCAAATGAACTGATCTCTATTGCCTAATTATTTCCAGCCACCACTTGGAGGTTGGCAACCCTAAGTTTTTAACTTGTCCATACTGCACATCTATCACTACTTGGTCCATTCCCAGCAGTCTTTTCTTGATCTAAAGTAGATCAAGCAGTATAATTTCTCCAGTTTAAGGAGCAACCCTTCAACTTCCATCGGTGGAAGAGCCACTTAAATTGGAAGAAGATTCCTTAGGCTGGAGGAAGGCTTCAAACTTTGCTGGTGAAATGGTAGTACCTGGGGCACTGTTTTGTTTTGGAAAGCTATACTCTGGGACACCTTGTAATTGCCCCATTTCCTCTCCAAACCATGTGGTGGTGTCTGAGGTCTAATTCACATATGTACAAGTATCATTTGATAACTTTTTCAATTAATGGCTCACTACTCAATGGCCTATTCCGCACATGCAAAATAGCGCACTTTCAAACTGCTTTCAGTGCTCTTTGAAGCTGTGCGAAATGGCAAAATCCACTTGCAAACAGTTGTGAAAGTGGTTTGAAAACGCATTATTTTGCGTGTGCGGAAGGGGCCAATGGCTCACAGAGGAACATGTGAACTTCCTCTGCTGAAAACTTTTATGTGACATGAAATCTCTGTCTGATGGTATTGAATCTTGATGTCAGCTTCACACATGACTGCAATAAGCAAGCAATGAATATGCACATATGAACTTATCCAGAGATGTACCATGTTAGGCCACAGTGAAACGTAATAGTTATTGTTAAAAGATTGTTGAACTTGGCCTAAAGTTCTCTTACAGGGTGTTTGTCTGCACCCTTGTATTCTTTAGAAGTCAATGGCTTTTTGAATAAGAAGAGGAGAAGAATTTATATCCCCCTTTCTCAAAGGGGCTTACAAACTCATTTCCCTTCCTCTCCCAACAACAGACACCTTGTGAGGTAGGTGGGATTGACAGAGTTCTGAACAAACTGTGACCAACCCAAGGTCACCCAGCTGGGATGTAGGAGTGGGGGAAGAAATCCAGTTCACCAAGTAAGAGTCCGCCACTCAGGTGCAGGGAATCAAACCCCATTTTCCAGATGACAGTCCACCTGCTCTTAACCACTATGCCATCCTGGCTTTGTTGACGTTTTTAGCAGAATTTCTTCAAGGCAGACACAAAAACAGGAAACAAAAATATGAAATGAAAAGCACAGGAGGGCAATACTTACTACTGACTAACTGGCCAACACTCAGAGCTGAAGACGAGGAGGAGGAGGAGGAAGAGGAGGAAGCTTGACGCACTGGGCTTTGAGACATCGATGCCTGACTGTGAGCCAGATGGAGAAGATTGGACTGTGGAGCTGCTTGTCCCACTTGCGTCTGTGAGGGTTGATGAAGCTAAAGTAAAGTTGAAAAAAAATGAAAGCCACATAATGTGAACAAAGAGATAAGTACAAAGAGATATCTTCATCAGACATAATGCATAAGAGATTGTCCAATTGGCCATGCTGGCAGCGGTTGATGGGAATTGTAGTCCACGAACATCTGGAGTGCCATAGGTTCGCCACCACTGTCATAGACCCTATGTGGCAAGGATCTCTCTATGGGGTTTTCCATGTCATGAACTAGATCTTTACTATCACCACAATGGCGCCCTCCAATTGCAGCACTTGACCTTCTTAAAGGTCTGCTGGAACGTTTTGATCATGGTGGATCCAATTCCATGCTAGAAAGAGAGAAAAAAGCTTTGCCCCGCCCCTAACATGGCTGCCAATTGTTCATTTACCTCATGTCCTAACAGGAGCCCAGCAGAACTGAGCCACCTTCTATCTGCACAGTTATGTCTTCGGTTTTCTTTTTTGATCACACCAATGCATGATGGCGGAAGAAGGGAATGAAACGGAATGTTGCCAACTGGCACATATGTGTCTTTTTCAAGTTTCCTTGTCTGCAATTGTCGATAATGGCAGCGTTTGAGGTAAAAATTAATATGAAAGACAGTACTGATGACTCTAGCAAGGTTTTGATCCTACATTCTCATCTGTACAGCTGGAGTAAATGTGAGGTTGGAAGAGCAGAGAGTTCTTTCCACGTGGATGGTGTAGGCTACGTCAAGGTTTGAAGGATGAGCAATCCAAAAAGGAATCAACTGAAATTTTCTAAGCAGATTATTTATCTGGATGCTTTTATACGCTGGAAAAATTTTCTCGTTGTGATATCTGAAAACAGATCTCACACAAAGGTACTAGCGTGTTAAGTCACAGAAGTGCCCCTTCAGTTTTCAGAAGTCATCTCTCTCAAACTTGCTGTTTGCCGGTGTTAAAACTGGCTCTTCTTTTGAACATGGCAGGTTTTCAGACCCATTCTTGAGACTTTAAGGTACCTCATGTTTTCCTATGGTATGAAAAACTGCTACAAGTCGATTCACAAATCACCAAATCAATAATCTTCTACAAGTTGCGAGGCAGTGGGTTTTGGTCATGTCCCCAACTAGCATTATTGATTTGGCCATTTGTGAACCACCTCTTAGTCATTTTTCATTCAACAGAAAACCACAAGTATCCCCGAATGCACACATACATGCCCAGTATTTGCAAATCATTCTGGTTTTTATCCTGAGGGTTGACATTGGGACATTTGAGTGGATGTGGATGTATGAAGCTCAGATCACAGGTGATGTCCAGGTGTAAAAGAATGCAGGCTTGAGAACTCTGTGAGCTGGCCTTCTTAGGGCATTTCTTGAATGTGTCTAGCTCAGGGGTAGGGAACCTGCGGCTCTCCAGATGTTCAGGAACTACAATTCCCATCAGTCCCTACCAGCATGGCCAATTGGCCATGCTGACAGAGGCTGATGGGAATTGTAGTTCCTGAACATCTGGAGAGCCGCAGGTTCCCTACCCCTGGTCTAGCTGCACATAATATATAGTATTATACAATTGAGTAGGCAGCAGGGTGCAGACCATGGGTTGGATCCAATCAGCTTTTCTGCTGGTGAAAAAGGAAGGGGGAAGTGATATTAAGACTCATGAAACCTTCTTGTGCAAGCTGTGACACAAGTGGCCGTAGTGAGTAGGAGAACTGGGCGAGATCGAGGCCCTTTCTGCACAAACCTTTTAAAATGTTTTGAAGCAGGAAATAAAACATTTCCTCAGTGGAGTTCCATATTATTTTTACCCCCAAATGTTTTATCTGCAGCCTCAAAATATTTTAAATGAATCATCTTCTAAAATGATTCTCTGGCTGAAACGTTTTCAATATTACACCAGAAATGCCCGTGTGGCATGGATTCTGTGGAAACAGTATCTCATATGCTGTTGGATTGTCCTTTTTATGAGATAGGTAGGAAGAAGCACATAATCCCCTTCCTGCATGGAAGTGAAGGCATTACAGATAAACAGAAGGTTATATATCTTTTAAACAGCCACAACTAAAAGCTGTTGGAAGCAGTGGCTAAATTTTTTTAATGGTGTTATTTTAACTCGTCAGAAGTTGTAAAGTCGTAAAGGCTGTTATTATCTTGCTAACTTAATCTTAAACTATTTATATGCCATTAAAGGTATTCGAAATCGAAATATTACACCAATGTGTATTCCAACTCACTAGGTGAGTATCATTTCAACATTATCTTTTTATCACAAATATACAAAAAAAATTCACTGGTAAGTACACCGTCAGGTATGGCTGTAAAATGGTATGGCTTGACAAAGGACTGCCGAAATAAAAACCTAATCTAGAGGTTTTGTAGCCATACCTGACGGTGTACATACCAGGGAAATTTTTTTGTATATTTGTGATAGAAAGATAATGTTGAAATGATACTCACCTAGTGAGTTGGAGTACGCATTGGTGTAATATTGTGACAGTACCTGTTGTACACCTGCCTTGATACTTATGGTGAAATGTTTTCAAAACATCTTCAGCTGCTGTGCAATGTACTGTCTGTTTCCCATGCTTCTCCCGAACTTCCTCCTCGACACCATTTTCTGAGCTCACCCAGTTCCCCCTCGCCTGTTTTTTGCAGCATTTCTGTTTTTGTTTTTAATGCTGGGGGTGGAATCTTTGAAGCATCAAGTATACGAGGAGTAGAGAATCTCAGCATGGGGCTTTGAAGCATCAATTCAACATGGAACTATTAAAAAGGGGGAAAGCATGTGATGGTAGCCATGAATCATTTCAAGGGGATGACTGCGGACATACATTGTTGCATGGGGGAGACTGAAAACATTTTAGGAATGTTTTAGCTAATTTGTGCAGAAAGGGCCAGAGTGAATTAATTTTGGATTTGAAAATGCAGTCTTTATATACTTGTATGTTTGATACTTCTCACACCGAGCATGATCCAGCCAAAGTTAAGCACTTTTAAATTTCATTATTTTAAAAGTTAACAGGACTATCCTAAACATAGTCACACACTTCTACATTGGGCTTAGAAAGGCATAACTCTGTCTAGGGCCCCTCCCACAGATGCAGAATGATCCACTTTCAATCCACTTTCAATGCACTGGATTTTACTGTGCAAAATAGCAAAATCCACTTGCAAACAATTGTGAAAGTGGATTGAAAGTGCATTATTCTGCATGTACGGAAGGGGCCTATGCTTGCACTATAAAGCCTCTTCCAGTTAAATCAATAGAATTCAAAAAGTGGGAAGTTTCAGCTAAGTCTTACCTTGCTTTTATAGATCTCTATAACTATCTTTGTGCTGTTCCTAAAGAAAAACTTGTGCAAACTGTTAGCCTTATGACTTTCCAATATGAATGGAACAAGAAATGAATTCAGACAAGGGCTTCCTTCTAGCATCTCTCCTTCTGCCCGAAGAATATGACTATCACAACTAAAGGATGATGGATTGTAACCCGAGAGACAACATACGGTAACATGCACAGACAATTTAATCTGCGTTTTACTAATTCAATATAATCCAAAGTGGCTAACTGGTTGCTGTGGGGGAAAAAATGCCAGCTTTTTAATGCATTTCTTGAACTGCTCGGATATGGACTTATTCAAGCACAGCTAGTCAGATTACTTTGCGAATGTTTTAAAACAATAAATACAATTTATCGAGTAATCAGAACTCAGAGTTCAGGATAGGAATCCACAATTCCCATCAGCCTCTGTCAGCATGGCCAATTGGCCATGCTGGTAGGGGCTGATGGGAATTGTAGTTCCTGAACATCTGGAGAGCCGCAGGTTCCCTACCCCTGGTGTAAATGAATCTGGATGCTTTTTAAGGTGACAACGTCCCCTTCTGCACATTTTTGGTTGATTCCCTCTCCCCAAGGAGCAATGTTTAGGGGGGCAGATATCTCTTTTATATTCAGACCTCTCTGGTGGATTACGCCAGTAAAAACAGTGAGAGCCAACGAGAGTATGACACATGCTCACGAAATCAGGAAAAGCGTGAAATGCGTACTGCTTCTCAGGACCTCCTTGCTGGTGGAGTAGCTACACAAATAACCCGAGTGTTGTCCTTGCTCCATATAATAGAGGATAAAACACAACTGTACTACCTGAATATTCCCCCAAGTTTAACTTGGTTAGTTGACAGTGTTGTTGGTGAGTAAAAACATGGTTCTTTCCATTGCTTTCCATTGCTTTTCAGATTATAGGGTCAAATTTTACCTGTTGGCCTGGTTTGAGTGGTGAAAGTGTGATTCCCTGGGTGTTGATCACTGGCAATATCTGGTTCCCAATGACGGTTGCGATAATTTGCCCGTGGGCATTGGTCAGTAACTGCGGTGTAATTGGCTGCACTTGAAGGCCCTGAGCTCCTCCGGCTGCCTGATTGGATGAGACTGGATTAGGCATCAATGGAATTGTTCCAATAATCTGAAAGAAACAAAACATGGGAAGCCTGCAGGTTACAAACATAAATAATGAATTTAATTCTTAAAAGTTGTAGAAATGGGGCCAGTATACTTTTTTTTTTACTCAAAGCACATGTTTTGTCCAGTACAGAAGTTGGACAGTGTCATCAATAGTTCTGGTTATGGCAATGTAAATGCATTCGCCAGGAGTTTGCAGGCATTTTTCAGATGTGTTTGGGGAACCCTGAATTCTTTGGATACTCTCTTCTGCACTATTTGCGAAAGAATATTTGGCATACTTTAAGCGCAGTCACTCAGGTTAACTGAGTACGCAAAAATTGTTTCCTGAAGACACATGCTTGAAAACCAACAACATGGACCATAAGATACTTTGGTTACATCTGCTGGGTGAAAGAGAGCACAGAGGTATCATACTATTTATTTATTTATTTATTGCACTTATATCCTGCCAATCTCCCAAAGGACTCAGGGCGGCTCACAAGAGCAAATAAAAACAATACAATACAATAAGCATAAAAATATAGCATTATAAACTTTAAAAACAGATTACAACAGATGGTGTAAAAAGTCTATCTGGGGACATAAAACAGATGTGTGCACTGCATTCAGACGAGGACCAGACATGATTTTGGAAGAATTTCAGAGGATGCCAGTCACAGATGCAGGCGAAACATCAGGAGAAAATGCTACTGGAACACGGCCATACAATGCAGAAAACCCACAACACCCTAAAGTAAAGTAAGTTTGGCATTTTACACAGGATTCTTTACCAAGATGAGGGCCTTAACTTAAGGACCTGACAGGTCTCCTTTTTGTTTTTTAACATCCAGCTTGATGAAAAGTTCTACAGAAGTTACAAGCTGTATTTTGTTGTTTTGGTCAGTCTTAACCAATAATGGGATCATACTACCAGTAAAAGGGATTACACTTTTTTTGTTGTTATTCATGTTTCATAGGGTATAAACACTTTATTGATAAAACTTAAGGCTAAAAGCTCATGGGTTTTTTTAGCTTTCAGGTTCAAATAGGGTTACCACTTCCAGGTTAGGAAACTCCTGGAGATTTGGGGGTGGAACCTGGACAGTTTGGACTTTGAAGAAGAAGTTTGGATTTATATCCCCCTTTTCTCTCCTGTAAGGAAACTCAAAGGGTTTTACAAACTCCTTTCCTTTCCCTCCCCACAACAAACACCCTGTGAGGTAGGTGGGGCTGAGAGAGCTCCAAAGAATTGTGACTAGCCCAAGGTCACCCAGCTGGCATGTATTGGAGTGCACAAGCTAATTTGGTTCCTCAGATAAGTCTCCACAGCTCAAGTGGCAGAGCAGGGAATCAAACCCGGTTCTCCAGATTACAGTGCCCCTGCTCTTAACCATTACACCACGCTGGCTTTGGGGAGGAAAGAGAGCTCATGGGGTGTGTTGCCATAGTGCCTGCTCTCCAAACCTGCCATTTCATCTACAGAAATTGGTCTCTATAGTCTGGAGATCAGTTGTAATTCCTGGAGATCTCCAGGGCCCTCCTGGAGGTTGGCAACTGAAGGGTGAAAAAATTGTCTATTGCAATCTACTATTGTCTGCAATTGTCTACTGCAGTCTACTGCAATAGATGCAAACATTTCAGAAGGGAGAACAGAAATTATATTTCTGGCCACTGAAACTATGGCTAAGAGCTGTTGAACATAGTGGGACTTACTTTTGAGTAGGCAGATTGCGCTGTAAGTTTTTCAAACCTTTGTTTAGAGGACTGAAGCTGTGATCCTGCTCACGCTTATCCAGGAGCAGTGGGGCTTACATTGGAGTAGACATGCCTGAGATTGAACTATTCCCTTTCCAATTTGGCTTCAGAACTGAAATAACCATGATGAAAGAAGTCCTGAGCCCTCCTTTTATTTCCATAACACTCAATAAAACACTTTATTTGAGACTCAAATGAACAAGTTTCTTCAAAACTGTGAAAGGGTGAAGCTCTTAGGGGAATCGGACCCATCCTTCGTATTTGCAGTCTGCAGCTTCAGCAAAAAAAGGACTTCTACGGGAGTAATCCTATCATATGTCAATTAAGGGAATTCTGGTCATCTGGAGACCATCATAACCCACAGAGCAGAGCCTGAAGCGTGAGGGCGAATTGTGAAGTGGGAGGTTGAAATGGCAACACTGAGGCGTGGCGCTTATATCCAAGGGGATCATGCAATGAGCTTCTATAGTGAAGATAATTGGTCTGGGGCACAAGGACAGGCCGATAGGCCAAGAAGTTTCAGGTAGAAAGGAGGGCTCTTAGCCAAAGGAAACCCAAGGTGCAGGCTGTATGGATTATGAATGAAAATACACAGCCTTAGGAAAAGGGGTAGTGGTGGGGAAACTAAGCCTATCACTGACCCTGAAGTAGTATAAACAATTCCTTCAGGATTCCGGCTCTCTAAATAATTTTGGAGGGAAAAAACTCTGTGCTAATTCGAGAGCATGGTATAGTGAACATGGAGGTGCTATCTGGTTAACATCTTGGGGTAGATCCCTTTTCTGGTTAGTTATTTCTACAAACATGGATGGTGGGCATGACTTTCATGGATTCGGGGAGGCCCATTTCCAAATTAGTTTCTGGTAAGAAACAGTTAAACGATGATAACAAAGATAAAGTCCATCTGTAAGTTTAGAGCTTCAGAGCTTCTGAAATATGAACAAAACCAAATATTAGAAGTGAGCAGTCGGCAACCTGACCTATTTCGTGCAGCACATATCTGAAGCCATTTTAGGGGTCAGTAAGGGAAACATCAGGATCAAGCAAATCTTAAGGAATGTCTGTCTGGTATCTTTTTATCATGGTTAATTTAGACAGCTCAGCTGATACCAAATTTAAATTATCAGTACCACTTAACTTGGAGTTCCATTGTGGCCAGTAATAATCAGAAAGCCTCTGGAATATAAGACAGTGTCTATATTAATTTTGGTTCCAAAGATGGCCATAGCCGGTCAGGGATGTCTTATTTTCTGTGTTCTGTTCACGGGCATGCTTCCAAACAAAAACTTTGCTATGTCTTACTTTCGGGGGATGCCTTATATTTCGCACTTCAGCAAAACCTCTACTATGTCTTATTTTTTCGGGGATGTCTTATATTAGGGGAAACAGGGTAGTATATGAATTCTGTATTCACTTCAACAAATGCTACTGAACAGAAAGTATCATTATTATTATTATTCTTATTATTATTATTCTTTCTTTCTACACCGTCAGCAGAAGCTTTGCTTGTTTTTTTTAAAAAAGGATCTTTGCTTCACAAGTTGCAAAGGACATGGCCTTGAAGTGTCACTTCTGGGCCTTTAACTTTGGCCCAACAGGGCTCCCATCCCCACAAGGCAAAATATTGCTGTGCTAGTTGCTTTTATCAGTAATAGAAATGTTTGCATCCACATTGAAAATGCATTTCTCGGATTGCATTTGGGCATTTTTGACAACGGCTCTGCTGAAGTGAACAGTTTGTAAGGTCAGAAGCAAAAGAGTGACCTCCTGTATTGATGAGTGTGGGTTTTTATTAGGAGTGATTTAATTGTATGCATATGTGCCGTGGAGGGGTGCCGGGTGCCTGGTTGTTACAGCTACAAGGTCATACCTGCAAATATATAATGGATATCTTTTAGGCTAACAATTTTCCCCTCCCGCCTCAAAATGCCCTATCAAAATGAATGGCACTTGGAGGAATGGCGAATATATTAATTCAGACAAATGTTATACATAACTTAAAATAGGTTTGGATGATTTCCGATATTAAAAACAACAATGGCTTCCTGTATGTAGGAAAATGAATCTGGGGAAGACATTTTTTAATGTGGTGGCTTTTGCTATTCATGGGGAGCTTGCCACTACAATAAAGTGGTTCACTCCAAGAACAATGGTAGTCTGGGAAATATTTGAATATAATTCAGCAACATTATTATAACCTTTCTGGCTGACTTTCACTCTATCAAAAGCTGTCTCTGTGCTACAATACGCACACGGGCTGCTTTTGTGCATCTACATTGCTTATTAATTTCACTAGCAAGACCTGTAGTATTTTTTTTTACTCTATTGAAGCCTTTAAATCTCATATTTCTTTCCATACAGGACCCCAATGGGGGCAATAAGCTGTCTATTAAAAGCCAGTAGAGAAAGATTTTTCAAAATTGTCAGCATTGTACTAAACTATGGCCCTGTTCTGCCCCCCCCCCCCGTGAATCTGTTTTTGGTGCCCTGTACTTGGCTAGGACTGAGAGAGACACAAGCCAGGTTCAACAGTTCAACAATAGGTTTATTACTTACGAGAATAAAGACCCTAACTCCTCACTTGGGTTTGTCTAAATCAGAGTACTTGCTTGTCTTGAGCACATTTGAAGCTGTAGACTGTGTCTTGTCTTGGCTGCTTGCAAGAAAGTCCACTGTGTCTTGCTTCCTTTCAGCTCTTTCAGTCCTTGTCTGGTCCTAATTGCTGTGAACCTTAGCTTGTGCTCTATATATCACCGTAGACTACTATGGACCACCATATACATCACGAATATTACAGTCTCCAGCTACCCTTGGCACCTCGCTCTGACTGACTGGCTAGAGCTAAAACAGGGGATTGCTGGGAAAAGAAGGAAGACTGCCTCTTGGGAAATGTCTTAAAGAGATGGGGGCTAACTAACATTCCCTCCCTTAGAAGACTTTACAATGAACTAAACCCATGCTAACTATGGGGAAACTGAAGCTTAATGGGGAAATAACAAAAGTCTCTGTGGGGACATGACAGGACCTTTCCACACAAGCCCCTGAAAATGTTTTGCAAACATTTTCAAAAAAACCCATTTGTCCACTCACTCCCTTGAAAACATTTCCTGGCTATTATTTTGTGCTCATTCCATTTTTTAAACGTCTTAGATTCATAGCTATGAAGCTTCAAAACCTGGTGCTGTGATTCTCTCATGTCTGTGTAGCTATGTAGACACGACCACCCAAAATAAAAAAAAAACCCAAACAAATGCAGAAAAAGATGGCCGGCACAAGCTCAGAAAATGGGGCTGATGGTGCCCTGTACTTGAGAAAATTCAGGGACTTGGAAAATGTTCTAAAGAGATCGCATAGCAAGCAAAAACCCTTTCAAGATATATTCACAAAAAGAATCACTAGGGAACAGCATGCAAATAAAATATTTTCAGGCTGGAAATAAAATGTTTGGGGCTAAAAATCATGCATAACTCCATGGAGGAAACATTTTATTTCCTGCCTTAAAATGTTTTATTTGTGTTGAACGGAAAGGGCCTATACCGTATGGATTACTAGCCACTGACATTAAGAACAACAAAAGCAAAACAAAACAAAAGTTTACCACATATTGACACAGCACTCTGCCGCAAATAAATTAAATGCTGAATGTAACAAAACCTGCTGTCTGACTGTAACTCACCAGTTCCCCAGGCAGGTAAACATCCAACTGGGAGCAAAGCCTCTGAGGCTGAGCCCTCCCTCTCAAGCTCCTTTTCAGGAACTACAGGGGCACAGTCAGGACCCAATGAGGCAGACACTCCATTACAGGTAAGCTGGGCAATGGGTACCACAACCACCTTCCACCTTCCCTCCCTCCACAGGGGCAGAAAGCTCTTGTGGGCCAGGTGGCTCTTGTGCTGTTCTATGCTCTACAGCAGCAGTAGTTCTGAAGCCTACATGTTGCATGAGCCCTCTGTACCTACCAGCAAGGGGATGTGATGCTATGGGGCGTGGGCAGAATGGGGGGGGGATGTAACAAATGGTCAGCTGCTTCCATCCCCTGCAGTACTGGGCCATTTCTAATGTCGTGGGGAAGGTGAAGGGGTGAACAACAGTGCCCCAGTGCTAACAATCAATACTAACAGGTCTATGTATCCCCCTAGCAGGACTCAACAAAGATCATTGGCAACTGTAACAGCACCAGGCATGAGTTGGAGAGATCACTGTGGCCAAAGCAAACCTGTGGCACCAGTGCCACAGACTCCACCCCAAAGTCAGCCATCTGGACTGGGTGAGCCTCCCAGAGGAATTCTCATGTGCCCATCAGGAAGCCCTAGGTATCCTTCTGTGGCTGGCTATGCATGTTCTTTTTCCAAGAGAAGCCAACCAACAGGTGAAAGGTTGCATGCAGCTGGCAACCTGTCTATCCATCCTCAGGCATCCCTCCCCCCCCCCCCCAAATGGATCAGGCACTGTAAAATCCATTGGAGACCAGCCTATTGGGAAGACACTGCAGGTGTTAGTGATATGAGAGCTCTCAGCAGATCCAAAGATGGATACAGTGGAAGGAGGCTTTCATGGGTGTTGAACACCACCCTCTCCCTCCAATGAAGCGCAGTTGGTTGTGGCAAACATACATTTGAATCTATGTCAGGATGGCTGGGTCAGTTCATGGAGGGATCTAAAATGGTTTGGCCTACATAGGGCACTGCAGTGGCTTTGCCTGTAGGGCTCCTATCCTTCTCCAGAAGGTGCTGTTTGAGAAAAGCACATGGCCACCCCTGATGCCAACAAAACTTCACCAGTGGGATGGCAGCTCAGGCTTGGCAAAGCCCTGGAGCATGTGGGGGGTTGAGGCTGAAATTGGCAGCGCTTGGGGATTGGAGAATGTAAGTCCATGGGGTCCCCTTCAGCAAGAAGTAGATAAGTCATGATTGTCTTCATAATCTCCTCAGATCATTAGTCTCACAGGGTGGCTGAAAGTTTTGTTTATACAGTACTAACCTTTTTTTTGTCCCAAAAAACCAAATTGTAAACAGTCAAGATGTCTGTGGGCTATTATTTGTACAGTAAATTATTCAGGCATAGCTCACAGTAAAGACTTTGTTTTATATCGTTGGGTTCCTTGAGTTTATTTAATAATGAAGGCTTGAGTCTTTAGCTGTACACACAGGTATTCAAGAAACACATTCTGAAAGAGGAAAAATTATGAAGTGCGAAACATGAAAGTGATGTGGGATTAACCCAAATACGTATTTTATCGCTTAGTGCTCTCTTAAAAAAAAAACAATTTAGCTTGATAAGTGAAATTCGGCACGATGCGACTTGTTTGAACTGGTTGATAACATTTTAGACCATAAATATGAAGCATAATAATCCATTTGCTTTCTCTGAGGCCCAACATTTCAAATTAATCTTCTAATTAATGAGAAAGCATTGATTACTAATGATGGCTGGAGACCATCATGGGAAATAAGTATGAGGCATAAGTCATTACTTACATGATTTTCAAGGCAGGCCAGATTGTGCTCAAAATAAATAAGTAAATGTTCTGCACTGAGGAAAACATTCTAAACTCAGACTAAAATTGTGCAAATCGGTGCTCAGATTACAGAAAGGCATCTTCTCTGCTCCTAAATGAATGAATAATCCACACCCCAAGGTAGCAGGGGATGGCGCCACTGCTCCACGGGGCATTCTGGTGATGTGGGGAAGCAGGAAATACAGAAAAACCGTCCCACCATTGGTCTTAATGGGCTTCTGTCACCTGAAAGGTCCAAGTCTCGGGCTGTGACGTGCCTGCCCACAAACCCAGGGTGGAAGCTGACTATCTTTGGTTCCACCCCCAGGAATGCTTCCGGCGTGCCCCCACTGTGAGACAGGGCTGGCAGTGACAAGGGAGCACTAATGCAGTGCACAGTTACTTTAGTTTAAGTCTGATAGGAGCGGTTCTTAGCACTCCAGGATGTTGACATTCATCAGCCCCTGCCAGCATGGCCAATTGGCCGTGCTGGCAGGGGCTGATGGGAATTGTAGTCCATAACATCTGGAGTGCCAAAGGTTCGTCACCACTGGTTTAAGTCAATGGATTTCAGTGGAGTTGCTGGAGGATCTCTGCAGAGGATTATACCATCACCCCCCCCCCCTTTTAGGGCTGTAGGGGCAGAGCACAATCCCTCCTTCCATAAAATCACATTTCTTCGATTTAGCTGCCATTATTTATAGCAGTATGTCATTATAACCACGCAATGCAACCTACAACATATTTTGTTAACTATAACTTAGAAGGTCTCATTTAGCATAATGAAAGCTTTCTGCAATTCACTATACGATGGGCTCAAAATCACCGGGATTAGATAAGAATTACTGGGTTTATGGATTAGGGGGTTGTGAAATCAGCAAGCTTCTCTTTTTATTATACCCATCATAGCTGTACCGCTGTTCTGATGCTCGAATAATAAAATGAGTCTTGGATTATAAATGGGATTTGATGGTTCTCTATGGCAGGACTTGTGTGGGTGATTATGAAGCTTTACTCCTAAAACAGATGAGATCAAACTTCATTTCCCTGATGTAGCCTTTTTTAAACAAATAGCCCATGTGCATGCTGGTGTCTACTGTGGTAAGTAAGGATTCCATCATATAATCCCAAGCAACAACATCTTTATTGGAGAGATTTCACAATAAATAGTAAATGACTCTTGACAGCTCACAAGCGTATTTCTTATGCTGTGGATCTGAGTCATGTATGCTTACAAAACACTGAACTAGTGATGACGAGGTCAGATGGCTATCCAAATTGACAGAACCCATTTTTGGAATCTTTCTGATGATGCCATCCGTCCTCATTCACTGCACCATCCCAGTTGGCCAAGCAGCAAAGTGGTTCTCCCGATACAGGTCTATCAAAACTAGGACAAAGAGGCTTAGAGACAGCTTCTACTCTAGAGCTGTGGCTATGCTAAACTCTGCGGCTTCATGTTGATGTGTTTGGGACTGTGGAGGGATGGGTGGAGGAAGGGGAAAGTGAGGATGGGGTATGAGTCTGAAATTGTGTGCATCGAGGAATGCTGCTGTAAATTTCGTTGTGTGTGCACAATGACAATAAAAAATGCTTATGCTTATTTTCTTTCCCAAACCCTTTTCATCTTGGTTGCACACAATATTGGGACACAAAACAAAATTATTGTAATGCAGTCTTTGTGCGGCTGCCGCTGAGGCATCTGGAAACACCAGAAGCTCACTGGGTATAAAAAAAAATAGAAGTACATTAGACATGGTCTGAGAATCATACTGTCTTTTGAGAGCCAGTGTTTAAGAGCAGTGGACTCTAATCTGGAGAATAGGGTTTGAATCCCCACTCCTCCGCAAGAGCTCCTCTAATCTGGTAAACCAGGTTTGTTTCCCCACTCCTACACATTTGTTTTCTGCTGGTTTAACTACAATTGATAATATAATGTAGATTTAAGCTAAAGTGGTCCCACTGTCACAGTCTCCAGCGTTCATAAGTTATATTGTTCAAATGTTCCCATGCGTTGACCTAGGGATTTGTCCTAGTTCCTGTATAAAACTGCAAGCATGTAGAATGGCCAACATTTCTCACTGCTCCAGCAAATTGAAGTTTTAGCCTTGAATGGACCACTTTGACATAGGAACAAATCAGATCCATTAGTTTTTCTTCCATTGGGCAGCTAGACAGGGGTCTGTAACCTGCGGCTCTCCAGATGTTCATGGACTACAACTGGCTATGCTGACAGGGGCTGATGGGAATTGTAGTTCATGAACATCTGGAGTCGCAGGTTGCAGACCCCTGAGCGATGGCTCAATGCTCAGAAGAACATTAAAATGCATGGAACAAGATTTGACACAAGTATTCCTTGGTACAGTATCACTGTACACCCAAGATACTCCCTAGTTCTAATCTGACACTCTACCCATCCCGCCAACTTCATTGTGACCACTATTTTCCTTCAGATTTTTCCAGCCCATCTTTATATCAACAACAAACATTTAAGGAATTGACAATAACAAAGAGCCAGGAGATGAGGGAGGCAGGCAGGAGGGGATAGTTTAAAAAAAAATAAAAGTAGGTTATCAAATATGCATTTGTTTATCACAGTCAAGTTTTATGATTCAAAGCTGATTCATATATATTTTATGAAGAGAATATCCATTGTGGTGGCAAAATTAAATATATTTTGAAACTTGTAGGTGACATTTATCTGTCTGCTCTATCAGAAAAAAGTTGTCATATTCACTCTAACATATATTACTTTTTCAATTTCCTGCTGGTAATGTTTCTTTAATGTTCTTTAGGGCGAGACCACAGGATTTCTCATTTCTCACAACAAAGACCATAACTCATTATAATGATGCTAATGGGCTTTACTCATGAAAAACTGTATCACCCTTTTCATAGGTGAACAATCTCTTATCCATGGCCATCGCAGCATTTTCTCAGACTCACACACACGCACACACCCTGACAGTGTAAAGGGAGCTCCACGCATCCTTTAAAATCTCTTACACTCTTGCACTGTTTCTCTAACCCTCCCTTCAGATGTTCATCAGATTAAAAAAAAAGTTTCTGTGATGATTCAGGCTTCTTTGGGTTGTGTATGCAATGAGATAATAGAGATAGCCAACCTATTGAAGATGATAATCTTCCATCTTCCTTTGTGAGGTTGGGCTCGTGACTGCATATTTACGGAAACCTGAAAACTGAAGAACCAGCTACGCCTTTTGTAAGGGGCATGATCCAGCTCGATTGAGGTGCACTTTCCTCCCTGATTTCCTGGAGGAGTTAATCTCATGCTTCACTCTCATGAGCTAAAACCAGTGAGAAGTTCAATATGAAGAAGGAGGGTGGGTTTTTATACCCCGTTTTTCCCTCCTGTAAGGAGTCTCAAAGTGGCTTACAATCGCCTACTCTTCCTCTCTCCATAACAGTCATCTTGTGAGATTGGTGGGGCTGAGAGAGTTCTAAAAGAACTGTGACGAGCCCAAGGTCACCCAGCAGGCTTTTTGTGGAGGAGTGGGGAAAACAAACCTGGTTCACCAGATAAGAGTCCTTTGTCCTTGTAGAGGAGCAGAAAATCCAACCCAGTACTTCAGATTAAAGCCCACTCCTCTTTATTGCTACACCACACTGGCTCTAAGGCTGAAACAAGTTAAGCATTTTTGCCTTTAGAATAATTCATCTTTCTGAAAAGGCCAAGTATATGGTAGTCAAGGGGAAAAATTATGTCTGAGATCATCAAAAGTCTAAAGACTGATGATTAAAAATTAATTGGAGCACCCAGATAATTGCATGGGAACGTCTTATATTGACTCGTCAGGAATCTGTAGGAACGTGTAGAGCTTCATGGAAAGGGCAACTATTTTTTCCCCCTGACTTTAAAATTGTAATCTGTTAACTGACACTCAACACTATAAAAAAAAGATGAAATAACCTTAAGGATAACATTTTCTTCTGCTGTTTAATGAGTCCTGCTCTATTAACTTCAAACAGTTTGACGATGTTTGCTTTCCCCATAGTTAATTTTTAATTTCTTGATATTTGGGGTGCCGTGACCCTTCTAGGTCTCTGTCTACACAGGAAAAAAGAATTACTCTGAACCATTTTGAGTTTTATCATAGTGATCACAGAAGAGAAGAAATCCTTTCCTCTTCTCGAAAAGAAAATTTCCCAGAAGGGAATACTCTCCATACAGTTCATTCTTTGATCAAAGAACAATATGGAAAACACACCCCACATTCTGGGGACATATTGGACCAGCTTGATTATAGCCATCATGCCTATATTATAGGAAAGATTCCTGAACCCGTAAATTGCACCACATGAACTGGTTGTGAAGGGAAAGATTAACAGACAGAATAGACCAACAGCAAGAAAGAAAATTTTGATTGGTAGTGTAATGGGAATCAATCAGTAGGACAAACCCACTGTACAAAGAGGCTATCCACTGCCAGTCCAGATATTCTCAGTGCTAAACTATGTGAAATCATTTTTATTATTATTATTATTATTATTATTTTGAACTTTTATACCGCCCCATCCCCGAAGGGCTCTGGGCGGTGTACAGAATAAAAGGAAACAATATAAGCAGTAAAAACATTTAAAAGCAGCAACGACCATAAAACATTTCTAATAAATATAATAAGTTACAGTAAAATAGATGGCATTCAGCAGTCTACTATTATGGTTCCCTCCCCTCTCCTAAAGGGGGGAGGGATGGCGTCCTATATTCCAGTCTAAAAATTCCCTCCCCCTTCTAAAAAAGGGAGGAGTGGCGAGTCTGAGATGGCAGCTGGCCCAGATGTCGGGGGCCGGGGAGGGGGCACCATCAACGGCTGGTTCCTCCAAAGGCCCGGCAGAACAGCTCCGTCTTACAGGCCCCATGAACTCAGCCAAGGTCCCGCTAGTGAGGTCCGGACAGCTGGGAGGAAGAGCTGCCCACCAGGCCGGGCCACAGAGTCAGAAGGCTCTGGCCCGTGTGGAGGCCAGCCATATCGCCGTATGGGCCAGGGACCACCAGTAGATTGGCCTCAGCTGATCGAAGAGGCCTTGTTGGGACGTAAGGGGTGATGCGGTCTCGAAGATACGATGGTCCCCAAATCTATCCATCCATCCATTCTGTTAAATAAATCATGTCACAGCTTAATAGAAATATTTGTGGGAGGACCAGGCCTCCAACAGCTATGACTAACAAGTTAAAATTAAACTTTTCCCTCCCTCCATTGGGGCTGCAATGCCCTATTTATACATTTTTTCCCTTGCCGGCTTCATCTATATATTTTTTATTTTAATGTTTTCCCTGGTAACTGGCCTCTCTCTCATCTCTCTTTAAACTGTCTCCCCGATGTCCTGATTCCTCTCTGATCTATTTCTCTTTTCTTATCTCCTGGGTGGATGGTAATATGACACATCCAACCTCTAAAACAAACCATTTATTTTGAGAGCTGGCGATGTCACAGTATTTGATGTATCAAACATTAAAATGGATGTTTATTTGTATATTGGGTACATTGTGCCTGGATAAAAAATTATGTGGGATTATTTTTTTTTTGAAAGATGGGGAGCTGTTTTTCAAATGCAGAGTTTCTGTGTTCTGTTCTTTACTGTAGGGTTTTGTTCTGTACTGCTGTTAAGAGGGATTACGAAGGCAGGAATGCTTTGCGGAATGGGAAAGAGAGACAGGATCGAAGGGGATGGCTATGGGGTCAGTATATTCTTGACAATATACAACAATATACACAACGTGGGGCCTGTAGGCACCACGGCATCTGCCAGTGTATTTCCTGGTGCCCACTTCGTTCTTCCCCAAAACATCTTTTCCTCAAATCAAACAGCCAACCTTGGCTTTTCTTCAATTCAATGGCCTAGGAGGGATTTCAGAAGACTCTGGAAGGAATCATCATAATATCTGCAGGGAGAACCCATTTAGAAACAGAATGGTCCCCCATAAGGGGATACCTTTCTTGGAACTTCCCAACATTCTGTCGTTGGCCCTGTGGCAGCCATTTTGCGCTTGATTTCAAAATTCAAATGTGTCCACAGGCTCAACCAAGTTGGAAACACCTGGTATACACTCTTGCTATGGGTCACATATGTGGAACTGACTTCTGTATGTGTATCCCTAGCTTGATCACACAGGCAAATGGCTGCTGCTCATGTGGCTGCCCTAAAGGTAAAGTAAAAGGCAAAGTTTCCCCTTCAGTCGTGTCCGACCCTGGGGTACCACTGCGAGCAGTGATTTCATAGGCAAGCCTCTTTTGTGGGGCAGTTTGCCATTGCTTTCCCTGGCTATTCTTTACCCCCTAGCTATGAGCTAGGTCAGTGCTGGCGAACCTATGGCACGGGTGCCAGAGGTGGCACTCAGAGCCCTCTCTGTGGGCACGCCCCTGGGCTTGATTATTAGCATTAAACCTAAGACTTACTTTTGGGGAAGCAGTGTAGGTAACCCTGTTAAGCGCTGTTAAACCCCACTGATTTTCATGCAAAGAACTAAAGTGCAATCCTTTACCTGGGAGTAAGCTTGGTTGCTGGCAATGGGGCTTACTTCTGAGTCGTGATTCACCCGTTGGAAGAGTTGCACAGTTGCTTCAAAGCAAAGCCACCGACTACCACCAAGCTTACTCCAGAGTAGCGCACGCCTTGGAGCCAACTGTTTTTTTCTAAACTAAAACCTCAGTATTCAGGTTAAATTGCCATGTTGGCACTTTGTGATAAATAAGTGGGTTTTGGGTTGCAATTTGGGCACTCGGTCTCGAAAAGGTTCGCCATCACTGAGCTAGGTACTCATTTACTGACCAAGAAATGGATAGATGGCTGAGTTGACCATGAGCCAGCTGCCAGGGTATCTGACCCACAGGGGGATCGAACTCCTGACCACGTGAGTGGCAGTGCAAGTACTGAACCACTAAGCCACGCGGCTCCTACCCTAAAGGTACAGCTGCATATCCAAAGCTCTGGACAGATTCTCTAAATTCTGCTGCTCAGCCATCTAGGAAGGAGAGCAGAAGTTGGATATACAGCAAAATTCTAAGCAGAGATATGCCCTTTACCCATTGTATGTTAAGTTTCCTCACTTTACTGCAGCATCCAGGTCAGCAGTGTATATGCTGGGTCTATGGATGCATGCATTTGGATCTGCCTCAGTGTTTTAAGCATTTATTATCTGTTTACAAAATTTATATCCCTCCTTTCATCCCTAACAAGGGCCACCAAGGCACCTAACATGCAAGCTAAAACATACAAGCTACAATACATTACAAATCTATTAAAACAAATCTCTGTGTTTATCAATGCAGAGAAAATAAGTACTCAGTTCAAGGTGACATCTTTCATGCCTGAGTTTCCACCTTTCTCACCAGAGGGACATGTCTTTTTAATCAGGAAATTAACAACTGAGATTAACATTATGATACCAGGTATATATCATTTGTCCATGGATGCTGTACTAGGATATACATTTGGCTATGATTACCAGGATATGGAAACTAGGTAAAGGTATTCAAACCGTATTAGTTACTAAAAAGCAATCAGCCAGTAATGCTGCTATGGAAGCAAAATGGAAAAGTACAGAGGAGAGCTGGGAGCTAGTTCTGGGCAACCACTTCTACTAGGAGTAATTTAAGGAGAAGAGAAAACTTTAACTTTAGGACTTGTTAGGAACGGCGGAATCATAATCTTCGATTCTGTCCTGTTGAGCAACACGAGAATGGTAATTGGCAGATGCCATTTCATATGGAAGGATTAAATCAGTGCCCCTTAATTTACCAGTTGCAGTATATATTTGATTTCTCATCTAAAACCTCTCCTACATGATGAACAGGAGGCACAAAAGACATGAAACCCATTGACAGTATTTCCAGACTGCAGACTGGCAAGTGCACTCAAAGCTATGGTGTACAGAAAGATGCGGGGTCTGAGTCTGCTAGGTCCTAAAGTTACTCTACTTCTCTTCTGTTGATTTCTCCTGGCCTGATCTGGCAGTAAATATTTCCTGGCCTGGGCAAACAGATTCTAACCTTTCTTGTGTGACTTCCAAAGTTTGCTGCCAGGCTTTCGGTCTATCAGTCTGCCCTTCTGTTCTCAATCAGTTTCGCTATCAACTGGTCTGCCCTTCTGTCTGCATACCACCTCATTTGTCTGGATAGATTGCTTGGTTCACGCTATGACTTGTCACTGACTCTGTCTTCAGATGGACCCTTGGTGAACCTGTCCCAGTTCTCCATGCAACAAGTTTGATCCCTGCTCAGCCAAGATTTGAAACTTAGCTGTTATAGGTCCACAGCACATCCATAAAATGCAAGAGCTCATGGATGCTTTTTATGAGTCTTGTGGAAATGTGCACAGATTCAGTTTCCTACAACAAATATTACAGTTCTTACTGTGTTAGTCAGTTCTAGAAAAAAAAAGGCATCTTATGGCATGTTAAAGAGAGGCTGGATGGATCCATAGGTTCCATTCCACTAATGTTGGAGCATTCCTCCAATACAAAAATCCTTTCTCTGGCCTAAGCAGCCTTTTACCAGAAGAACATGTTTCTCCCACTAGACACATACCTCTTAAATCACAGAAGCCTCCATTGTTACCAAAATATATCTGGATCCAGTCTAACAAATTTATCATGTCATAACCTTTCCTGGACTAAAGTCCATTTTGTACTTCCTTACCAAACTACAATTTCATTTCTTACAGCCATGAACGTCACTGGTCCTGTTCTACATTTTATTGTGTTCGTCATGTTTGAAATGCATAAGCAATGGCTAATAGGGGTGTGTGTTCGGCCGAACCCAAACTCAGAAACACCAAATACCTTATCAATATGTTTCAGATTTTTTTCATCTGAGAAAAGGGAGCAATTTAAAGGAGCTGAAAAGTGGATCTCAAAATATTCGGCAAGATTTGGGCCGCTTTAGATCCAACACTACTACCTCCCAGCTCCACGTGGAGCTCAGAGGTAGCAGGAATTTTTCAGGTCCAGATTTAATAGACGTGGAAAAATATTTTAAATCCCAAGAAACCGGTATGGAGATTTGGCTTTTTTCAGGTTTTCTGGAAATTTCCAGGGTTATTAAACCCAAACCCGAAAAAAACCCCAAAATGGTGCATAACCCAAGTGGCCAGTTTCCCCAAGTGTCTGTCAGCTCTGTTTGGCCACATGAATGTTCTTGTACAAATTGCCGTGTCTTCATTGTTCACGCTTCTTCTATAAACAACCTGGGTGGAAGCTAACTGCTAGCAATAAGATAGACAAGCCTTTATTGGCATTCCAAAATACAATAAAACAATTGTCCATAAAAGACAGATAAATACAACAACCATTCAGAGTCTTATCAATAGTTTAGTCCAAATGGACTCATCAAAAGTGCCATTCCCATACACCTCTCCACAGACCAGACTGAAGACCCACCAACAGAGCCCAGGCATCACAACAGCATACAGTATCAACACTCAACTATAAAACACAGAGTTTTTTAGAGTGGCATCTAACACAGAACAAGGGATAGGGGGCAAGGAAATGGGCGAACAATTGATTTTACTCCAATAGGTTGCCACAGCCTTCAGTTGTCACACCATCTGGCAATCAATAACAAAACTACGACATCTCTCAATGAATCACCCAAAGGTTATTTGACTTTGGGTGGCCGTGAACCCACAGGTTACTGGCAGAGGTAGGTACAGTATACCAGTAGCAAATAGTTAATGTAACCAACATTGTTGTTGTTGTTGTTGTTGTTGTTATTATTATTATTTATTGGGTTTATAGACCACCCTCCCCCGGATAATGATAGCAATCTAATGCTTAGTATCCATCTAGCATTGCATCTATAATCTTTAAAATATATTTTGCTACACTTTCGCAAAAGTGAGGATCAAGATTATCTAAGATTAAAGGAATCCTAAGAGCATCAGTTAAATGATTGTATAGGAGTGAAGCAATGATGGGTTGGGTCATTCTGATCTTGGCAAATCTTGCACAATGAAACAGAGTGTGCTCCAGTGTCTCTATGCTAGCAATAAAATAGTTAGTCAAGGCCAAGCTGCACATTCATGTGTTCTCTGAATTATAAAATTTGTTTAGCATTGGGTTTTAAATAATGTAATAACAAGAATGGTCTAAAACACTCTGCCTTTCTTCATCTTGTGGCTGGCTCCATTGTTGGGCATTGAGGCGAACACCCAGCAAACCTACTATTTCAATTATCGTTCCTACCAGAATGAAGACATTGTAAATGACCTGTTTATGAGGAGAGATTCAAAGACTCTGCCCCACTGTGGAAGCTGCCCAAAACCACTCCAGAGCAATGCTAGTTATATGTTAAAACTTTGTACTGTGTGTGCTGCCCAATCTGGCAGGAAGTTTTCTAATGAGTGTTACTTCTAATTAGTAACCATTGACCGTTGTACAGTGGCTCTTTCAGTCCCATCCAAACACCCTGGAGGTGGGCCCGAGTGCTGTGCTGCTGCCTCAGAAGGGCTTTCTGACAGTGCAGGGGACAGGAAAAGGCCCTGGTGCTGCCGAAAAGCCCCATAGAATGGAAAAGACATATGCTTCCAAAAGGGCTGGTGCACTGTGCAACCAGGCCTCAACCCTGGGAACACTCTGGCCCCGCCCCCTGCCCTTTGGCATCCAAGCAGGATGCTAGTGCAGCCCCGCCACGGACCAAACTTCTGGGTTTTGCAGCAATGGGGCTGTGTCTGGGGGATGGTGAATACACCAGTGTGGCCACACACCATTTCCACGGGTCCTTTCAGCACCCCCCTTTGGATGGGGCTGCCCGTGTCAAGACTCATCCATTGGCTTCCATTCAGAGCACTATTACACATAATTGTTTGGCTTCATCTTTCCAGCTGAGTACGCCAAGTTTTTAAAAGAGCAGGCTAGCTGAATAAGTTCTTCAGAGATCTAAACAGGGTCTTCATTCTGTTCTCTTGGAGCAGTTGCCTACTATCCATTGAAGACTGATAGCATAATAGATTATGTTCCAAAGGTAAGTTACTCATTTTACTGTCAACACTATCAACACTGATGTTGCTCTGAAACAATGTTGGCCCTTGTTTTTATCTGTGCGATCCTTCCAAACAGAACTTACCCAAGGGGTAATAAAAAGAAATCAATCTCTTACAAGAATTCTTCTCGATACCCTTAATGTCTATAGACACAAAATCAGCGCAAAAATCCCAAGGCTATTCACAAACACCAATAGACAGTGTTAATTGTAAACTATCTTCATCTTGAGGAACCTACTAATAAACACATAAATATTTATGGTAAACGACAGGCAAGTAAAAATGGAGAATTTTTTGCTTAACTTTGCTTAGGATTGCGCCATCAAATGCTTTAAAAACCATCATCTAGTGGTGCAATTCTAAGCAGAAATCATGGCACTAGATTCAACTAGGCCAGGCATGTCAAACTCACAGCCCTCCAGATGTTCATGAACTACAATTCCCATCAGTCCTTCCCAACACGAACATTGGCTATACTGGCAAGGGCTGATGGGAATTGTTGTTCATGAACATCTGGAGGGCCGCAAGTTTGACACCTGTGAACTAGGCCCATAATTGTGACAGGGGGCAGAACATGTGGTAAGAGCTCCAGAGGAGGAGCATGCGTGTCTCTGGGCTGGCCGGGCGGCTAGCGCACGTGGGCATAACAGGGTGGCGCATACTACCTATATAAGGCAGCATGCGGTGGCTTCAGCTCCTTTTCAATGCCTAGTAGCGAACTGACCCACCCGCCCGCCCTGAAACAAGGAATGGGGATTTTAGCTTTATTGTCGCAGCCCTTGTGGGGCGGTTTTGGGCAGAGGAGTGCATCTTTGGGGGGGGGGCAGCTTGCATGCTGGACCTCCCCGCCTAAGGGGGCCTCCATAAGAGGCTTGGGGAGGGGCGAACTCGGAGTGCATGCCGCAGAGGCCTCTGCTAGTAAGCCCTACACCCCAGCAGGGTGGGGCCATGAAGAAGGGGCAGACGCCCCGTGGCCCTGTACCTCTCTGTCCTCCCCAATAAGTTTGGTGTTGAAGCCAGGATCAGCCATGGATTCTGACTGGCAGATAAGGTGTGCTCCTCTTGCTCGCCCAGCTTCGGTATAATAATTATATTAATAAAGGGCTGAGGCCCATTTCAATCCAAGCCATGTCTGTAGTTATTACAAGAACATAAGAACTAGCCTGCTGGATCAGACCAGAGTCCATCTAGTCCAGCATTCTGCTACTCGCAGTGGCCCACCAGGTGCCTTTGGGAGCTAACATGCAGGACGTGAAAGCAATGGCCTTCTGCTGCTGCTGCTCCTGAACACCTGGTCTGTTAAGGCATTTGCAATCTCAGATCAAGGAGGATCAAGATTGGTAGCCATAGATTGACTTCTCCTCCATAAATCTGTCCAAGCAGCTTTTAAAGCTATCCAGATTAGTGGCCACCACCACCTCCTGTGGCAGCATATTCCAAACACCAATCACACGTTGCGTGAAGAAGTGTTTCCTTTTATTAGTCCTAATTCTTTCCCCCAGCATTTTCAATGAATGCCCCCTGGTACAAAGTAGCCTCTGCACATCTGGCCGCAATTAAACTCTTCTAAGACCACTATGGGCTTATAAGGGTGTAACGGTTTAAGATTGCAGAGTAGGTTCGTGATTCTTAACAGCAGGTAGTCTCCGTTGGTTCTTATCTACCTATTCAGATTAGATACTTAGAGCATTGGAGAGCAAATGAGGGCATTTGGAATTTTAGGCAGCTCCCTCTCGTCACTTTCAGTGGCTACTAGATACAAATTGTTTGATACTCTCATCCAATACTGAAGATCAAATTCAAGATTGTAGAATGGAAAGGTTTCCTCCTTACCTTTATGAATATTGCCTTAGATCCCAAGCTGCTTTAGTGCTTGTGGTAGCCACTTGGGCTCACAAAAGAGCAGCGAGGCAATTTTGCTAATCTCTCCCTCTCACTGCACATCTCCTATTTTGACTACTGTTGTGTTCCCAGGAGCCAAATGACTACAAGGGACCAACTTTATGGATCACAGAGAATTGCTGTGGAAAAGGGGGAAGCGGGAGCATCATGATACACGCAAAACAGCTCTGCTTGTACAGCGTAGGATCCAAGCTGTGATGTTTAAGAATGCAGTAGCTCTTGGAATTTCCTTGGCCCTTGACATGACTTTGATGTTCATGCCACGATCCAGACTGGGCATGAGGAGGCTGTCATGGAAACACCCAGTCATTAGAGTACTGTTGATTATCCCATCACTACATCTACCTGTGGAATTTAACTGGTGGCAGCGGTGGGGGGAAATAAAATAAAAATAAAAGGCCAGTGCAGAGATTGCCTAAGGCAGGGACGGTGAAATGGGACAGAGTTGCCTTTAAGGCATTTCTGTGAGGAACTCTGCCTGAGGTGGGCATATTGATTTTAGTACTCCCTGAAGGACAGAAAGAACATGGACACTGCTAAGCTCCTAAAGGATATATTGCATGTTTTCTTTAGACATACTATGTGATTCAGTAGACGGTGGACCACGAATGAGTTTATTCCTCCCCGCATATTAAAAAAGAAGCTAACTCATAGCCTTTGAAATGGCACCAAACAACCCTGCTATTTTGGGGGCATGAAAAAAAAGGTTGTCTTGCTTGACTGACGAAACGACAGATTTTTCTCCTAACTGCTCTTGTTTGTCCCAGATTCATAGAAAAAGAACTTCTTATCGAGACTTTCTCTAGGGATACAGCATTCATTTTCTTTAAACTACCACTCCATTATGCTCCAGTGCTTATGAAAACCAATTAGTTACAGAAAAAAAGTTTGTGAAAGGTCACTCGTATACATTTAGTTTGATGAGGCGTTCTGGTGAACCTGAAAGCTTGCACACTGATTTGTGTTACTTTGACTGGTCTTAATAAAAAGAGTTTTTAAAGCTTACCCACTTTACTTTATTGGTTCTGCTTTGCCTTTCCCAAGTGTTGACTTGTGCCTCTGTCCTTAACTATCATGTCTAATAGCCATGGATACACTTATGCTCCATCAATTTTTCTAATCCTCAAAGCCATTTATTCTCTACCCATGCCAGCATCTATGACAATAAAGGTATTTAAGTGTATTCTGAAGAAATACTTTTGTGTATCCAGAACTTAGATGAATACATCCTCTCTCAATTTTGTCTGTGGATTTTGTTTTCAGATTTTTCCGTTGTTCTGTGAATACTTGAATATTCACTGAAAATGTCATCCTATGGTATTTGTTGTTCTTGAAATTTGATTTTGATATTTTTATGTAAGACAGTATTTTATAATTCATATGCAGTTGTATTTAATATTTGGTTGGCATGCAACAGTATTTAGTATTTGACAGTAGACAGCATATAATATTTGAAGTTCACCTAATCAGAGACCAGGAAGTCTTAAGCACCCTACATTTATTAATACATTATATTTCAACATTAATTTCACTTATTTAAGGTATTATTTCATTTTAAATTTTATTTATAAAGGTAAAATTTCATATTCAAAATATGAATTCAGATTACAAATTGGTTTCACATAAGGAAATCGGGCTAATTTTTAATGTATAATTAATGCCCCCCCCCCAGATAATAGGTAGAATCCTCTGCTAAATGAGAAATCTTGTTGAGTGGAAGGGGTGTTTCTTTGGAGGAGTGTTTCTGTGGATTCCCCGAAGATTCCTTTATTCCAAATTCACTTCTTGATTCTGTTGATATTCTACCTTTCCCCCAATAGAGGTTCAAGGCTTCCTCCAGAGCAAAATTCCTAATTGCAGTGCATCTGTTCTTTATCCTATTACTTGGGGGGGGGGGGAGAGTCCATGTGGTATTGGCCAAAGCATCAGCCTTCTCCACCATGGCTCTTGCTCTATGGAATCGACACCCTGAAGAGGTCAGAGGACCTCCTCCTTAGATACCTTCCACAGGCAATGTAAGGCCTTCCTGTTTTCCAGGATTTTTAAGGGGGCTTGAATAAAGGGATCTTTTAAGGGTGGGAGAGGGAGAGATCTGGTGTTTACTATTTTATTTTTGGTTTTAACTGAAAAAGTTTTTAACTATTATTGTAAACCACGTCGAACCATTGAGGAAAGGTGAAATATAAATGTTTCAATAAATACGATAAAAAAAAATAAGTCAACACTTTCTGCGGAGTAAGCCCCACTGGACAGAACTGAGTAGGATTCTCAGTTAACCCGCTTAGTATTGTTCTTAGGATTGGATCTGGACACTTTCAAGTATGGAATTTTAAATATTATTCATTTGGTTATTCATTTGGGCAGTAGCCCCCTTAGAGGTACAAATAAATTATATGACATTAACAACAACAACACTAGGGCAGCACTTGAAACATCTTCAAATCGGCAAAATTAACATCTGTCAGATTCAGAAGGCAGCCCTGCTGGGATCCGCACAAATACTACATCAATACATTGTAACTTCCTAGGCCTCTGGGTGAGGCTCGGATTGTAATGAAGGCCAACAACCAGCTAAAGAACTGGCAGCTGTAAAATCAACAAGTAATAATAACAATAACAAACAACAACAACAATAATAATAGACTCGAATTGTAATGAAAGGCCAACAAACAGCTAAAGGGGATGGCAGCTGTGAAATCAATCATAACTATGATATAATTAAAAACAATAATAACAAAAGTACACCAGACATCACAGTGATTGAGGACAAGAAAGTGACCATCATCAACACAGCAGTACATGGTGACAGCGGGGTCATTGAAAAAGAACATGAGAAGGTCACTAAATACCACGATTTGAAAACTGAGTTTCATCGTCTATGGCACAAACCACCTGAGGTCATCCCAGTGGTAATCAGTACCCTGAGCGCCAGTCCGAAAACGCTAAAGCAGAACTTGAAGCATCTTCAAATCAACAAAATTAACATCTGTCAGATTCAGAAGGCAGCCCTGCTGGGATCGGCACAAATACTATATCGATACATTACAACTTCCTAGACCGCTGGGTGAGGCTCGAATTGTAATGAAAGGCCAACAACCAGCTAAAGAACCGGCAGCTTTGAAATCAACCATAACAATCACAATTATTATTTCATATGCCTGGGGAAAATGTTGCAAAGTAGCCCTTAGAGTTGCTTCTCACACTATTTTTTCCTCACCATCACCAAGGTCATCCACTGTTCAGATGGCAGGAAAACATGGTACTTGTCATGAGCCAGCCCCCTGGGGACAAGGAACTAGATGCAGAGCCTGAAGCCACCATATGTCAGGAGATGGCTGATGGATGAAAGCGGCAAAGCCAGGTCCAAGCCCTTCCCTCCCAGCCAAGGCAAAGCCAATGACAGAGCCAGGTGCCTTGCAGTTGGGAGAACTGTCAGCAGCCCCAAATGAGTTGATTAACGAGTCAGGTGCATGAAGGAGGCAAAAACAGAGAGAGCAGATAAACAGTAAAAAGAGAAGTGCCCGCATTGCAGTTCGATATGGCATAAGGCTCTGTGAACTGGAAACATCAGCATCAAAGGAAGACTGAGTCTTTTCAGGATTCTGACCTCATTCTTATATAAGCCTTGTCTTGGGCTTGGTTCTATCTGGGTGGAACAAGTGTACTTCACTACATCAGCAGTGGCCTAGTGTCTAAGAGCAGGTGCACTCTGATCTGGAGGAACCTGGTTTGATTCCCCGCTCTGCCGCCTGAGCTGTGGAGGCTTATCTGGGGAATTCAGATTAGCCTGGGTACTCCCGCACATGCCAGCTAGGTGACCTTGGGCTAGTCACAGCTTTTCGGAGCTCTCTCAGCCCCACCCACCTCACAGGGTGTTTGTTGTGAGGGGGGAAGGGCAAGGAGATTGTAAGCCCCTTTGAGTCTCTTTCAGGAGAGAAAGGGGGGATATAAATCCAAACTCTTCTTCTACTCTTCTTCTTCACTGGGAAGCTCCATGCACCTGGTTCCCTGCTTGGCTCCTAAAAACTTCTGCTCTTAGCTTGCTTGCTTGCCTGCCTGCTTGAACTCCCAGACTGCTTTGACCTTTGACTGCCTGTGCCTGTCGCCTACCTTGATTTTGGACTGCCTGACTACACCACAGCTGACACCTGTCAGCACAAAGTACCAGTGCATATGTGGAAGAAGCTGACTTTTGAATGACTTCTCTTTATTACAAATATGCATGTTTTCTGACATACAAAACAGACACAGATGTAGTATAGTACAAATAAGAAAAGCAGCTCTGCATCTCACTGACTCTTTGATGAACAGTATGAGAAGGGGATTACATAGGATTTCTTAAAAACCCAGACGCTTGAATCAAGCAAGCTGGACTTACACATTGGGAACTACATCTACCTTTATCTAAACTAGATGGCGAATAAAGTATTTTGTGAAGAAACCACTTCATTGGGAAGGAAGTTTTGTTGGGTTCAAACCTATTCCTGAGTCAACAAGTCAAAGATTATTTGAGTCAGCATGCCTAGGTTTAGCTCAATTTACTGCCAATTAAATGGTTTGCAACTGTCTGTCTTGGTTGGAAGAGCATCTCTCCATGGAGAGAGTTCCAGAATTTGGGTGCCACAACTGAAGTCCCTCTGCCTGGTTGCTGTGGGCTGGAATAACTGGCTGCTATTTAGTTATGTTCCACTCAACTTTAAAAGCGCTCTCAAAATCACCTTCAGGTTTTTCTCAATGTGAAGAAGAGTCCACTCTGAAGACCCCTAGGAAGATACCAGCCAACAGCAGCCCCATCGTTCTCTCAATTCCTAGCAGGCCTCAAGTGTCTCTATAGGTAATTAAACCATAGAAGAAGATGTTCTAGGGATCCATTGTCTGTGGCCACTCTGGAGCTTCTGTTTCTCCTAGGCTCCTAGACTCTATGGTACACCAAAGACTCCACCCAACAAAGCTTACCATTTTCTCTAGGAGTAGATCACTTGTAATTTTGGAAAGATCCATGCAAAGCTAGTTTATTTTTAGAGGGTACAAGCTGGGCCCCCACAAAGAATCACTGCAAGAGGATGACCCCCCCTCCCCAATTTCTCCCTTTTCTTAGGGATTAGGGCAGGAAGATTTATTTCTCCACCACCCCTTCCTTCAGCTAATGCTCAACTGCTGTGAACGTTCCTGAAGTATATTCTGTCCATAAAATGCTTTGCTTATGAGGGATATGTGCTTGTATCATACCATCCTTTAAGATGTGGGAAAGTGTCACACAGGGATCAGGGATATTATTTTTCTACACACAGAGTAAAAGTTGCCCTTAATTGTAACTTAATCAACAGATTTTACTCCAAGGATGTACCTGCCAGAGGGACATGGGGTAACCATGTCCCCAGGTGCCACCTATCTGGTTACATGGGGGTGCAAAATGCCCCCCCAAAGACTGAAGCCTTCCACAGCCTGCTGGGTGCCCCTCGGCCCAGCCCTGCAAAAGACCGAAGATGAGGCAGCAAGGGCACCGCCGATGGGGGTTGGAGGGCCTGCAGCAGCCAACGGGTCACGGGAATCTGTGGGCCTGCCGGCTGCTGCTTCCACTTCCCCTGCTCGACCTCCATAGGTGGTAGCCCTACTGCCTCATCTTCAGCCTCTTGTGGGGCCAGGCCGAGGGGTGCCTGGTGGGAAACAGAAGGCTTCGGACTTTGGAGCAGGTGTTGTCCCTGGGTGCCATTCCCCTCCCTCCCGATATGCCTCTGTTTTACTCTAAGGTATCTGTTCTAGGGATGCAAGTCATTTTAGAACAAGCACTATAACCTAAGTAGTGTGTGGATTGAAGTGTCAGGGTGTAGTCAAACGGTAGTTTTTAGGGCCGACAGAGGCTTTCTTGATTGATTGGTTGGTTTTATATGCCACCTTTCACCCTGTAGAGCTCAGGGAGGCTTCCACCGCGCATAACAATAAATGCAATAAAAACAAATTAAAACCTAATCTAAAACAGATGGCAGAGTGGCAGCTCTTCTCATAGCACACACAACAAACATACCTCTTTCTGTCCTGCTGTTTCATCTGGTCAAACAAAACCTACAGGTTTAAAAAAAGCTTGTTTCACTGATGCAAAAAAAAAGGGTGTTTAGTGTCTGCACCGTAAGCGCTGATAAATTTTTCACATTTGCTTCAACTCTGAAAAACAATTACGGGGGTTCCCTGTAATGGTCTTTAATACCTTGAAGATGTCATCCGGAGTAGTCTCACACATTTTTCTGGGATGACTCCATTGTTGAGGTTGTGTTCTCCTTTATCCAATAACAAATGTTCGGAGCGTGATGAGAAATAAAGCAATCGCCAGGAAATAGTGGGCCTAGGTACATTAAAGAGAGGCAGCCCTGTCCTTTTTTTCAACAGAAACGCACAGTCGGTACTTTACAAATCAATCCAGATCAAGAGTCGGATCCTATTTTTCTAATTCCATCCACTCTTTTTTTTTACCGCACATGACACGCTACGTTGCCCCACGCGAAGCATGGTGACAAAAATCCCCAATCTTATTTAGTGGTGATCCCTTTGCTGGATCCAAAAGGGGCTGCTTTATCTCCAGTTCTGAAAGGAATTTGCTAGCTCTTTAGCTGATGAAATATTTTATTTTATTAGCCAGAAGTTGACGCTGAACCAAAGAGGAGCAGAATGGGGGGCGGGGGGAGACATTATATATATATATATATATGAAAAGGCCTTTGGCAGTGTTATGAAGGCCTGAGACTGAATAATACACTTTAATAATGAGGGATGGAGTTACGGCTTTCGCTGATGGCTGTGACCGGCTCCGTGACCTGATTATGTCGCAGAGTATCAGCAGCTGAGACACTACAAAAGCGAGTGCATCCCATCAAATCTATCTCCATTGTAATCACTCTTGCCGCTGAGAGGCTTGTTAGGTGCACAGAGCCCATCAGGCCTTATTAGCACCATTTACCATCAAGATGCTCAAAAGAGCCAATCGGTGCCCTCTCATCAGAATAATGAGGACCAAAGGACTCCCATTATCAAACTCGATCAACAACACCACGCTGCCTACTTAGCCGGCCAAGCTAATTGTGGATTAAAAGTCTTGGAAGATAGCTACGTCGGTTAATTGGTGGGAGCTGGGTGTGCCACTCTCTTCTCTCTGCAGAAAAAGATTGTCCTTTCTCTGAAGGAGGATGTGTGTTTAATGCCAAAGAAGCCCTTCGGCTGGTTCTTTTGTTTGTCTGTTTGTAGTAGTGGAGGGAGGTCAGAAAAATACCTGGAAAGGAGCCATCATAATTAACACTTCAGTTGTGATTTATGTAGAAGTTTTAAGATCTGTTGAGCCCCCCTTACCAGAAAAACAAGGAGGGAAAACCTGCATGGAAGCAGATTGAAAGCACAGAAAAAAAACCTGTTGAAACTTGGAAAAGTGTGACTGAGAAATCCTAAACAGACTCACAAAAGAGCAAACTCCTAGTGCTCCCTTTGGCAAAGTTACACCTGTTACAAACCCATTCACTTAGGTGTATATGATATCTTTGTTTAGGGGAGCACTATGAGTTTCCTCTGTCAAATGCTAAGAAGAGTCTGGACGCATCAGCGCTTGCTTTAAATTGCCTGGGTTGGTTTGATTTTTTTAATAAGTAAAAGAATAGCGTCATCCTTTGGCTGGTTATTAAACGATGTCCCAGTCCTGAAAATTCACTGTGCATATTGTAAAATATATTTCATTGATGACTTTTTCTTTCTGTTGATTGTTAATTACAAAATAAGGGATTCTAACAATACATAAACTGCTATACTCTGTCCCACCAAAAGGGATGGGGCAGCCCTACTCTTAACAGCTCAAAAGATTTTAAAGATTAATATAGAAATGAAACCAGAGCTTTCCTTTTGGGACTTATGCACAGATATTGAGAAGAAAACATGGAACTTTTTGGGGGGCAGCCCTACACTTAGCAGCTCAACATTTTAAAAAGTTTAATATAGAAATGTAATCAGAGGCACATACTCAGATATCGCATAACATGGAACTTTGCTTTCGTAAATGACAGCAGCGGCAAGAATATTATAAAGTGGCGTAGCTTCCACGGGGCAGGGTGGGGACAAATGCTCCAGGCAGGTGAAAAATTGCCCCCTTTCCCCTCAGTCAGACCTGGTCCCACCAGGCTCCTCCTTCAGCCAGCGGGGCGGTCTAGCGGGCCCGCCGCAGGGCCCCCCTCAGCCTGGCCCCGTCCCACCTGGCCCAACGGAGGCCGCAGCCAAGTGCCCCTCAGCCCTTCCCCCCAGTCCCACCCCGGGTGCCATTTCTTCCCACTATGCCTCTGATATACACAAAATGAAAAAGTTCTTCTGTACCTACAATAGAAGAAGCTTGTGAAGTTGTTAGAATTAACTGAGGTGGCCCAGCTCACTTTGTTGCTCAGAGAAAATAACTTATCCAAATTTCTGGATAATTGGAAACCCTTGATAGACTTTTTGGGTAAAACAGAAACATTATTAGTTGAGGACTTGTGGATTTGAGGCATAAAATATCATAAAAAGATAAGAGTTAACAGAGAAAAGTGTGAAGTTTATCAGTAATAACGACCAAGAACTAATTTTACCTAAGTTATCAAAGGCCCCTTCTGCACAGTAGTTGCTGTCATGATAAAGGAACCTGTTTTCCTGTTTCCCCGTTCACATGCGTCCGTGCAAGCGGTGATTGGAAGCCAGGGAGACAATCCAGATTGCTGTCGTACCTTCACACAGAGATGCTTCTCTTTTTAAATTGTCCTGCAATT
The DNA here is from genome assembly GCF_021028975.2 of Sphaerodactylus townsendi. NCBI lineage: Eukaryota > Metazoa > Chordata > Lepidosauria > Squamata > Sphaerodactylidae > Sphaerodactylus > Sphaerodactylus townsendi. The sequence continues at coordinate 19,758,871 of NC_059435.1, forward strand.
GTCCCCTGTGCTTCTCAGCCGCCTCCATCCCCCTAGCCTCCACTCCTCCAGCACTTCCCGGCTTGGGAAGTCTCCTCCCCGCTTGGGGAACCCAGGGCGGGGAGGAGAGCAGAGCCGGAGCTCTCCTCCCCGCCCTGGGCTGGCACTAAAAGCCCTGTCACCGCTCTTTCTCCCAGGGTAGGGGGAGCGAGGGGGCTTTTTAACAACAGGGCAAACCAGCTGAATCCCACCTCTGGGTGGAAGGGAGGGAAATAAGGCTCCTCCTGCTCGCTTGGAAGCAGCTCCAACCTGGGATTTTTCAAAAAATATTGCTTGTTTAGCAATTTTCAAAAACCTGGGTTGGGGGAAATGAAACGAGGTAGATTTGTTTTGGGGGTGGGACCTGTGCAAAGTCCCCACCAGAAATGGGTTATATAGCATCCTACACCTGTGTTTCTTGGCCTGCATGGAATGAACCAAACAGTGATATCTTTATGTGTCACTACTCACTGCATGGGAAATGGGAACCCTTTTCTCCTTGGCGATGGTGAGCCTTTAAAAGGGTAAAAAGTGCAGGAGGAAACCATACTCCCATCCTTCCTCCATGGTGTGCTTCTCCCTACCAGGGCTAGGTCCCCGTGGTGAACTCTGAGGAACTTTCTGCCTGGGAACATGGGACAAACTCTGTGAAGCCACAGCTGAGCCACTTGCAAAGTTGGGGGAGCCTGCTTCTGAGTGTGTGGCAGGGATATGTAAGTAAGCTTTATTCATTGGATAATTAGGCTAGGTTTTCATCATTATCTGTGATAAATTGTAGGGCCAGCGGGAGAGAATAGGCTGAAGGGGTTGGCTCTCTTAGTGGGTGCTGTTAACCCACCAACAGTTTTTGATGAGCTGTCGTATTTGTTCATACAATGGGCTTTACTGCTAGTGCTTTAATAAAAGCTTAAAATGGAAGCACAGATTCTCTAATAGTGTGTACTTTTCCTTTAACAAGCCTAAAATGTTCTTGAGGGATAATCTCTGGCTAGAAATTACAAAATTATCTGATACAGGAAAGCTAACAATATCTTGAGCTTCTCAAGTGCACACCTAAATCTACATCAGGCCTAATATGAGTCCTCCAGGACACCTTCCACCACCTTGAGGAGTCTTCCACAAGTAGAATATGCCACCAGCAAAAGGCTTCTCATTCTGTAAAAAGTCACCACTATTACTGACACAGAATATTTAGGTATAACACTAAGTTCTTAGTTTCTGCATCTCTGCAATTATTGAAATTCAGAGATATTCCTTCTGTCCAGTAGAAATTATTCATGGTATGACTGGATTTATTTTTGAAGCCGGGCCTTCTTTTTTGTATTTTAAAATGAAGCTAAATCTGCAAATTAATTATCAAAGGAACTACAGCAAAGTATCTCCTTTAAAAGCCACAGAAAGGCTAAAACGCAAGTAACTCTGGCACCTTTTAATGTAGCTTTGCAACCCCTTCTCCATTGCAACACATCCTAGGGAGGTAGCACTGTGCAGCAGGCTAGGGGCTGTGATAGAAATGTTCAAACCTTCCCCTGTCAACCATTTTTTTCCCTTGAAACTGGTATAAACTTAACACATAGTTGAACACTAAGATTCTTCTTTTGCGGAAGGTACTCGAAGGCTGAAAAAGAGTGAACGTGGATTTCTGTTTTAGGGCTGTCTACAACTTTGCCGTCATAATTAGGATGGGAATTTTTTTGTGTGATTTTAGGGTAAGGAATTACGTTTTAATTTGATGTTTGATTTTATTATCGTTGCATTTTATTCTTTTGTAAGGCACTTTGAGAGGTGCGGTAGAAATGATTTTTAATAAAATGAATAAAGATGTAAAGTATTGGCCAGCTTTACACATGTTCACGCGCATACACACAAAGAGTCATTGCTGTATCTTTCCTTTGGGGCTGCAGAAACGTGAGGGCAAACAAAGCAGAAACCTTCACATTCTAAAGAGGTTTTTTTTAAAAAAAAAAAACCCTTCACATGTATAGAATGTGTGTTATGTAGCGTGGACAGCATCCTGTTCCATGTTTTGCTGAGATACTGCAAGACGAGGAGCCTGTGCTCCCTGTAATTGGACTTGGTATACAAAATAAATATTCAGTTCTGCTGTGGAGTCCGGGGTGCCTTTTTATTCTTGCAAAGAACTGATGTGTTTGGCCAACAGTTTACCTACCCAGACCAATTACTTCCCTTCTTGGGAAGTCAGAAAGAGGTGGGGGAAAACTCCCTTCTGCTGACAAACTGTCATGGTTTTATATCTCAGAGGCTTAAATTTACGTCCTACGCGTCTCATGCCTCCTGTAAGAGGAGAGTTTGCACTATTTCTGAAGCACAGATATAAACAAGCAAGCTTTCTAGATGGAGCTGATCTGACTATGAGTTATAGGCATTATAACCAACTTTTCTTCCATTCCATCCCTAACAGAAATCTTAATGGGCTTTTGAGAGCCTCCATTTAAAGCTCGCTGCATAAAATGATCCTTTGATGAAAAGGGATTGAAACAAGGGTTAAAGTAGACACTGAAAGGTTATTGTAGAGGGCACGGTGGTCATGCAATCCTCCTTTAATATGTGTGGTGTGCACCTGCGATAAGATGATTCATTAGATAAGGCCTCACTTTGACAAGCTCCATCGTTCAACCCTCGGGGTGGTGATGGAACAATTCTGTACCCGCCCAGTAAATATAACAAGGTCAGCAATTTTTCCCCCGTGGGACTCAGATGAAGAGCACGAGTTCAGATTGCATCTTTGTTTATGCTTTATGTTAATGACGACGACAACAACAACAACAATTTTATTAGTGTTATTTTAAAAATTAAAACCCCAAATAAACATTATGTGATCATCCTTTGCAAAAATGAATCACTAAAACGAAGAATAAAACAAGTGCTACCTGCCATCTCAACTACATGTTTTGGCGATTTCAAATCATGGAGAGGTGAAGAATTTATAGTTTCTCCAGTTTTGAATTATATGTCAAAAATGGAGAGAGCGCATATTTCAAGAATGATGCCCGTTTATAAACGGAAGCTTCTTATTTCAAAAGATTAATGTTGCTGCTTTCCAATATCACTTTTAATAACAGGCTCGAGAGGCTGTGGGGTATTGGTGACTATTCCTTGGTATGGGCGACAGAACATTTTAAAGTTTAATTGGTTGGCTTCAGTATTCATGTGAATATCTTAGGTAGTGAAATAAAGGCCAGAGTTATATGACAGATTAGGGTTACCTCCTGCTGATTGCTGTGGAATAGTGGTAGGATTTTTTTTTAAAAAACCCTGCTGGGTTCCTCTGTGCTGGTATATCACTTCTGGATATAACCTGGAAGTGACAGTGGGGAGCTCTAGGAATAGCTGGAAACTCTATGGTAACACCACAGAGTTTTTGTAACTTCTTAGAGCTATGTATTGTTGCTGATGGGTTAGACCCAGAAGTGATACAGTGACACACATTGTCACTGATGTCACATGCCTCCCATGTTCCTACCCCCAACCTATGTCAACCATGAGGTCCCTTCATGATTCCTGACTCCACCTGCTCCTTCTTCTCCAGGTTTCTCTTAAGAATGGGAGTGCACTTATGGGAGTTCAAGTGGAACAAAATCCGATGGATGTCCTGCAAGGAGGAACAGGAGGACTTTGCTTTAAGCACATGGCCAGGTCACAGCGCTATACTAACTCAAGAGGCCATCTTGCAAAGTGGGGTCAACCCAGACTTCCAGCTCATCTTCAAACTACGGTATACTAAAGAATCATATTTGATATCTACAAATCTACACACCTTCTCATTTGCTTGAAGGACTGGTAGCATCACTGTTTTGTTTCTGAATTCTTATGATTAACAGGAAAAGCTAATTAAGGATACATATTTTTAAAATTAGCAGATAGAATCCCACTAAAGCAAGGTACTTTCAATAGCTAAACTTCAGACAATGGAAGTAGTACCACTGAATTTCCTATAGCCCTTGCTGAGAAGCAAGCCAACTCCCTAGGGCTGGAGACCTATAGGAGTAAGTCCCATTGATCTCAGTGGGACTTACTTCTGAGTATTTCAATGGGAGAGTTCAGAAGAGCAACGGCAGGGCTTCAAAGTGGTCAGGCTTTGCCAGATCCTGCCTATTAGTAACTAGTTTTCAAAGCACTTCAGGGCTAACGCTAATTTCAAAAGTTCTAAACCTGCACGGTGTATTCCCAATAAAGAAAGAAACACTGCCTAGTTCCTTTATGCTATTACAATGATTCATAAGCCCAAATTGTCAAGTGCCAACACTGAAAATCCTGATGCCCATTTCTGAATTTCTTTGCACATTTTGATTTTTTTTAAAAAAAGGATTCTTCCAATTTCACCTCAGCAAGTCTTTGTTCTTCTTCCCTTTTGCCAAGAAACATTATTTATTTATTCCCTCTCCCAATGTATGTGCAGCCACAAATTGCTGTCATGCATAAGGTATTTGCTCCTCAGTCCAAGATCAATATGCCACAGAAATTCACTCTTCCTCTCCATCTTCCACTCACCTGTCCTTGTGCATTAGTGACTAGTTGACCTGTGACCCCCTGAAGGCCGGAGAGTGCATTGCCAAAGGCCTGCGAGCTTGCTATAGACCCCATGGCTGCTGCTGCCGCTGCCGCTGCTTGACTTGCTAGGGGATTATTAACCAGCTGGAAACAGGAAGAAAAGAGCAAAGAGTCAGGGCTGTTGATAGCCAGTCAAGTGCTACACACTAACAAACTGCTATACTCTGTTCCACGTAAAGATGATAGTAGATCTTTTTTTACTGTACACCACCCTGAGCCCTTCGGGGATAGGGCAGTCTATTAAATAATAATAATAATAATAATAATAATAATAATAATAATAATAATAATAATAATAATAATAATAATAATAATAATAATAATAATAATAATAGGCACACTGGGTGCAGTGCCTAAAGACCTTGGACGGCACTTAAAAACAATTGGCGCTGACAAAATCACCATATGTCAGCTGTAAAAGGCCACCCTACTCGGCTCTGCACGCATTATTCGTCGATACATCACACAGTCCTAGATGCTTGGGAAGTGTCCGACGTGTGATGTAATACAAAATCCAGCATATTGATCTTGTTTGCTGTGCATAACTGTTTTTGTATCAATATAATAATAATAATAATAATAATAATAATAATAATAATAATAATAATAATAATAATAATAATAATAATAATAATAATAATAATAATAATAATAGAGCTGGAAAAGATCACAAAATACAAGGACCTACAAATTGAAGTTGAACGATTGTGGCAAAAAAGAACAACAGTAATCCCACTAGTAGTCGGTGCTCTAGGAGGAATCCCAAGAAATCTTGAAAAACATCTGGAAAGCCTAAACTTGGACAGAACATCAGTCCACATGCTGCAGAAAGCAGCACTTCTAGGAACTGCACATATTCTACGCAAATACCTCTAATATCCTAGGTCCTAGGGAAGGACTCGATATTCAGAGATGAATTCCAGACACTTGTGCTGTGCTGTTATGTGTATAATAATAATAATAATAATAATAATAATAATAATAATAATAATAATAATAATAATAATAATAATAATAATAATAATAAAGTGGCCAAAATGATCCATTGGAATTTATGCAAGAATTACAACATAAGAACAGCTAAGAACTGGTAGGAACATTGTCCAGAGAAAGTAATGGAAAATGAGAAGGTCAAGTTCCTGTGGGACTTTCGAATCCAAACGGACAAAGTGTTGAAACACAATACACCAGACATCACCATGATCGAGGACAAGAAAGTGAGCATCATTGACATAGCAGTCCCCGGCAACAACAGGGTTATTGAAAAAGAACACGAGAAGGTCACTAGATACCACGATTTGAAAATCGAGCTTCAGCGTCTATGGCACAAACCAGCTGAGGTCGTCCCAGTGGTAATCGGCACGCCATCCCGAAAACACTAGGGCAGCACTTGAAACATCTTTGAATTGACAAAATCAATATTGGTCAAATTCAGAAGGCAGCCCTGCTGGGATCCGCACGAATACTACGTAGATACATTACAACTTCCTAGGCCTCTGGGTGTGGCTCGAATTGTAACGAAAGCCAACAACCAGCTAAAGATCTGGCAGCTGTGAAATCTACAATAATAGATTGCACATTCCTCTGCCACAGAACAAAGCATGCTGGACTTTCTTTGTTGTAGAATGTACTGCCTGGGCCCTAGTGCCTACCTAGCCTTGCTCTACCCACCCATTTGAAAGTCTGAAAGTAAAAATCCATTTTGACATAAATGCTCTTTGTATCAATGTACCGTGTTCAATAATGCACAAAATAATGGCTTTGACAAAGGCTGCGTATAAAAACGAACGATAAATCTCATGTGTTCGGAACTATATTCTAATGTGGAAGCATACAACTTTCTGAACCACTGCACCTTGACTGACCGAACTATCATCTTTTTGTGAAACAGAGTATAGTTGACTTCAAACTATCAATAGAACCAAAAGGTACCAATGAAAGCACCAGTCATTTTCGAAAGCCTTTTTTGTTTGAGTGGAGAAACTCCTTTGATGTGCAGAGTGGGTAGCATGTTCCTTAAACACTTTAAGAATCCCTCTGATATCAAGCCAAACTCATTCTGTGTTCAGTGGATAATGGGCAAAGTTAATTTGGCCAAAGAATCCTTTCCAGTTGCAGGGAGTTCTTTACAAGGGAGTATTCAGATGTGCAGGCTGTCAGATGGAACCCACAGTGACAGAGGTCCAGGCTGGAGTGTACCACATACAAAGAGCCAAGAGTAAGTGGTGAAAGGGTCAGCCCAGAGTCAGAGAAGCATGGGCCAAAACTAATTAAGGGCAAACCATTTATGCTGTTCTGAGCTCTCCAGAGGAACAGCGAAGTAACAATAAAATGGATGACAATTGCATTAACTCAGGAGACATAAATACTTTGAAAGGTTCTTTCTTACTGAATAATTGTATGCTTGTTATAATTGAGAAATCGGCAAAATTTCTGAGAGGTGCTATAAAATTAAATCATGGAAAGATCTGAGAGGCTACTACTAGAACTCTCTCAGCCCCATCTGCGTGTCTTTGCAGGAAGGTGTTTCGCAGACTTTTAAAGACATTTCTTGGTTGCGCCTGTGTAGCTACACAGGCACAACAAACGGAAAACAAACAAAACAAAAAACTCCATGCGGGGCCGTCTGGCTATCACCAGCCAGCGGGGACTCTGCTGCCAAGCCTTGGGGTGCACCCTTAGGCTCCTGCAGAGCCAGGCGGCTGGCAACCATGCCTGCAGGATTGGCAAGTTGGCTGTGAGCTGCTGCTCACAGAAGCACCATTGCAGGAGGAGGGAATAACAAACCCATCTCCTGCCTGGCCATTTGCTTGGTGGCGGTTCACAGCCGGGTGTTTTCCGAAAGAGTCACATTTTCAGCGACTTTAAAAAAAACCCGGCATGGCCGTTCAAACGCAGCCTGACTCGTGTGGGCAGGAACTGTGCAAAGTCACCCCCAAACACTTGAAATAGTGGCCTACAGCCGTGTTTTTTGGCCTGCGCAGAAAGGACCACTGTTTAATTTTCATCTTCTGAGCTTCTAATTTTCATCTTCTGAGTTTTCCATCCAACTATCTCAGTGTTATCTGCAAATGAGATGTTTGTACTAGCCTTCTGCTTCTTGCAGCCCGCTGAGATTAGGAAAAACAGAAAACAAGGAGGAGGTGAAAGATAGAGAATGAGAGAGTGACTGATCGGGTGATTATGGAGGAAAATTTATTTGGAGTTGTTTCAAATTATTTTTGCAGGGGTAGCTAATGGAAGTAAGGAAAACTTTGGTTAGGGAAGTACTCGGTTGCATGCTAGGCAGGTCCCTCTTCCACAGTGCTGAAAAACATCTTTTGAAAAGAAATGAATCCACTGTTGTGAAGGGAAGGCATTCTGCACGCGCAAAGAGGTATTTTGGGGCGGCGGGGGTGTGTGTGATGATGCTTACTTACAACAAGAAAAAGGGGAGACAATTGTAGAAAAACCAGGTTTTAATGAAAATGTTGCTAAGAGGAAACGGGGAGGCATAGAGGAATTGATCATTATGTGGAGGGAATGCAGTACTCCTGATCTTTTGTTGTAGTCTGAAGTGAATTGCAACTCAGAAACCTCTTTAAGATGACACTGGATATTGTTTTGTTTTGTTGATATCAATAACCCCTCCACAGTTCCTGGTCTGGAGAGTGGGGGAGTGAGTGCAGGGTTTAATTTTATGATATTTTTATTGTCATGTTTAATTTTTGTATTTATGTTGAACTTATTGGTATGTTTTATTTTCAGATTTTATTGTGAGCCACAGAGGCATTCCTCCCATTCGGCAAAGTGGGCAATTGCCCAGGGCGCCCACTTGTGGGGGTGCGCAAAAACTGCAGGTTCATTTGTGGGATTTTTTTGTATTTTCAGTGTTTTTCTGCTTTTGGCCTGCAGAGGGCACAGTTTTTAGGCTAGCAGCACCAAAATTTCAGGGATTTTTCGGAAGACTCTCCTGATGATATCACCCAGGTTTGGTGAGGTTTGGTTTAGGGAGTCCAAAGTTATGGACTCCCAAAGGGAGTGCCCCATCCCCCATTGTTTCCAATGGGAGCTAATAGGAGATGGGGGCTACACATTTGAGGGTCCATAACTTTGGACCCCCTGAACCAAACTTCACCAATCCTGGGTGGTATCATCAGTAGGGTCTCACGAAGATACTCTGAAATTTTGGTACTGCTATCTTAATAATTGCACCCCTGACAGCAGGCACCCCCTAAATTTCCCCAGATTTTCCTTTCCTTTCCACCCCCTTCCTGCCAATGCTTGCTTGCTTGCTTGCTTGCTTGCTTGCTTGCTTGCTTGCTTGCTTGCTTGCTTTCTTTCTTTCTTTCTTTCTTTCTTTCTTTCTTTCTTTCTTTCTTTCTTTCTTTCTTTCTTTCTTTCTTTCTTTCTTTTTCTCTCAATGCCTAATAAAGGTTATTATTATTATTAAATCCACCTCCTTCGGCATGGATTTAAAGGGAGAATCTGAGGTCCCCAGTTTAAACATTGAAAGTGATGCTGTTTCCAGGGTGGGGAGAGAGATCCACCCCCAAACAGCATCATTTCTTTCAATGTTAGCGCATTGGGGACCCCAGATTCTCCCTTTAAGGTGGATTTCAAAAAGAGAGATCTAGGCTCCCTAGTTTTAAACACAATTCATTAGAAAATAATGCTGTTTGGGGGGGTGGATTCCAGGCATCACTTGTTTAAACGTAGGGAGCCCAGATTCTCCTTTTAAATCCACCTCAAAGGGAGAATCTGGGGTCCCCAGTTTAAATAACATTGAAAGTGATGCTATTTCCCCCAATTGGGGGGACTGGATACAACACCATAAAATGTTTTCATAGCAGTAATAAAACATTTTGAAAGCATTTTGAAAATGTTTTCAAAAAATATTTCTGCTGTGTGGCATGGCCCATTGCTGTGTTCAGATTTGTGAGTTGGGGCATGTTCTGTAATGTGATGGTGACTTTGAAACGACCCAGTGGGAAAAAAATCATTGTTTGGTCACGGTGGGAGAGGGTGGCCGCCCATGGCGAGGGGGGGGGGGGCATCAAACTCAGGTTTTGCCCAGGGCTCCAGTTTGCCTAGGTATGCCACTGGTGAGCCACCTTGAGATCTTTGTACAGTGTAGGGTAAAATTCTTCTTTCTTTTCTCTTCGTTCTTTTTCCTCCTCCTCATTTCTGAAGGGAGGTAATGCTGGATTCTAATCTATGGATTTAATCTTGCTTGGTCAATCCTGTTCCTTAATTCAAAATTATGCCCTGTTGGGACAAAATCTTTGCCCATGTTAAAAGGCGCATTATTATTATTTAACTTGTTTCTACAATTACGCAAGGGTAGTTCATGGCACAGCTGTGGCTTCGGAGTTGCTCAGCCTTCCTATCCTCCCTCCTCCCAGTGAACTGGACATAGGCATTGCCCTGTCATCAATTCAAACTGATGGAAAGAGGAAACAGGGGAGAGCTCTACTACCTGTCTGAAACTGAGACTGAACAAGTGTGGGGGGGAAGCAGGCAAAAATCTCAGAGCTAGAAATCTAGTCTCCCCAATATCCAACCAGAGTCACCTGAAGACCTGAAGATCACCATCACCAAACTCCACTCAACGGAGAGGCAAAGAGGTTTATGATGTCAGAGCTTTCTGCTCTGTTCAAGACCTCAGTGAAGTGCAGCATCTGGTGAAATAAGCAGTCTGCCTTGGAACTAGATGATGTCCGGCAGTTCTGTTTTCATCCAAGCCTGTGTTTTTTGTGCTGCAGCTGAAAACTTGTCTGTCGTGATGCTGCTAGGGTCTGCTTCTGAAAAGACTTGGAAAGCTGATACATCAGATAGAAAATTAGGCCAGAAAGATTCTCTGCTTTCCACGTTACTGACACGCATGGAAATGTAGACTTTGGTGTGCTTTAAAACTATGCCCTTTCCCACATAATGATTAAAGTAGACTTATAAATTCTTCCACCAGATGCTGGACCTTCTTTGTTTTAGAATGCTCCGCTCGGGTCCCAGTGCCTACCTAGTTATGTCCTTCACCCATTTGAATGAAAAAATAAAAATAAAAAACCCACCAAGGAAGAGGACATTCTGGAGTTTCTTCTTCTAGCCCTGCAAATCAGAGCCAGAGAGAGAGAGAAAGAATGCCCATGGGCTCTGGAGAGGCACCCAGCCTCTGGCGCCAACGTGGATGGGGAGGGGGACCTGGTTTTTGGCGTGGGGCTGCGTGTGGCCTCTCTTCTCGTTCAGCATCTGGGGGAATGCAATGGTGCTCCAGCTTATCATGGGCACCCCTCCAGACTTGAGGGACAGAAATTTGTATCCAACAGAGAGCTGCTGCCCAGAGACCAAACGATCCCCTCTGACAGCCTTGTAGGATGGAGAATTGGATTCCATGTGATGTGACTCTTCTCGGCTGCAGAGTGACCCAGAGCCAGGTCAGCTGCTGCCATTGAAGAATGATGCAAAGGCAGACCCCTCAGCTAGTCCAAGCCTCACAGGGGCCACAATGCCCGCCCAGTTGGCAGCCCCTTCTGTCCAGCAAAGAGAGGCCTCCAACCCAGCTTGCGGTAGAAAGCAGCCTGCCGCATCCAAGCTGGGCTCGGTCACTCCCAGCTATTTTAAAAAGCCAAGATTTTATGATAGTCGTTCAATGCCACTATAAATTATCTTTTATCAAAATACGTTTAATTCTGTGAAGAATAATGATTTTGACAAAAGCTAGGCTTAAAAATGGATTATAAGGGCAACGAGGATGATTATAAGGGCAACGAGGATGATTGAGGGATGGGAGCACCTTCCTTATGAGGAGAGGCTGCAGCGTTTGGAACTCTTTAGTTTGGAGAGGTGACGTCTGAGGGGGGATATGATTGAAGTCTATAAAATTATGCATGGGATAGAAAATGTTGACAGAGAGGAATTTTTATCTCTCACAATACTAGAACCAGGGGACATGCATTGAAAATGCTGGGGGAAAGAATTAGAACTAATAAAAGGAAACACTTCTTCACGCAACGTGTGATTGGTGTTTGGAATATGCTGCCACAGGAGGTGGTGATGGCCACTAACCTGGATAGCTTTAAAAGGGGCTTGGACAGATTTATGGAGGAGAAGTCAATTTATGGCTACCAATCTTGATCCTCTTTGATCTGAGATTGCAAATGCCTTAACAGTCCAGGTGCTCGGGAGCAGCAGCCGCAGAAGGCCATTGCTTTCACATCCTGCACGTGAGCTCCCAAAGGCACCTGGTGGGCCACTGCGAGTAGCAGAGAGCTAGACTAGATGGACTCTGGTCTGATCCAGCTGGCTTGTTCTTATGTTCTTATGTTCTTAATGCTTGTAGTCATTTGGGACTATTTTCCTACAGCGGAAGCATGCTACGTTCGCTTCTGCCACACCACAATTGACTGCACTTTAATCTTTATGAGGAAAAAAGTATAAGTGATTCCCCCACATGCATTTGGAAGTGGTACAGACTGTACTAGGAACCCTTCTGAAAGTTTTGATCAACTGTAACAACACATCTGTGAAGACAAAATTCAAGATAAGAAAAAGCAATAAAATACGATGGAATCATCTGGTTTCTCTTCAGATCGTATAAATATTTCGCCTTTTACTAAAGATTTCCGTGGAGAGGAATCTTTAATGTTTGTGAAGTGAACAGTGTTTCCTTGTAGACATTTGTGATTAGCTTCAAGGATTACAATGACCAGCTCACAAATGAGTTAATGTTTTCCTACTAAACTCAGGAAGCCTACGTGTGTGTCAAATTCAATAATATGACTCTGAAATACACACACCGCTGGATCAAATGGTGCTAACTCGTCAGGGCCTTTAAAAATAGCTGGTTTTTCAAAGCTATCTGCTCATTACATACATTTGTCGTGCTTGAAATATTGGCTGTCCAAATCTACTTAAAATCAAATCTACTGGTCTCAAGAAGAAGTACTGATATGGATATTGCTGATGGAACCTGACTTGACTCAATTCGAATTGACACAACCTGAGGTGATGGGAACATCATATCTCCTCACTCGCATCCTGGATTCATTCATTATGTAGCATAGATTATGGATTGTCTCATGCCATTTTGGTAGTTGGTATGATCAAACGAGGAAATATAACCTTATTGTTCTCAAAATAGTAGACATAGTGAAGGCTTATCAGTAAAATGCAGTTAAAACAGGAAAGAGCAGCCGCAATATATATTTTTTTAAAATGTATTTTTCCCTGACTGCTTTATGAAGATAAAATCCCTCAGATGAAAGAAAGTTAAGGAATGCGTTTGAGATCCAGTTCTGTCTCTCTGTGGGCGATTTCCCACTGGCCATTAATCCTGGGATAGTCACCCAAAATATCCAGGTTTCCTCATGATCTCCTTGCTGCTGAACTGCAGAACACAGATCAGTCCCGTTTCTGGCGCTCCCCACCCCTCCCCACCCCACCCCACCCCACCCCATCACGGGATTTTCCTGGACCTGCTTGTATGTGCACCTTTTTGAAAAAACACTCCAATGGGAGCTAATAGGAGATGGGACACATTTGAGAGTCCATAACTTTGTCTCCCATGAACCAAACTTCACAAACCCTGGGTGGTATCCTCAGGAGGGTATCCTAAATGTACTCTGAAATTTTGGTGCTGCTAGCTTAACAATTGTACCCCTGACAGCAGGCACCCTCCCAAGGGGCAGGCCTAGATGTCTTCACTAGAAACATGCTGCAGTGAGGATGTTGGAACCTGGATGAAAAGGTGCTGATTCTTTTGAAACTTGGTTGTATCTAGATTAAATTTTCAGTGGGGATTCGGCCTGTGTCCACAGAAAAGGGAACTTGATAACCAGGCTCGGGCATGTTTGCTGGACAAATATATAAGGTGGTAAAATGATTAGGAAAACAATGATTTTTTTCTTAGACTTCTATAACAATCTTATAAATGACAGTCCAGTAAATAAATAGCATAGTAGGTAGTAGGAAGCTGTTCTTATTGTGCTGTATGTCATCCCCCCAAGCCTTGCAAAGTACAAGTATGGGATCTTTTTCTTTCAAGCAATTAGACTGTATCTTGATTTATCTGTTTCTATCATTAATACACTGTGTTTTTTTAGTGTATACCTGAGGGTTAAAATAGATCTGGCACAGGAGATAAATAAAAGGGGGTGTTTAACTCTTTCCCTCGTCCTGCTTCCTCAATCTAAATTGTTTTCTCCTCCAGAAAATGTTCTTCGGCCCCATGAGAGAAAAATGTGTACGTTTTGTATATACCAGCTAGCAACACGGGGTGGGCTAAACTGAGATGGGGAACTCCAGAGGTGGGATCCAGCAGGTTCTCACAGGTTCCCGAGAGCAGGTTACTAATTATTTGTGTGTGCCGAGAGGGGGTTACTAATTGGTGATTTTTGCCACATGATTTTTGCCTTAGTTACGCCTCTCCTCTCAGCAGTAGCGCGCAGAACTTGAAGCAGTCTAGCAGGAGGTGCACCAGCGTGTGTGGCAGCCTGCGCCTGCGTGCATTCGTTTCCCGCCCAAGGACCGGCGCAGTGGCTGCATCCTTACCACAGCCCCGCCCAGGAATGCCCCGCCCCCGGAATGCCCGGCCACACCCCCGTCGTGCCCCGCCCAGCCCCACTGGTGCTACGCCACAGTTTGAATCCCACCACCATGGGAACCTGTTACTAAAATTTTTGGATCCCACCACTGGGGAACTCCCTGGGCACATTTTGGGTCTGGTCTCTTCTGCTTTTCCTCTTTTCCCTTCCATGGGCTGTCTCTATCCCTCTTGCTAGGCTGGCTCTCCTTCTAGTTCTCGTTTCCATTCTTTCTCCTGCCAGTTTATTTATTTTATTTTATTTATTTATACCGAGGGGCTCTGGGCGGTGTACAACATAAAACATGAAAATAAATAAATTATTAAAACTTTTAAAACAGCGATAACAATGGCAGTAATAATAATAGTAATAATAGAGGCGTCCGGTCAACCCCACCTTTAAAATTCTCCCCAGGAAAGAGGGGGAGGAGGGCGGCGAGTCACATTGGATAGTAGACCCAGATGAAAAGGCCAGTTCTTGCCTGAACTCTCTCTCTCTCTCCTTATTTTTGTCTTCCTCCTTCCTTTTCTTTCTTCCTCTCTGTCCCAGCTTGCACAGAGCCTTCCCCTAGTCCCCTAACGGCCTGTGGGTAATCAGTTGGGCTCATCCAAGCCCTGAATGGGCCAGTAGTGTCTTGGGCCCACCCTTCCACTGGCCCCAGAAGCTGTGGGAGAGGATGGTCAGTATCAACTGTAAGTTGTGGTCCACACCCCATGTTGCCTGGCCAGCTCTCAGTTGGCCCTCTGGCCAAACTGGGTGAGGCCAGAGGCCTTGGTAGCAATGGGAACCTGGGCAGGGTGGGTGCAGTTCAGGCTCAGCTGAGTGAAGCTGGAGTCTGGGGAGACAGCTGGAGCCAGGAAAGGGCAGGAACCGCAGAGGCTGCTGGAGCCAGCAACCTGGTCGCCTGTCTTGAAGGGCATTGAGGTCCACACTTCCTATGCAGTTCAACTGACCCCTGCTGACTCTTTTAAGAGCCTCAGGCTTAGACTGGACCCAACATTATTGCCAGAGGAACAAGATAATGCAGTTGCAAAAAAGGAGAGGCTTTTTTTCCAACTGAGCCTAGCTTGAAAAATGGTCCCCTACTTGATACAGCTGATTTGGGTCACTTGGATTCATGCCACAGTAACATCAAGACTAGACCACTGTAATGCCCTGTAAATTCGTCTCCCATCAAAATCAATTCGGAAATTTCAGTTGGTGCAGAATGCTGCGGCTCAGCTATTATTGGGAGCTAGACAGAGCGTGCATATTACTTCCATCATGCAGTCACTCTATTAGCTGACCTTGGACCGTTACTGTCTCTCCTCCTATGCAAGATTGTCTCTCCCCCTATGAACTGCCATGACAGCTTCGCTCACCTGCATAGAGTCTTCCGCAGGTGCCAACCTACAAATGGGCAAATCAGCAACTGCCCATACATATGCCTTCTATGTGGTGGCCCCCACCCTGAGGAATGGTCTTCCTGAGAAGGTCAGTAAGGCTCCCACTCTCATGGCTTTCCTCAAACTTTGCTAAACTGAATTATTCATGAGGGCTTTTCTACCCAGGCAACTGGGTAGCACAGTACAAAACAATTCACAGAGTTACTTGGATAAATTATTAGGGACTGCAGACTATAATACTTTGTATAGTTTCTGTAAGTTGGATCTGCATATGTAATTTTGCCTCATTTAACGTGTTGGTTGGACAACACACGTTCTATTTCATTGGTTCTTGGATATCCCATCCTGTTAATTGTAACGACTTGCTTCAGGTAATGTTCCTTGAGTCCCAATGAGAAAGGCAGACTATTAAAAATGTAAATAAATAAATAGCATAACATAATGCATCCAATTGCATCATAATACCAGGTGGCCAATCAGAACTGGTTACATGATAATATCAGTGAAGGCAAGTGAGGTCACTGTAAATGAATAAAGGACTAATTTCCTCAGCGAGGGTTGAAAAATGCCTCCAAAGCATAGTATGGAATAGTTGTGGAGAATCCCAAAATATATAATGGGTTTTGCAAAACCAGAATATAACATTTGTTTTGGTTTTACGTTGTCACAGGCTGCTTTTATTTTGTCGTACGCTGGAGGACGCACACCAACAGGGACTGAGTGCCTACGGCATGCCAATGATCCTGCTGCCCTAGCATTGTATATGAAAAGAATGTCAAAGGATTAATACTGTAAGGCAGTGGAAATTGTTTTCGCCGAGAGCCTCTCTTCCCTTTCTACACACTTTCGTGCGATTCAGTGCCAGCAAGCCACCTACTGCCCAAATGAGCGGCAAGTCCTGATATAGATGCATCTCTGTCGGGGTCTATTAGGGATGCTAGAGAGGGCTGGGAGAGGGGGGCAGTTCAGTTTCAACCCTTAACAGCAAGATAATTTTAGATACAGTTTTGTTAAGCTCCTTAAAAAAAGACAGCAAACAACAAAGCACTGGAATTCTGGATGCTATTGAAACCTTGTCATTATCAAGCCACTGCTCTTCAAAATGTAGCAGAGGTTCCTGGGTCTTTCGCTCCTCCATATTTTGTTCTATTCTATTCTACTAAATTTTTGTTCAGTCAAAGCCACTCATTAGACACTAATGGACAATTTCAACAGAAAGGAAGAAACCATGAAAATGAACAAAACTTGGCTACCAGTGTTGAAAAACACTAGAGTCAAGACAGTGACTAATCAGCTCCATACAAACACAGGATTACTATAGACAGTAAACAATCAAAGGGAACAAGGGCCAGGCTACTTCTATTCAGGTGCCCTCACCTATTGACCTTGCTATCTTCATTGTTACTCACATGCTAATGGGTGGATCCCACTCAACACATGTAAATCTAGCTTGCTAATTGCACCCTTTACTTGTTAATAGACAATGGTTCTTTCCCCCACCCTGGACACTCCAACAGGTATATATATTCCACTTGCTTTCCTACTATCAGATCCTCTGAAGATTCCAGCCACAGATGCAGGCGAAACGTCAGGAGAGAATGCTGCTAGAACACGGCCATACAGCCCAGAAACCACACAGCACCCCAGTGATGTCACACTGTTTCTCAACACCACCTTCCAAATCCCTGCCCTCCAGTTTCCTGCTAAGTGCCAGCTGCTAGCACGCAACCAGAGGTGGGATCCAACCAGTTCTCACCACTTCTCTACAAGTGGTTACTAATTTTTTCTGAGTGTCGAGAAGGGGTTACTAAAGCAATCTCCCTGCCCAATAGGGACTGGAGGTGCGTGTGTGTGGCTGTGCCACTGTTTGACTCCCACCACCATTGGAACCTGTTATTAAAATTTTTGGATCCCAACCCTGCACGCAACTCTAGGCATTAGCGATGTGGGCATGTCTGATGTTAGTTCAGCTCCTATCTTCCCAGGAGCAAATGCAAATGTTCATTCCCTTGGTTTCAAAATATCTGCTATGATGGCAGCATCCCCTGCACTGGCAGAGGTAATTAGCTACTGAGTTGCACAGACCTGGTAGTGAAGAGGATAGTTGGAGGGACTGACTGATTTTGAGGGTTTGGGGATGGAATAGGGCCTGCCTGGCCTGGGGTCAGTACTCTTTTCTGTCCCCAACTCTATCATCAAAGTGGCTACTTATATAGCCTTTAACCAGGTCTTGCAGAATCTTGGGCCACTGTTTTAGAGTTCGTTGTTCCAGAAATGCTTGCTAATCCAGGGTTAGCTAGGCCAGCAGGAGGCCCCCCTGGAGCACTTTCTGTGCAGAGAGGACAAAGCTGGCTGGGACAGCCCACCCCCCACCCCCAACAAACCAGCCACTGCAGTCATGTTCTTGAGTCCTGCTCATTCTTTGGCAGAAAAGAACTCTGATAGAGGGCACCTCGGCTTGCCCTCTTACTCTGCCTGCTCTCACAGTGTGTGTTTGTGTGATGTCACGGATGTGGCCAAATCACTTCCCATCACTGCATCTGTGACTCTCCCCAAATCTCTATGGTCCCAGAAGTGACATCACTACATCATATGATTCTCCCATGACCCTTCTTCATATACTTCTGGGGTCAAGAGGGATTAAGCTAGACTACCCCCACTGTTTGGCAGGGATAGGTTGGGTTGTTCAGGTGAGGTAGGGAGAATGAGCAAGCAAGCACCCTGAGGCATTGGCAGAGGGTCATTTCTTAAACAGTCTGTCACATTTCTTTCAGCAGGATGAGCTGGGATTGGGAAGGAGCAGCATTACCCCAAACCAGGTAGTGCTCATGGCACAATAGGGCAGGGAGATGAAATTCATGTTGTGGTGAGGATAAATAAAGCTGGAGGAGTCACTGGCCAAGTTTATAGCCAGCGTAGATTTGCCCAAATAATGGCAGCCATGATAAGGCTGCCTAGCAATGACATCCCCTTAAAATATTAGCATATTTTAGTAAATCATGATACAAACCAGCCATTTAAATAAACTAGTTATACCAAGACTTTTGCCTCATGTCTTTATCTGGGGCGCGTGTGTACCTAGGACAACATCTTTTTCGTCAGCAAGTGTGCTAACAACCTGAAAAATCTGTAAGTTTTTCATTAAATCCTACATTATTGCCTCCCGGTACACAGAATCGTGCCCTTCCATAAGGCATTGTTGATAGATGAATTTCTTCATGTATCAAAACCTTCTCTACTTTTATCTGTTGACCAGAATCACACAAAATATTTATAGAACCTTTAGGCGATCTTTTTCACTTTATAAAACAAGGATTTTTGGGTGGTAAAAATAATATGAGGTCTAAGCTTCTCTCAGGTCTGATTCTGATCTCTTTTCAGACGGGAGGAAACATGCAGCAAACACAACAAAGCCAGTGTGTTTTTTCCCCCCTTTCTTTTAAAAATTGCTTGAGTGTGTACTGAACGAGGCTGCTTGGTCTCATAAGTACTATAGATAATAGCACAGCAGAGCCATTTAAAATCCTTGATGAGTTTCACTTTTTACTGGCATGTACTTGCTATTTGTCTATGCTCAGTGTGGTTCCTCCACCTTTTGGTGTACCTCAGAAATAACTCTTACTGAGACACCAGTCTAAAGCCACCAACAACCTAGTAAAATGTTAGGGCTTTATTCCGCTTATTAAGGCCTTCACAGTACTGTAACTCCATGGACTTCAGTGGAGTTAAATCACTTGGATATGAGCACAAAGGGAGATAATTTTTACTGTGTGAGGTGCTGTGAGGGAAATCATTTCTATCTCAACCACAGTGATGTTTTTCTATGGCTCGTGGTCTACATGGAAATGGCAGTCGGCCCATGCACTTTTGCCTTCCCCTCTGAACTCTTTTTCACTATGATGTGTGGCCACGTATTCAGACCTGAGGTGTTTTAAAGACTTATGTTTAAGCAAGCCATGGATTTTTCAAGAAAGGAAACCACATAGCAAGTGGTGTACATGTAAACATTGTTATGCCATTGTCTACATCGATTTCAGGTTCAGAATCCTTGACACACAGTAACTTGTACAGCCTCAATTATGCTGGTGAGAGCTCACTAAAGGCAGGCTTTTGCAACAGAAATTGCTTGCTTGTACAACAGTTCAAATTCTTTCCTTGTAATGCAGAACAAGAATCAAATTTTATCCTCTGAAATCAGAGGAGAACATGACCCTGTGCAGTTAACTGAGGGGGGTGGGGTGGATTTTGAGGTAACACTCTGAAAACAATGCAGAGATTCCTGTTGAGAACAGCTTCTGCCTTAGATAAATTTCCTTTTTATCTTCCACAATTCTGTCTCTAATTATAGCTTTCTGTAAAAGTAAGGCTGATTCCGCACGGGCCAAAAACATCAGTGTGAAAATGGCGTGAAAACAGTATAAACCATTTTACACTGTTTTAAACCCTTTTACACCATTTTCACACTGCTGTTTTTGGGCCATGCAGAATCAGCCTAACTGACACAGAGGCTGCATGTTTACAACCAGCTAGAGTTAATCATAGTAACACCTTTTTATGCTAAGGCTCTACTTGACAAAAACCTTATCCCCAAAATGGCTGTTGATTTTGGTCAATTATGCACGTGTTTGCTGTAAAGTGGGTGAATGTCAGTCACAGCAAGATATCTTGAATGAATTTATTTCTTTGCACCCTGCTTTCAGTTTTTATTCTCTCTGTGGCAAGCAAAACCACATTTAGCATGGTTTAATTTTGGTTTGCCGCCAAAGTGGGCAGATTTGCCAGTGAGCATAGCTTTGCCCTGAACATCTCCCCTCTGTCCAGAGCCAGCCTTCCCACTCCCTCCCACTGCCACCCAATGCCTTCTCCCTTGCCCCCTTCCATGTTGCCAGTTCCTTCAAGTGAAAGAAAAGAAACTCACTCACACAGGCTTAGCCAAAGCACACCGACTTCTGCATTCTATTGAGATATTGAGATATCGACATACCGGTAGTAATAACAGAGGGTGATTGGAAATAACAAGCCTCTCTGTGCTTCCATGACAGCAGCAGCAGGGGGTGGTGGGGGTGAGAGAATATTGGCTCAAAGGCATGGACCCCTTCTTTAGCATCATGTGGTCAAGGGAGTTGCTTTGACAGGCTGATATTCAAATACTGACCCTTGGGTTCCAGTTCTTTTATTTTTTTAATATAAAAGTAGCATTCAAAATTCCAAAGCATTATTCCATTATCCAATAAAAGCCTCAATGTGATCAGTCTTAAGCACTCTTTCTTAGAAGCAATTGACCTTAGCAGTGTAAGATTAGGAGTAGAACTACTTGGGGCTGCTCTCACACTAAAACTTCCCCTTTTTGCTGATAGAGGTTACACAAAAAGCTTACACCTACTGGTATATTTGTTATGGGGATCATAAACTCTTTTCATTACATATCACCAAGCCCAGAACAGAATAAAGTTTAACCAGAATTTTATAATCTGATAATGGAAGGAAAAGCAGGGTTCTTTGAAATATTCTAGAGCCCTCCAGGGAAATCCAAATAAATACGGAATCCAAATAGATAGACAGACAGACAGACAGACAGACAGACAGACAGACAGACAGACAGACAGACAGACAGACAGACAGACAGACAGACAGACAGACAGACAGACAGACAGACAGATAGATAGATAGATAGATAGATAGATAGATAGATAGATAGATAGATAGATAAATATTTTTTTCCACTTAATGCCAATGTCCTATAGGTGTAGCCACATAAGAAGAATCCTGAAATATTGTTCTTTGGTGACGGTGCTGAAGATTAATTTCTAATGACATTCCCACCTCATTAATTGAATTCATGTACCCAAGGTATACTTGAAAGATGTAATCTCCTTTATACTAATTTTACAAACCCTTTGTTTGTTAGTTATTTGTCACAATTAAGTCTACATTGTCTGGGTGTCCAGTTCTGGAAACAATGCCACTGTATGCACTTGTTTTTAACCATTGTGTACTTTAACTCCAGTAGATTGTGTGTGATGGGGACACTGAAATGTCCTCTAGGATTGGAACACTGATGTAGATATTTTGTTTCTGAGTGGCGGTGGTAGAAAGTGCCATAAAGTCACAGCTGACTTGTGTCGACTCGGTAGAGTTTTCAAGAAAAGAGACATTCAGAGGTGGTTTGCCATTGTCTGCCTCCATGTGGGTTGTGTGTATTCTGAGAGAACTGGGACTTGCCCAAGGTCATTCAGCAAACTTCATGTGGAGGGGAAGGGAATGAAACCCGGTTCTCCAGCTCAGAGTCTGCCGCTCTTAACTGCCACATCATGTTCACTCTCTGTTTTTGAGTCCTACCTAAAACAAAATCTTGCAGACAATCATTATTATGTGGTGTGGCTGAAGAGACATTGTTTACACTGATCCCAACCCATGTAATATTCATTTGTTGCAGTTTAAAAAACTACTATAATCTATTAGTCCCATTATTTTTAATATGGAAGTTAACTAGATGCTACTAAAATTAATGGGATTTCCAAGAAAGTGGAACATACCTAAATTACAGTAGTTTCACAGTATGAACCTGATGCATTAAAAAAAAAATTGACCTGTCAGCTAAATGTTTGGTAAACAAATTTTTCCAATACCTGCTTCTACAACAAACAGTGGAACCTAAATATATCGTTGAAGGCTTTCATGGCATGAATTGATGCTGTAGGTTTTTGGGATTGGCTAATGTACCATAGAGACAAAAACAACTTGCCATGGCATACCTCTAGCTAGTCGTAGATGTGGACACAATTTTAGGTGCTAAAGCTAACAGACCATGGCCACACAGACTGGAAAATCCACAATAGTCAGTAGACCCCACACTTTTATAAACAACTTGGAGATTATTTAGCAAATTTTATATCGTTATTTTGTAAAAACAGAATGATATCTTCTCTCTTTATTGCTTCCACAGGAAGACAATACAATTATGCCAAGCAAATAAGTCAGAACCTGATGAAATCAAATCCTATTCCAATAAAAAATAATCCTGCGATCTTCTGAATGTCTCCTTAGTCAACACTTTGAAGAACTTTGCTAACTATCATTCAAGCAACAATAAACCAAAGTACCTTGTAAACAGCTTATTTTGGAGAGAAATGTCTTTACATCTAAAATCGGATTCACATTCTGCCCAGTAATCAAGTTGAGAGAACCTACTGTGTAACACTAGCGATTTTCCCTTCTGGTTTTTCTGCTTTTCCTAGAGGATTAAGGTCTGGAAACTCAATTTGTTCTTCTAAATGTACGATCAATAAAAAGTGGCCTCTTCCTTGTAGGAGCATCGTTTTGCCAAATGTCAAACCTTTAAAAGCACCCATTCATTTACTATGTGCAAGTTATCAGTGCCAATAGGAAATAAAATCTACATTCAATTAATCAAATAAAAAAGTTTGGTTTCATCATTACTTTCTGAAACAGTGGTTGAAGCTCACTACATTATAAAAGGAACTGTTTTATTGTGCACTAGTGAGAAACCATTCATCAATTTGAAAGGTAAAGAAATTGCATTTTACTTTTGTAACATTTTAATATGAGGACTGATAATTAAGAAATATAGCCTTGGCTAATGCTTCGTACATAAGGCTTGGTCCTCATTTAGAGATTTACGTCCAGATTTGCAAAGGAATTTCTATGTGACCTTGGAAAAATCCCTGATTACCTTAGCTTTCCATTTTATGCAAGATGAATAGCAAAACTTTTTTGTCTAAATTCTCTGCATCAAGATCTTTCATTTGGATTCTTAGGGTTGGCAATTAAACTATTATAAGTGATAGTGATAAACTCCAAGAGGTAAATATTGTATAACTCTGTACCCTTTTCAACAAAAAATACCCTAAGTAGAACTGTAGCTTCATCTATTACATACTGGACCCTCTTTGTTTTAGAATGGCCCGCTTGGGTCCTAGCGCTTACCTAATTCTGTTAGGTAGGCACTGGGACCCAAGCAGAGCATTCTAAAACCATGTGGTAGATGAAGTTACAATTCCACATCGTTCTTTTTGTTGAAAAGGATACATCCAGCCAGCGCAATGGTTAAAATGGCACTGCTTCGCCAGACTTACAATTGAGGCAGCAACGGTGAAAACCAATGACTTTCCATCCATCTTGGCCTCCTCTCCCCCTACTGTCAAATTGTTTTGAATTTTAACTGGCATCTGAATTTTAATTGCCATCTGTTTTAGGGTTAGGAGTTACTAGTTTTAATTCAGACAGATCGTATTTATTGTTTTAAATGATGGAAGCTGCTCTGAGTCTGTAAGGGAATCATACAAATAGAAACGAATGAATGAATGAATCAAAAATGAATTCCAGTGGCAGACTCTAATCTGGAGAACCAATTTGACTCCCTGCTTCTCCACATGAAGCTTGCTGGGTGATCTTGGGCCAGTCACAGTTCTCTCAGAACTCCCCCAGTCCATGTGGAGGCAGGCAATGGTAAACCACCTCCGGACATCTGTTGCCTTAAAAACCCTATGGGTCACCATAAGTCTGCTGTGACTTGACGGCACTTCCCTCCATCACCATTAGCAACCTACCAACAAGATTGTTTAATACACTTGAAAAACTAGTGTTTACATTATCAATTGCTATTCCAGTCCTTAACAACTGATCTGCTATGTAATGGCTCAGGCAACTAGTTGGAACATAAATATTATCCAGTGGCTCATCCTTCTACATTCTAAAACAACTACTGTTATAAGGGTAGCGTCATATCGGGATGAATAGAGAATAGCGTTTTTAAAAAAATGGAAGGAAAATCTGGATGTTCATATATTTAGAGAATAATTAATTTTAAAGGAATTTCCTTTGGATGCAGTGTATGTATATATTTATTTCAAGGGGCTTTTAAAACCATGCCTTTGCATCTTATAAGGCCTTCAGGGCAGTTTACAAAAGCCATAAAAATGACTACAGATTAGCAGTTGCAATATTTGCAAGCTGGTGGACTGATGTTCTAGTGTGTTCTCTCTTCAGTTCTCATGATCTTTCAGTCATTTTCATTAAGAGAAAGAAGTCTGGTTCTTTTATGCTTTGTGGCAGGAACCTCTGACCCACAAAGCTACATGTAGTAAATGTGAGGCACTTGGCTTTGCAGCTCTACTGACTCCACCGGTTCCACCTATCACAAGCTCCTCCAACCTGCTGTAGTCCCCACCCAACTAATGGAAGACTTCCTATATAACACGACAGCAAGATAGTTCTACCATGTTCAGGAGTGGCATTCCTCTGAATACCAGATGCTTTGCCAACCTGCAGAAAAATGCTGTTGTCCATATGCCCTTGTTGAAAGTTTGATACACAATGCTGGCCTGGAAGGGAGAAATGTGATCCAAGGTCCACAATGAATATGAAGCAAAGACCAGATCCCAAAGATCAAGGCATTCCATTTAAATTGTTAAAAGAATTAACATTAGAAAAATATGAGAAAATAGTCTACCTGGTTAGAATTTATGAAAGAGTAATATGGCTCAGATTTACTCGCAGCTGAGTTTAAGTTTCAGAATGAAGAGGATATTGATTCTAGAGGATGTCGCATTAGTTCAGTTTCCTTTCAGTTTTTTACTGTATTTTTGATTTTGTATAGGATACGAATTCATTATTGTAAAGACATCTATTAGTCAGAGAAATGGAATATAAGATAGCTATTGTTTGGATGGATGTGGAGATGGAGGTCAGAACTAGTATCGACTAACTTATTTTTTGTTGTTCTTCTTTTACACAATTATATGTAATTTTATTGAGAATTAATAAAATTTGTATAAAAAAAGCCATTCCATTTGACGTCACCTTTGCATGTGTACTATTTTATTTATCAGAGCCAAACTATTTATACATAACTTCTTTATTATAAGCTCACCGGCTTTTATGTAACAGAAGCAACAAAAATTGCAAGCTTCCCTTGCAATCTAAGTGATAGTGTCTAGGTTGAACTCTGGCCGTTCCCACACAGACCTTTTAAAATGTTTTGAGGCAGATAATAAAACATTTCCCCCATGGAGTTCTGAATGTTTTTTTTCTTTACCCCCAAACATTTTATTTGCAGCCTCAAAGCATTTTAAATGGATCTCCTTTTTAAAACGATTCTCTGGCTGAAACATTTTGAAAATGTCTTCAGTTGCTGTGCGACCTATTGATTATCTTTCCCATGTTTCTGTTTCCCTGAACTCCCTCCTCTGAGCCATTTTCTGAGCTCACTCAGTTCCCCTTCGCCTGTATATCTGCAGCATTGCTCTGTTTGTTCTTTAATTTTTTGTGGGGGAGGCAATCTTTGAAGCAGCAAGTATACGAGGTGTATAGAATGCAACATGAGTTTGACAAGCATTGAAGGAGCGATTCAACACAGAAGTAAAAAAAGGGGGAAATAACTTAATGGCAGCTAATAATTGTTTTGAGGGAGTGAGTGTATCAATCACAAGCCTTTATTGGCATAAAATAAACATACAAAATCAGCATACAAAATTTGCCCATTATTGCTCACAATTATAGACACTGGTACTAAAATACTAAATACTAAAATATATACATGGTCCTTCTGTAACTATAGGACATTCCTTCAGCTAAGTTAACTCACTTAAACGTCATCGGATACTGACAGAAGCTAGAAAAATTACTGCTGGCTATATGTGGTCATAATACATAGACTTTGGTTGGTATTCATCTAGACTTCACGCCTATTATTAGTTAGGCAAGAAATTTTGCTACATTCTCACACACACCTCGTGGGAGCCATGTTGTTCAAAAGCATACGTATCTTAAGAGCATCAGTTAGATTGTTATACAGAAATGGGATAAGTAGCAGCATTGTCAGACATGGCCTCTGATTTTTGCAAACCTTACACAATGAAAGAGGGTATGATCGAGTGTCTCCACCTGACCCATATTGCATGGACATAGCCTCCTCTGTTTATCAATTTGTTGATATCTGCCATAGAGCAGCATAGAAGGCATTAGATTGAATCTGGCCAGTGTTAAAGCTCTTTCCTTTAATTTAGGGTTGGTGGATCCACTGTAAACAATTGGCCATGTGTCCTTTGTTCAATTGGAATAAGCAGGGTCAGGGGAACACGTTTTCCTCAAGAGCTGCTTATCATATCCCCGGGACATACTCTTGTTCTTAATAGCTTAGTTTTCAAGGTAGCTATATGCTTCTGATAGGGGAAAGAGGGACTAACGACTCTAATGAAAAAAGCCAAGAGTGTTGATTTTTCCCTCAACTAAGGTTTCAGCCACCTAGAATTTGCAGGCCAGTCGGAAAGCATGAGGTGTAAATTAAACTGGAGTGATCCTGCAAATAGTGGGATAATGTGAGCCAGTATCTCGACAGTTCTCAGGCCAGGCCATCGTGGCATATGCGATATTTGGGTTCCCTCGAAGTTCTAAACATAGGGCTGCATATGAAGCACAATTTGGGTAAGCTCCATAATTTTGTGGAAGAAACGGACTGGCTGTGTTTATATTTCTTTTGTTTCATAGTTCTTATCCAAATAGGGTGCTCCATAGAGGAGCTGAGAGCCGCATTTAGCATTGAACACCTTCAATGCGGATGGTATATACTGGTGGCCCACAGTGAAAAAGAAACGCTGAATTGCTAGGGCACTGTTGTTAGCTGCAGCGAGTGCTAATTTCCTATGTACTGCCCAATTAAGGTTGCTAGTAAGAGTTATGCCCAAATATTTGAACTGGTTAACTTGTTCTATGGGTCTGTTATTGATGGTCCATGTATGACTAGGGGGTCTTCTAGCGAAGACCATTATTTTGGTTTTTTCATAGTTAATTACCAGTTCGTTCCTCTTACAATATTCAGCACAGCAATTTAAGAGACGAGTGAGACCAACGAGGGAGTGAGTGCAGACATACATCATTGTAAAGGAGAGAGATTGAAAACGTTTTAGAAATGTTTTAGAGGGTTTGTGTGGAAAGGGCCTCTATCACCTCATTTTACTCAATGCGCAGTCCAATTCTCTGTAACATAGGAGTGACCTCTGTAAGTCACGCTCAAACTCTTGGAGACCAATGAACAATGGAGATTGCCTTTTTTTCCTAAATGGGTGTGCAATTGACAGATTTATATTCCTTGTGTCCCTTGGCTGTTACAGTAAAAGTTCACCAGCACAACAGAGCGATGGCAAAGTAGCAGTGGATTTCTGCAGTCCAGTCCCATTATGTGTTGGGGTTTACTCCTGGAGTTGTAAAGATTTTCAGGTTTCTCAAAACTATTGGTTATCACCTGAGTTAACTGCAGGAGAGTAAATGAAAATATTCCTCCCCAAGAGAAGAGAACCATGTGTCTACAATGGCCAGAAGCAAAATGCCATTGCTGTGATGATAACAAAAGTTTTAAAGTACATTAATGTCATTTCTCAATACACTTGCCTCCTGACTACAGGTCAGATGGTGCCAAAGTCCATGTAATCTCCCGAATGGGAAAAAAAATTAGATTCAAAGTGTCAAGTAGATGCCCACAACATAATCTCCAGTAAAACAAACACAGTCCCTCTATCTGCCTCCATCCCAACACCAAATGCTTTGAGAAATAAGAGAGAAAATTCCAGTCATTTCTTATTACTGTGAAGGTCAGCCTAGCTGGGAAAATTGTTTCGGCTTTACAATTCTCCAAACTGTAGAAAGCAGTTAGATTTCTGGACAAAAACTAATGTTGCATTCAAAGGGAAAAGAGGCTGATATGGCATTGCTGCAGTAATAAGAGAATTTTTTTACTCTTTCCACTTCCCTGTGAACCTAATCAACTGTGACATGAGAAAATACACTGGGCTCACCCAGCTAGAATCTGACTGCCACCTGAAAATGTCCTCAATATTCCACTGTTTGGGCCTTTACAATGATCCTTCCGACATCAATTTTGTACATGTACATCAAAATGCCATTAGAAATGCTTACAAACACCTCTCTGCTCACAGGCCTGCGCTCGGATGCCAATCGAAGCTGGGCTGTAAAACGCTCCCCAGCGGTTGGCAAAAGGTTCCGTTCGATTACTGATAGGAAAGGATTTGGTTATAGGGAAGGCGTAATGGGGACACTGGGAGGAGATCTAAGGATCTTCTGCCTGAGCCTCTGTGATTTCTTTGAAAGCAGCAGATAAGGAGCCTTGAAAATGTGGTTTATGCACTTGCTCTTAACTGCTGACTTATGTTCTTTGTTTCCCTCAAGATACATCAAGCAGGTTATATTCATTAATGGCTAAGAATAAATATTGCTGATGAGTAACTTTGTGTATGACACCAAGTTTGATGACAATAAAGAAAGAGGTCCTTGTGACTAACGTTGTTGAGACACGTGAACCATGTGTTTAAACAGCTGCACATGTGTCTCCAACATGTGTAGGGCAGACGTATAAATGAAGTTAGACTTCCTTCATAAACGCATGGCATGCTTAATAAAACTTTTGATGACAGTTTTATTATCTTTTCCGTGATGAAAAGCTGGACCACTCTAACTTGACTGCACACAATAGTATTATGAACCTCTTCTAATATTTACTGGAAATATTACAAGTGTTTGACATATAAATGGGGCATTTGGCTGACTTTAATAACCATGTGATCAATAAGAAGTGATATTTTTATAGCTTAAGCTCAATCTGTAAAGGGCCACGGGCGGCAAATCATTAGCAAAGCAATAAGGCTAAAAAATTTGTATTGAGAGTCCAAATTTTTTGGGGAAAAACATTTGATTGTAGGTTTAGGATTTTAAGTGTAATCAAGATGTCTCAGGTGAGGCTAGATATCCCCAAAGTAAAGGTTTAACAATGTTTGTTTATCTACTGACAACTTATTTTAAGTACAGCATCTATATGCTGGTGTATATGACAAAGTACAACAAACATGTGATATAATTTATTCATTTATACATTACTTTCCTGTTTCTTTTTACTATTTCATCCAGCTATCCTATATACATAGCTTAGCTGTTTACCTTTGTCAGATTTCACTTGAACAGTTTCATTTAAACACCTTGAAACACTGTAGCTATGGATTATTTTAGTTGTGATCACGGGTTTGTTCCTACTTTTGACTTTTCTTAGCAAAGTATCTCTGGTCTTGAAATTCCCCTCCATTTCAAATGTGGACAGCCTTGCAGCCTGACAGGTGGAGGACCCTATTCAAAAAACACAAGAGACCTACTGAAGACATGGGACTGGTTGCACAGATATTTGAATTTTCACCTACAATATGATATAGATTTAAAAGGGGCTTGGATAGATTTATGGAGGAGAAGTCGATTTATGGCTACCAATCTTGATCCTCTTTGATCTGAGATTGCAAATGCCTTAACAATCCAGGTGCTCGGGAGCAACAGCCACAGAAGGCCATTGCTTTCACCTCCTGCATGTGAGCTCCCAAAGGCACCTGGTGGGCCACTGCAAGTAGCTGAGTGCTGGACTAGATGGACTCTGGTCTGATCCAGCTGGCTTGTTCTTATGTTCTTAGATTTATTCCCCACCCTTTACAGCAATCTCAGGGCAGGTTACAACTAAAACCATCATTAGGTCCTTTCCAACACAATAATAAAATCGCTATACAACCCATTCCTAAAACCATTAAACGTTATAAAAACTCCCACCCCAACCACCCCTAAAAGTGTGTGAAATAGACAGGACACCTCAAGCACCCTCCCGCCTCTAAAATCCCAGTATGGAGGGAATTAAACAAATGCCTGGACAAAGAGGCCTGGAGGGGAGGTGCCTAGCAGACCTCTGGGAGGAGGGTATTCCACAGAACAGGGGCCACTGTTGAGAAGGTCCTCCAGCCCCCCCCCCCTCTGACAGCCAGGTGAGCCTTGCCCTCCGATCTCAGCAGCCAGGCAGGAATATATGGGCAGATGCAATCTCTCAAGTACCCAGGACCGAAACCATTATTACGTGCATCTTTTACCTCACATTTTTACAGATATGACTGAAGGAATCAGCCCTTCTGAATGTTCCTTCTTAGAAATACAAGAGATTTGTAAAGCAACTGGCTACAGACATTTTCTGCCTGTCCATGAAAAGAACTTAGGGCTTAACCTGTTGGACTGACATGGAGATATTAAGAACGGAGTTGCTATGTTCCTAGTGTATAATTTCAGTCGAATGGAGCTCCTTCATCCAAAAAAGGTTTCCTGTGACATCTCATAACCTGACTTTACTGAGGGCAAGTTCCCATTAAGGGGAATATGGATCTGGTCTGTTGGGCAGGGGCAACTTGGACTAAAAACTCATTACTTTCATAAAAAGATAAGGTCCATTATCTTGAGAAACACAATGATTTTTTTTTAAAAAAAATGACTATCATCTAATGGGTTCACGGTGGGGAAACCTACATTGCAAGTTTCTCCTGGGCCCAAACAAATAATGTTTGGCCCCTAACTTTGGATAAATTCCCCTGAATCTACTCTCAACATGGGGGGATTGGATAGTAGCCTTGGATACTAATATTTGCAAGCAAATTAATTTTTACTATACTTTTAAACCAACCCAAATGCAGAACTGATTTGTTCCCTCACAAATTTGATATAATTGGAATGAATTGACTGTAGGCTGGAATTAGGGCTGTTTTAGGCTGGTATAAATGCACAGGAGTGCTATAGTCAGTAGAGCTGTCAATTCCCTGGTGGAGGTGTAACCCCCATGCTCAGAATGGGTTGACCCAGAAAGGGGTGGAGACTCAAAGCAGCAGAAGGCTGCAGAGCTCATGTAGTTTGGAGGAGACAAGGCTACCAGACTCGGACCTTGATTTGTATAAGCCCTTAACACCTTGTTAAGGGATTTTTATGTTTGTAATGGGTGAGAGTTCTCCTGGAAACCTTCATCATGTTGAATCCTGTTCATCAAGCCCTTGAAGTCTTCAGGAGCCAACCCACTTGCACAGAAGAATTGGACTTGGCAGTATCAGTAGACTGTAAATATAAGGACTTGAAAATGCAACCTGAACAGGACCTTGAAGTGTGATGTTAAATGTTGATGTTATATGTTCAGAAAGTAAACCATTTTTTCGTTTTTAAAATTTGTTGTTGCAAACTCATTCCAAGTTCTGCCCCACAGAACCCACAGATAGAGGTTACAGAGGCAGGGGTTGCCCCTTTTCATGTCCTATTGCAAGTGGTGACAGGGGGAAAATAAAGGGGGAAAAACAGCCTTGTGTACTCAACAGAAGCTGATAAAGAAAATGACAAGGGTAGCTGTAGGCATCACTGGAATCTCTATTGAAAACCATAGGACTTCTGGTCATACCTCAAGCTCCAGAAATTGTGAGAAATTCCAGTGCTTTCCACACAAGATATCCTTCTCATTTTCTGCATCAAATTCCGGTGAGTCCTCGAGGCTGTATTTTTACAAAAATTTCTTCCATGACATGGTGCCCCTCCCCACAATGCTCTACTGTAGTGTGGAAGTTGATTTCAAAACTGACGACAATTTTCTACTGATGTAGACACGTGTCTATTTTAGTAGCCATTTTGATTCCGACGTGTTACTGTAACAGGGCCAGTGCCGTGGGTCATGGTAGGGCATCTGCTTTGCACGCAGAAGGTACCAGGTTCCATTCCCAGCATCTTCAAGTTTAAGTAGCCTTTAATTCCCTCCTCAGGTCATGGCTGATTTTTAAATAATCTCCCTCTTGAACAGTGAACATGTTTGTGTATATACAATAAAATAAAGACATGCAGCTACATAAAATGCTGATGTTTCAAGTCAATGTCTTTTTGTTTTGGAATAATTGTACTTTCATAGGCAACTTCAACTTTTTGCTGACACCATATTCCCTTTGACTTGCAGTCCCCTTGGATAAATTACCCAGGGGATGTTTTTTTCTGTTGGCCACTGTTGGCTAATGACTTGTGAAAGTGCATGTTTATGTTCAGAAGAATTTACATTTTACTACATTCCCTTATAAAAAGGTTCTCATACTAGTTCATGCAAGTTATGCCTGCAATAAAGTAATACCACATATATCACAGATCAAGAATGCAACAAACTCAAATTATAAGCACTTATTGTCTTTTTGACATGCCTGAGTAATGTCATTAAGTTGCAACCATGATTGTATTACTCTGTGATCACTATTGATCTGTACTGTTTACTATGCCAATAAATGGTTTTAATTTGAAATATGGTCTGAGAGTTAAATGTGTTCATGGCACAATTTTCATCCTCTTAATTAAGATGCTAGTCATGAGCGAAGCACCCATTACTACTACTGATTGTCTCTAGAACTGAACCGAAAGGGAAACTTGATTTTTCCCAAAAAAATTTCAACAGCACAAAAAAGTGTTTTTCACTCCCCATGATGATTTTTTTGGGTAACGTTGCCAAAGGGATATAAATATTTGCATATTTGGACTGCAAAGCTCTGAATAGACTTTGTTATTGCAATCGTACTATAATTAGAGAGAAATAATGAGAATGTAGATAATGTTTCCTGCACTGATCCTATCAGTAACAAAAGCCAGTTAGAAACGTAACAGTTCCATCCTGGGCATATTTTTACAATTATTTTAAATCTTAGTTCACATACTTTTTTGCAAAGGATATGTTTTTTAAAAAAAGTATCCAGGAATGTGGCTTTCTTTAAATAATAACAATACAGCAGGCAGTTATCAATAGACAAAGCTCTCCTTGGCATGGAAACAAAAGAGTGTGATTTATACTCCAGTATACTGACATGCAGTGCTGCTGTCAATGGTGGAAGATCTAGTGAATGCTAATAAGAATGAGGTGCCTTGGATAACTGAATTTCGCAAAATGAGGTTCTGCAGTCATAATTGTTTTGGATGACCCGCAAAAATAGCTCTGTCCACAATTGAATAAATAAGAACATAAGAACTAGCCTGCTGGATCAGACCATCTACTCCAGCACTCTGCTACTCGCAGTGGCCCGCCAGGTGCCTTTGGGAGCTCACGTGCAGGATGTGAAAGCAATGGCCTTCTGCTGCTGCTGCTCCTGAGCACCTGGTCTGCTAAGGCACTTGCAATCTGAGATCAAGGAGGATCATGATTGGTAGCCATAGATCGACTTCTCCTCCATAAATCTGTCCAAGCCCTTTTTAAAACTATCCAGGTTAGTGGCCATCACCACCTCCTGTGGCAGCATATTCCAAACACCAATCACACGTTGCGTGAAGAAGTGTTTCCTTTTATTAGTCCTAATTCTTCCCCCCAGCATTTTCAATGTATGCCCCCCTGGTTCTAGTATTGTGAGAAAGAGAGGAAAATTTCTCTCTGTCAACATTTTCTACCCCATGCATGATTTTATAGACTTCAATCATATCCCCCCTCAGACGTCTCCTCTCCTAACTAAAGAGTCCCAAACGCTGCAGCCTCTCCTCATAAGGAAGGTGCTCCAGTCCCTCAATCATCCTCGTTGCCCTTCTCTGCACTTTTTCTATCTCTTCAATATCCTTTTTGAGATGTGGCGGCCA
Organism: Sphaerodactylus townsendi; assembly: GCF_021028975.2. Lineage (NCBI taxonomy): Eukaryota > Metazoa > Chordata > Lepidosauria > Squamata > Sphaerodactylidae > Sphaerodactylus > Sphaerodactylus townsendi. Next base: position 19,792,856 of record NC_059435.1, read on the forward strand.
GAACTGAACACAGTACTCCAAGTGAGGTCGCACCACTGCTTTATATAAGGGCATGACAATCCTTGCAGTTTTATAAACAAACATGCCTTCATTTTACATGGAGGTGGTAGACAGTTTTAACAGCAATTAGGTGTTTAGAGAAAATATGAAGTATAAAGGCTTACTATGCAAACGAGGGAGGAGAGGTCTCATGCAAACTTAATTATATTAACTGGTTTGGTCTAATCTGGTACTATCAAAGTTGGAGGTGTCAAACAACCTTGTCTTTGATGTTAAATGATTTTTTTGTTTCCTTTCATTTGGAAAAGGTCTTAGAAATCCTAAAAGCCATTCCAGTAATATGGTTAGAAGTCAAAAGAGTGCTCTATCAGTTCACACCCATTTCTGAGAATGTAGTGTGTGTTAGGAAGTTAGGAATGCATCTTAATCACCTAAATACTGTCCCCCTGACATGTAAAAGGTTTCCCCAACCAGCCTGTGTAAATAATCTTTATGGTTTCTTTACTGTTTTGATCCTGCTGTTGCTTGGTGGTATCTCTCTGAAGGCTGCTAGGGGTAGAAGGCACTGAGGAACAGAACGGGATTGCTCAAAATTTAATCTTTCCAGTGTTCTGACATTTCATCTCACTTACGTGCTTCATGGCTCTGGAAAGCAGTTAATTTCAGTAGTTTAGCATGGGAATTATAGTGGTGGAATTAACTGGGCCCTAAACTGATCCAGTCACCTCAACATAACCTTCTTATTTGGACACTCGGTCTAATTTAAGCAGACCCACACAAGGGCATTAACTAGATGTAGCTCAATTTTCAATCTGATTTCACCAAATGGCTCCCAATTCTGTATATGCTTGCGGCCCTTTAATAAATTGTATTGTCGAAGGCTTTCACGGCCGAAATCACTGGGGTGCTGTGTGGTTTCCGGGCTGTATGGCCGTGTTCTAGCAGCATTCTCTCCTGACGTTTCGCCTGTATCTGTGGCTGGCATCTTCAGAGGATCTGATGTTGAGAAAGCAAGTGGAGTATAAATACTGTGAGGTCAAAAGGTGAGGCCCTCTGAATAGAGTAGCCTGGTATGTGAGTCACAAAGAAGTCTGTAGCCTGGGAGTAACAATGAAGATAGCAAGGACAATAGGCCAGGATACTTCTATTCAGATACATTCACCTATTGACCTTGCTATCTTCATTGTTACTCCCAGGCTACAGACTTCTTTGTGACTCACATACCAGGCTACTCTAATCAGAGGGCCTCACCTTTTGACCTCACAGTATATATACTCCACTTGCTTTCCATTCCTACTATCAGATCCTCTGAAGATGCCAGCCATAGATGCAGGCGAAACGTCAGGAGAGAATGCTGCTAGAACACGGCCATACAGCCCGGAAACCACACAGCACCCTTTAATAAATTGTTCAGGAAAAAAAATCATTCCAAAGCATGCCATTTAGCTGAACCTGCCTTTTACCGTTCTCATTCACTCATGGAATTCCACAAACTTCAACCCTTACTGGGCACTGGAAAAAGAGTGGTGACTTGTAAACCATGCAGAGTAATGTTGTGCACATCAGGGCAACGTGGTTCACAGACTGTCAGCAGGAAATGCCAATTCCTAAACCTGGACGTGAGCATTTCCCAAGTACTGATGGCAGAGTTAGTGAGATATATGCCTCTGGACTGAGCCCACGTAGCCCGATCCAGCTAAAGAGCACGCACATGGAAGCAGGCATCTACGTGCATATCCTTAGCTGGATGAGGAAATGAACATGCAAGTGTGTGTTGCTCATCTAGTTACAGTGCAGATGCAGGGCTGGTATGCATTAAACAACACTGTGGCCCCTTCCGCACACACAAAATAATGCATTTTCAAACCACTTTCACAACTGTTTGCAAGGGGATTTTGCCATTCCGCGCAGCTTCAAACAGCACTGAAAGCAGTTTGAAAGTGCACTATTCTGCATGTGCGGAATGAGCCTGTGTGATGTTAAGTCACAACTGACTCATGGCAAAGGCAGAATCGTGGGGTTTTCAAGGCAAGAGACGAGCAGAGGTGTTTTGCCATTGCCTTCCTCTGCACAGCAATCCTGGCCTTCCTTGCCGGTCTCCCATTCAAGTACTGACCAGGGATGACCCTGCTTGGCTTCTAAGCTTTGACAAGATTGGACAGGCTAGGCCAGGGGTAGGGAACCTGCGGCTCTCCAGATGTTCAGGAACTACAATTCCCATCAGCCCCTACCAGCATGGCCAATTGGCCATGCTGACAGAGGCTGATGGGAATTGTAGTTCCTGAACATCTGGAGAGCCGCAGGTTCCCTACCCCTGGGCTAGGCTGAAATTTAAGGCCATTATAACTGCACATAAACCTTTCAACAAAAATGATGATGGCTATTCGGAAATGGGTGGAAGTAGGTCCTTTGCTTTCCTCTCTCCATTGAAGTGCAGATGAGCATGTCTACAAGTTTACTGAATGGGGTATATGAATGCATAGTTGGGCAGGGAACCTGTCAATACATTAAAGTTTACAATAGCAGGAGGGGGTTATAATATTGATCTGTAATATCTCTTCCAACAGTACTTATTTTATAGGGGTGAATCTTATTTTCTGTTTTCCACCGACCTTTAGAGAGCAATCCTAGTCAAAGCTTCACTTTTCTATGCTCCTTAATCAATTTAGGGTATAACTCTGTTTGGGATTGCATTGTTATTCAGTTTGTAGAATATTCCTTGATGTATTTGGAAAGTAGAAACTAGATCTTGTAATCTTATTTGTGATCAGCAAATTTTAACGTACTAGCATTCTGGGAATAAGATACATAGTGGAGTGATACTTGATTCTGACTCACATATTGGTTCATGGGTGTGTCAAAATGGCCACTGTACCTCCACAGGAAGCTGAAATTTGATTCTTTGAGTGTCCACAGCACCCTGATGAGAAGGAAAATCTGATCTCAAAATAGTGGCCATCATTTCAGAGCAAGCAAACTGCATGTATATTAAGGAGTGAGAGGTAAAATAATAAAAGGCAGGAGAGTTCCTTTCCTATATTTTTCCATTCAATTCAATCTCACATTGAGATAAGGCCATAAGTAGTGGCAGACAAGATTGTTAAATCTGAGATAGAACATGTGGTTGGATGGAGCTGCTCTGATCTCCCTTCATGCATCTTTACAATTATGAAATTGGAGGGCCACTGGTTTTGAGTGGTAGCTGGGAAGGTATCTATGGCTCATTCCACACATGCAGAATAATGCACTTTCAAACTGCTTTCAGTGCTCTTTGAAGCTGTGCGGGATAGCAAAATCCACTTGCAAACAGTGGTGAAAGTGGTTTGAAAACGCATTATTTTGCATGTGCGGAAGGAGCCTGTGTTTGTGGATTTCATATTTTTTTGCCCTGCTATGCATTATGATTTCTAAAGATATAAGTCTTTATCTGGGGGAATTATGGGGAAGTTTATGTTGAAGCTGTTTGGAAAAATTTGACTGCATGCATGAGTCTCATCCATTTGACCTGCTCATTGTTACTCTGTTGATAACTGAATGCCAGCAAGTTGATCCATTGGAAGACTTATTCCAGAAAGATAGCATATCAGTCTATTACAATAAAAACAACAAGTCTTATGGCACTTTCCAGATTAACAGAGTGAGTGTGGCATAAGTATTTGTGTGAACTAGAGCCCATACCGTCATATGGAAGGTTGGCATAAAGACAGATTTATACAAAAATATGGTAAACAGAGATGCTAGAATTCCATGAAGTTCAAAAGTGGCATAGCGCCAAGGGTGCAGAGGGTGCACACAATGCACCGGGTGCGTGCCTGGGTGGAGGCATTCCGGGCTGTGACGGGGGCGTTCCAGGGCAGGGCAGGGACTCGGGGTGCACGCATGCCCCGAGTGCAGTTCCCTCTTCCTCCGGCCCTGGATTTCATGACCTCTGGGACCCATCATTACATTTCTTCCTTTATATATATATAATATGTATATGTATTACACACACACACACACACACACACACACACACACACACACACACACACACACACTGTATTAGATCCAACCAGCTTTAACACAACCTCACCCAATTCCCATCCATATTACAGCCCTTATCTCACATGGCTTTTGTTCAAGTAGGTCCCATAATTCTCATCAGAGAATTTTCAGGAAGTGGGGATCTATCCTTCCTTTTCACCAAAGGAAAAGCAGGTACAATCCAACCCGATGCATTCATCTATCAACCAATTAACACTCCTTGCTATGTCAGGAGAAGGGTTTATTCTTTGACAGCTTATGCTACAATAAAATACAGTAAAAGTGTCAGTCCATGGGCTTTTTCTGCACAAGTCCCCCAAAACATTTGCAAAGTATCTGTGTGGAAAAAGCCTATAAAATGCTGCAAGACGCCTTCTCGGGCCTCATTATTTATTTAAATTCATTTTGACCTTTATTCCCCACTTTTCTCCCCATTGGGGACCCAAAGCAACAAAGAAGATCATTGTCCCCTCCTCCGTGTTACTCTCACAACAACAACCTTATGAGGTAAATTAGGTTGAGAGAGAGGGTGACTGTAAACTTCCTGGCAGAGAGAAGCCTGAATTCTGAGTCTCCCTGATCCCAGTCCTATTCTGTAATCATTACACCACCCTGGATCTCTATTGTGCAGAGGGGTTGTGGTTTCATAAAGGAAGGATGTTAGAATTTTACAACTGCCTGCTTCATTCATTCATTCATTCATTCATTCATTCATTCATTCATTCATTCATTCATTCATTCATTCATTCATTCATTCAAGCAAGAATTAACTGTTGAAGTCTCATGCCTGGAATCACATGATCCTCTTGAAATATCTCTCCCTTCTTCTTCCAGCAAAAGAAGAGAGGCAGACCCAGGGACATATAGACACCCAGACTTAACACTTACATAGATAAAGTTTGCTGTTCCTGTATTTGGCATAAATTCATTTGTTATCTAGTAAAGTTCTACAAAACAACTTGCATTTCTGCTCTATTCTTTTGCTCGGCTAATGCACTGCAATACAAAAGGGCACAAAAGTATTCACTGCATATAGTTTTCTCTCTGATGCAAAGTGAGCTGCTTATTTAAAAGAAGCTCCTAAAGAAGCAAGATGTCGGATGAAGAAGTCTCAGTCAGCGCCTCTAACCCAGTGACCACTGTTTCAGCAAATGTGAGTGCAGTACAAACCCCAATCCAATATGTCTTGCCAAGCAGTCCCTCTCTACCTGCTCTCCCTCTTGATGAGCAAATGTTTTGTTCTGGCAATTTTGTGTGAAGCATGTTCTTGCTATTCAGAATCTTTCCCAAGTGACTGAGCAAGAAATGCCCCCAAATCCCCATAAATTGGAACTGTTTAAAATGGCTGATTCCAAAGCATGCTGTCTCCAGTCTTCAACAATAGAGGATGAGAAGAGTGCTGCAAATTTGCTCATGATCTTTGGAAAGGCTTGGAAGAAAAATACGGTGGGTTAAGAAAATAAGACTTCTATAAAGGAAGTTCTACAGTGCAAGAATGAAAGAAGGGGCAATTTGAAGGAGCATTTAAAATGGATGGCTGACGTGGTTATGCAAATAAGAGCAGCTGAAAAAGTTTTGGAGGATGAAAATGTGATTTCTGTAATTCTGGGGTCTTTGCCTGGAAATTTTGAAACCAAATGTCTGTGCTTGAGGCTAGAGAGTCATTGGACCTGAATTTTGTTCTGAATTATCTTAGAGATACAGATGCAGAAAGGAAAGCATCAAATTTAATGAAAGGCTTATCTGTAATTAGACTAGATCCTGCCAGTGAATTAATTTGCTGTGGAAAGAAGGGGACATTTGTTTAAAAATTGTTGTGAAAGAAAATCAGCTAGGGGAGGCAGAGGAGAAGAACCAAATAATGCTCATAGAAGAGGTGGTGTTAAGAAAGACAAAGAAAAAGAGAATGCCACTTCAGTTAAGGAAAAGGGGGAAACAACAAAAAGATGTGCATATATGATTGCAAATGACTGCAACAATAAAATAAATTTGTTTCTCTTGGACTTTGGATCTTTTCCACATGTTTGCAATAATGAAAAATATTTTAATGAATTGAAAGAAATTGAAGAACAGAAACTTTTGCAAACTGATGGTGAACCACTGAAAGTATATGGAAAAAGTACTGTGAGAATTGATATTTTGAGTTGTACTGGAGAGACGGTACAGTGTGACCTAATAGAGACACTGTATGCATGTGATGCTAGTTGAAATTTAACATCAGTGCCTAGATTGCTGAATGGTGGAAACAAGATTATAATGGATGGAGAAATATGTCGCATTGATAATCCAAAACTTGGCATGCAGTTCAAAGCTGAAAAGACTGGAACCTAAAAGATGTTGAAAGTACTGAAAGAATCATTTATCACATTAAAAAGGGAGACTGCTCTCACTCCAGTTGTGTTTATGGTCGGCATGTAAAATTAGGTCATAGAAGAATGGACTCAGTGAGAAAACTTATAAGAAGGACTGTGATTTAAAACTAATTGAATTTGACAAAAGTACTGAATGCTGTGAAATATGCATTAAGGCCAAATGAACTGTTCTTTATCATTCAGGGCATCAAGGAGCAGAAGAAAAGGAAGTACTAACACAAGTACATTATAATTGAACCTAATTGGGTTATTCTTAGTGGAAACAAATACGTGTTCAGTTTTTGGATGCAGCAAGCAGATTTGCCCTGATGTATTTTCTTAGATCAAAAGATCAAGTATTAAATAAGTTTAGAGTTTATGTAGCACTTGCTAAAAACAAGCATGGAAGAGCTCTAGGAATTTTATTTTCAGACAATGGGACTGAATACAGTGCTAGTGAATTCCAAAATTACTTAGAACAAGAAAGTATGCAGCATGCAAAATCAGTAATATACTTGCCTCCTCAAAATGGTCTAGCAGAACGCTTTAATTGTACAATACTTGAAACTGGACACTGTTTATTAATGCAGGCTGGACAACCTGATACCTGTTGGGCAGAAGCTGTCAATACAGCTGTATATCTCTATAACAGAACACCATGAAAACCTATTGGAATGATTCCTTTTGAAATATGGCATAAGAGTAAACCTAGGCCGTTTCCGCACAGCCACGCTGGGGGGTGCGTCAGCATATACAACGCCGACACACACCCCTGGGACCATTCGTGCTGTAGGGGCAGGGAAGACGGTGCAGCGCTGCCCCGTCGCCCGAATAATGTACCTTCCCTGCGACCTTCCGGCATGTCACCCAGGCCAGGGGACATGCCCCCCTGCCCTGTGCGACTGCTCTGGAGTCACAGGGCAGGGGGGCGTGTCCCCAGGCCTGGCCGACACGCCAGAAGGTCGCAGGGAAGGTACATCGTTCAGGAAAGGGGGGATGGTGCCTTCCAGCCGCTGTGTCCAGAAAACCTTGCTCAGGGAGTGAGGTTAGGAAACAGCGGCTGGGGGGGAGCGAGGGTGACGCTGCTGCGATGCAGCTGCGCCCCCATGTGAACAGCTCCCTAGGGACGGCGTTTTTGCCATCCCTAGGGTGCTGTTATTGGCCCGTGTGGAAGTTTAAAACACTTGAAGCTATTTGGAGCAAAAACTTCCCAAAGACAGAAGAATAAAACTAGATCCAAAAGCTGAAGTTGGAATATTAGTTGGCTATAATCCAAATTCAAGAGGTCACACAGTGATGGATTTTAAGGCCTGTGGTGTCCAGATATGCAATGATGTCCACGTAGATGAAAGAAACATTCTACATGCTTCAAAACAAGATGACTCCACAAAAGAAAGCAAACATGATATTGAAGAAGTCACATTAACAGGGTGGATAACAGCGCTGCCTGCCTATATGGCAACCCGACAAGAGACTTCCCAACCCGAAGGGAAAGAAGATGGAGCCAAACCACCAGAAAGAGAAACTACAGTAACTTTAAGATGGTCAGAAAGAAGCACAAAGGGGGGGTGGGACCAAAAAGATACATATACTACATGAATGTGCGAAGCCATAATGGAACCTGAAAGCTGGGATGAAATGATGGAGTTGCCTCCACGTAAGAAAGAAAAAGGGTTGATGGCAGTAAAAGAAGAGTTAGACTCTTTGCACAGGAAAATGATAGTAGGCATACTGATAAGACCTCTTACCAAGATGAAATTTGGGGATCTCGATCAGAAATGATGCCTGGTTCACTTCAGAAGCTGACACTTGAGAAGAGGTTTGTTAGAATTTTACAAGGGCCTGCTTCATTCAGTCAAGCAAGAGTTTCGTTGAAGTCACATGCCTGGAACCACATGAGCTTCTAGAGAGATCTCTCCCTTCTTCCAGCAAAAGAGAGAGGCAGACACCCATGTAGACTGCACAGACACCCAGACTGAGCGCTCGCCTAGAGTTTGCTGTTCCTATATTTAGTGTAAATTCATTTGTTAGCTTGTAAAGTTCTACCAAACAACTCACATATTGACCCTATTATTTATATGCAGCCCATGCTTTCCTCAGATCTGGACTGGATGGAAGAAAAACTGAGAGGATGTAGGAGAAACAATGCAACACTAAGCAGAGTCTCATCCTTCCAAGCCCACTGTCTTCGCTGGTTTCGGAAGGGTATAATTCTAATTTCAGTGGCCCACATTAGTCTGATCTCATCAAATCTTGGAAGCTGAGAAGGTCAACCTTGATAGGAATTTGGAAGACCACCAAGGAATTACAGGGTTGTCACACGAAGGTAGGCAATGGAGGACCACCTCTGTTTGTCTCTTGCTTTATACCCTACAGCAGCGATTCCCAACCAGGGTTCCATGGTACCCTGGGGTGCCGTGAGCATGTCCCAGGGGTACCGCGGCAATGCTACCGCCCCCCCCCCTCATTTTTGTGGTGTCTCCCACCGGCACCAGCAAGGATATGGAGCTGGCCCAGGGGGCAGGGCCTGCCGCAAGGTCAGCAGCTACTTCCCACCCACCCCCACCCCTGCTTCCCTTCACCCTGGGAGGGGAAGGTGGGGGTGGCAAGCAGGGGAACTGGGAGGGGAAGGTGGGGGGAGGATGGCAGGGGTACTGTGAGATATGAAGGGTACCGTGATGTCGAAAAGGTTGGAAAACACTGCCCTACAGGGTTGCCCAAAGTCAATTGTGACTTGACAGCACTTCCCACCACCTGTTCTGTTTAGGACAGCACTGCTATTTGACAGCAAACAGTTTATAGGCATACACTACCCACATCTGCCATAACATAGGGCAGTGGTGGCGAACCAATTGGCCATGCTGGCAGGGGCTGATGGGAATTGTAGTCCATAACATCTGGAGTGCCAAAGGTTCGCCACCACGGACATAGGGGATCAAGATGCTTATACTGGGAAGTTCTCTTGTCTTTTGTCTACGCAGACACTGAAATGTTTGGGTAGAGTTAAAATCTTGTCGTTGGGAAAATGGGTAAATGGTTGCCTTGCCTGCTTTTTTTTTGAAAGCAAAGGTGTTAGCAGACCTTGAATAAAAGGACTGAACAGTTCAGTGCAAATACATCTTGCATGTAAAATATCATGTTGCATTTGAAATCTGATAAATATTTATTATCAATGCTGTTTGCTTTTAATCTCTTCTGGATATCATTCCTCCAGCTTTTTAGTACTTAAACAAAAATGGCATTTACATTGCAATATTGCTTGCCAACAATCTCATTTTCTGGTTTAGGCAGCAGCCTTCATGCTTGATTAGTCTTTAATTATACAAATACCTACATATTAAAAAAAAGTTTTCTTTTTTTCCATACTTTGAACATGTAATTATTTTCTCTTGCATGCAATAACCTTTAATTTTAGGATTAGGCAACTGATTCTCCTTAGTATGGATGGGTTTTTTCAAGTGTTAAAGTAAATTTGTTTATTGTGCCACGAGTGGGGAAATTAACTTTAGGAAAACCTTTCATTAGCACATGTGACAGCGATCAGCTCTTGAGAGAAACTTCAAAATATTAATACAAGGGGAAACAAATTACGGTCTGATCCTGCTTCTAGACAGAGACTTCCAAAGATACTCCTTTCCTATCCCAGTCTGAAACTGCGTCTACATGGAGATGCTCAAAAACATAATGTTGGATTGGTTGGGTCATGTTAAAACTTGTTAACCAAGGAGAAGGCCCTGCGAGCCTTACAAAACATATCGAGATGCTGTTGCAGAGAATCAAAATACCCCGCATCATGGTTTTATTATTTAGATGCACGCATTTACATCAATTTTTTTCTTCAAGGAGATCCGAAACAGGTCAAAGCAATAGCAAACAAATGTAGCACAGATAAACCAAAAGCAACCAAAAGCAACAAGCATGGTTCAAATGAGCTGGGAATCAACTGTTGGTACAACCACATGTACCATCTGTGAGCCATGAGTCAAGAGCTGAAGGAGGAAGAGAGCCTTTTGGGGGAAGAGAGCCTCTTCAGAGCTGAAGGGGGAAGAGAGCCTCTTCAGCTCATGGTCAAAGGTTTGTGGTACAAACCTTTTTCCATGCCAAGTTTAACAGTACCTCCTGGAAAAGAAAGCCAAATTTAGTCCAAATAGAACTCAGGTGCTCCCTCCCATCCTGCCCAGATGTTGTACCCTCATTCTAGAGATACAATATAAAACAAGGGTCAAAATAGTGACCATATATCAGCATGATGCAGCAGGAAAAATAGGCTAACGCAGTTATGAGGTTCTATCAACAGGGGCATAACATCCAAATCACAAGATGTCATAGTTCCTCTGTACACCTCATCAGTCAGGGCACACCTGGAGTACAGTGTGCAGGTCTGGAGGTCTCACTTCAAAAAGGACGTGGACAGAATGGAGTAGGTGCAGAGGACAGTAATGAGGATGATCAGGGGTCTGGAGACCAAGCCCTACCAAGAAAGGTTGAGGGACTTAGGAACGTTCAGTCTGTAGAAGAGGAAGTTAAAGGGGAGCATGTTTTTGCCTCTTTAAATGTTTGAAATGCTGTAATTTAGAGGAGGGCAGGGAGTCAGAGCCGTAGTGAAGGGGAACTGCACCCGGGGCACGTGTGTGCCTTGCACCCCTGTCATGCCCCTACCCCACCCTGGAATGCCCATACCCTGGTGTGTGCCTGGTGCAAGACACCCCTCCGGTCCCCTGGGTGCTACGCCACTGCAAGGAGCTGTTTCTGTTGGCAGTAGAGGATAGTACTCACAATAATGGGTATAAATTACAAGCAGAAAGGTACTGGATGGGCATTAGGTATTTTTGTTTATATAGTACGATTAGTTCAGCAGTGGAACTGGGTACTTAGGGAGGTGGTGACTGCAAGAGGAGGGAGACTGAGACAGCAAGAGAGCTGCCCTTAACCAGCAATCTTTAAGCTAGCATTTCTAATTTGTATCCAGAAATGGTGTCACAAAGCTTTACTAATTTCCCCATCATTAATGAAAACAAAACAAAACATCGACATGAGCAAACTCCTAGAGCCTCGTGATGGTGCTTCTGGGCTCAAACCAGGAGTGACATTGTAATGCTGAATGACACAGGCCCCTTCTGCACATGCAAAATAATGCACTTTCAATTCACTTTCAATGCACTTCAAAGCTGGATTTTACTGGGTGGAATAGCAAAATCCACTTGCAAACAATTGTGAAAGTGGGTTGAATGTGCATTATTCTGCATGTGCAAAAGGGGCCCTAGTGCAACATTGCTCCTCACCCACCTCAGCTCCCAGTGCTGGCAACCCTATTTGAAACACCACTTGGAATGGGTCATTGTAATTCACACGTCTTTTTTTAAAAGCTTGAAATTAACTCCAGATGTGCTGCAAGTCCAATATCCCCTATGTCTACTCACATGTTTGTTTGTTTACTTCATTTGTACACTGCCTTTCTCATCAAGGGTCAAGGCAGATTATGCAATTAAAAAATTCAATAGGAACAGTATAACACAATTAAAAACAGTATAGTGTTAAACAAATGAACGAACAAATACAATGCAATGAAACCAGATATCAAGGTTAACAACACACTCCAAGCAGTGTAGTAATGGGAACGTGGTTGCTGCCCCTGAGAGGATGAAAACCCTAGCCGCAAATCAATCTTCGTTTCAAGATCCTGGCATATATGGTAATTTTCATTTCATATTTTTATGTTTGCCACAGAAAATACACTACAGGCATGGGCAGTGGTGTAGCGAGGACGGGAGCAAGAAGGCTGGAACCCCTGGTGTCACTTCTTTGAGGGCGCATTGCAGGGCTGTGCCCCCCTGCAACTGCATGGGAGGTTAGGATAGGTGTGCAGCTGAATGATGATGAGAAAGGTTTACTCCATCTCCAATCCCCACATATGGAGGCAGTTTGGGGCAGGCCTGTTTGATGCGAGCCTCATCTTGCCAGCCATTTAAAGCTGGACCTGGGCAAGCATCAAATGGGTCCACTCCACCCCTGATGTGGAGATCAAGGGCAGAGTGAGCCAGCTGGCTCCATTCCTGAACTAAGTGCAGCTGGCCTACTCTTGAGCTCCATATGAAGTTCAATGGGGCGCAGCTGTGCAGGGGGTCATAGCTGTGGGGGAGCATGGCACCCAGGATTTGTCCTGGGAACCATTTTATAAAGCTACACCTCTGACCATGGGCTCAGAGAGAAGTGAGTTGCTAGCTGCACATGAGCAGCTAGATGGCTACATGCTATTTGGTGACGCTGCAATACGCGTAGGAAATGAGGGTTCAATGCAATGCCCGCAATTACTTCCCTTCCTAGTCCTAGCAGAATGTTTGTATCAGTGGTTCCCAACCTTTTTGAGGACAAAAACTCCATTTTATATCAAAAAATTTTGAAGAACACCCCCACGCCAGGATTGATTGACTGATTTATACTCCACTCTACTTCCAAAGGGCTCAGTGGTTGTAGTATTAGTATCCATTGATAGAGAAAATGCATAATGACAAGAAAATCAAAACGGCAATGCACAATCAATGCTGATTGTTACATGGGCACAATCGATTGTGCCCATGTAACGATGGCTCAGTTGAATCTCTGGCCCACCAATTACTTCACTGTCTCAGTTTCAAGGAAATCAGATCCCAAGTATGTGAATCTCACTCCTTTACATTTACCCCATCTCCCCGATTTAATTAGATTACACTACTTGTTGGACAACCCTGATCCTTCTCTCTGTATGATAGTGGCAGACTTTCTCTTGGAAATTACTAAATGCCAGTAGATTTCCTAACATGTATATCCTGTATTGTATATGCTTTTTAATCTGTTCTTATTATTGTTGTACTGCTGTCCATGTCAATAAAGGCTTGCTTAAAAAAAAGGCAATGCTTAGTGGACAAATGTATTTGAGGAGCCCTTGCAATCATTCTGTGCCCCCCTCAGTTGTCCCCTCCCCCCAGAATGACAACTACTAGTTTACATGAAAATGAGGCAAATGTTTCCAGTGACTTCTTGGATCACACTCCTCTTGACCCCTGGGAGAGACAGCGCTCACATCATCTCCCCCCCCCCTTCTTTGTACTGTGATGGAGTACATGACAGATCTATGATTTCACAATGAATTTTAGAATCAACCAGCTGCATGAGATGTCAGATCTGATTATTGATCTATTATCTTCCAGAGGGCTCCCATGCATTATTTTATTCATTTCTAGTACTCCCTGTTAGTTTAAAAGCTTCGGTTCTGAAAAGCTTCGGTTTCTTCACCAGGGCCACACATCTTGTCACTGTGACATTTTGATCTTTGTACAAATGTGCGCTCTTTTATGGAGTGTACATTAGGTGACTGTGTGTTGTATATTAAGAGTATGTTTAAATGTGTGGGTATGTGTAAAAGAGTACCAGATTTCATATTTGCAGTATGGCCAGGGGGGTAAAAGGCTATTTCCTTCTCTCTCTCTCTCTCTCTCTCTTTATTTATTTATTTTGTCCTTATTTGTTTCTAGTTGCTGCACTGAGGTCAGACTAAGCCAAGAGAACGGATAGACTAAGCGTCCTGATGGGCAGCCCGAAGCAGGCTGGTGTTACGGATCAGCGTAAAACCAGCTTTTTTCCCTGGGCCGGGGCCGATGTAACTCACTGGAGTGGCAAATTACATCAGACCTACAGCTGTAACCCGACATTATGATTAATTTGATCAGTAATTTCTCCTGTTTTTCATTTTAATCGGTGTGACTAGTCTGCTGTGGCAGGTCTTTCAGATCTAATTAAGATAAATTTCAGAGTAAAAGACTTGGCAGAATTTTCAAGTCAAATCCGAGCGTCAAGTGTGAAAGACCTCCAGCGCCAGTCAATCAATTTCTGGGAGGGAGCGAAGGCAGGCTCTAAACTTGGCAATCAACCCATTAACACTTAAGCAAATTTCATGAACTCCTAGAGCACTTGGTCACTCTTTCAAAATATCCGGGCTTTAAGAAAATTATATGAGGGCCATAATTAATAATAATTTCTTCAGCATTTATTAATCAGATAAAAAAGTAATTGCACCAGAATCCACAAGTGAACATGATACATTACTTCTATCAGTTTGCTGAAAACAGTTTTCCCTACAGATTTTGGAGCAAAGCAATGTGTCTCTTGGAGTCACAGGAGAGTCACAGAGTTACCAGCGGGCACATTCTGGCTCTTTGAAGAGTCTTCAGCAGAGAGAAGTGTTACATAGTTCATAGTGTAATTCACAGTGCAATAGATGTTCATACTGCAGTTCATAGTGCAATAGAAAAATACTATGTGATTTTTTCCCCTGACCCCCGCCCCCCTTCACTGATTGACAGGAACTGCGTAAGAAATGTTGTTCCGATAGAAATTTTTTCACAGCACATAAAAACAGAGGGGAAAATTACAAGGGACCATTAACAAAGGATACTTTGCTACTGTGAAAATATATGCACTCGGTAGAAAGGTTCTTCAAGCTCATCTTCGCTACGTCATGGAGCACAGTCCCCAGGGTATACCATTATCACCTGTATCATCCTTAACTAAGTGGTAAGGAGGATTTCATCAATCCTAGACAGAGTTATACCCATCTAAGCCTGCCGACTTCAACCGCTTTGTAACCGTGCTAACTCTGTTTAGGATTGAACTGATAATGTACAGGTGAGTGGTAAAATTGTCCTTTGTAACCACAACCACAGCAGGCCTACATTTTATTATGGCCATTTATGCACTTTGCGGTCTGCTTTGCAGTGAGCATTCATACCCTTCGAGATTGATTCTCTCTAACACATGTGTTTTAGCCTCTTCAGAACTCACCGCGCCTCAGATCAGACTCTTGTTGGGATTTCCAAAACCTGGTAAATCATCACTTTCTCCCCAGCTTTGTAGGGAAAGCGAAAGGAATCAGTATATATTTCTCTTTTCCCAGGTTTTCTCACTCCTCCTAGTTTTCCCCGCCTGCCCAACAGCAGTTCCTTCGGCAATGATAAGGAAGGGGGGGACATAAGAACATAAGAACATAAGAACAAGCCAGCTGGATCAGACCAGAGTCCATCTAGTCCAGCTCTCTGCTACTCGCAGTGGCCCACCAGGTGCCATTGGGAGCTCACATGCAGGATGTGAAAGCAATGGCCTTCTGCGGCTGTTGCTCCCAAGCACCTGGACTGTTAAGGCATTTGCAATCTCAGATCAAAGAGGATCAAGATTGGTAGCCATAAATCGACTTCTCCTCCATAAATCTGTCCAAGCCCCTTTTAAAGAAGCTACGCCCAGGTTAGTGGCCATCATCCACCTCACTGTGGCAGCATATTCCAAACACCAATCACACGTTGCATGAAGAAGTGTTTCCTTTTATTAGTCCTAATTCTTCCCCCCAGCATTTTCAATGAATGCCCCCTGGTTCTAGTATTGTGAGAAAGAGAGAAAATGTCTCTCTGTCAACATTTTCTACCCCATGCATAGTTTTATAGACTTCAATCATATCCCCCCTCAGACGTCTCCTCTCCAAACTAAAGAGTCCCAAACGCTGCAGCCTCTCCTCATAAGGAAGGTGCTGCAGTCCCTGCTGATCCACACAACTGGGGGATGTTTAGCAGCTGAAGACTTCCCTAAAATTGGCAAACCATGGGAAAAAAACCAATATGAAGCACATAGGCACAAGGGAAGTGATAAGTGCACAAAAAGCCCTTTCACCTTAGATTTGTACCTAACATGATAAACAACCTCCTCTACATTTGGAGTTTCTCATAGATCACCTGCATGTTCTCTTTATTGGAGTTTCTCATAGGTCACCTGCATGTCCTCTTTATGTTACCATTCCCTTTGCTCTTCCATTTTCAAGTCTAGTATGGTAAAAATATCTTACACGACAGGATGGTGTGGATTGTTCACAACTGCACATATCTTTATAATCTTTATAAACTTGCTCCTTTCTGTAATGTAGGCTGAATTTATTGTGGGCAAGGGAGACAGTCAACATTTGCACAGGAACAGTGTTGATATGTCTTTTTCAGAGTCCTGAATTATAGAAGTAGGATGTGTGTGCGTGGGGAGGGTGGGTGGGTGGGGGGAAACCAGAACACTCCTTTCCTTCCACACTCTTCAGAAAATTATCTAGCAAATGCTTTTTGGTATTAGATTCAAGGTGAACCTCTTGGGTGTTAATAATGCCAATTGTTTTGCTAGAAGATTAATTTCTTTCACTTTAAATGTGACTCACTCCAATTCTCGCTCGCATCTAAAAATAGCAGGACCTGCAGAGAATATACTTGGATGGAGCTGGCAGGTAGAGAGGAGATTTCCTTAGGGAATGGAATGATTCTTATACACATTCCCTTTCCAAACCCCTTAAACATCATTTTATTCTGTTTAAATGCAGGTTTAGAACACCTTGCAGTGAGATGATGTAGTAGACAGTGAACCCAAACAGCAGCATGGAAGAGGTTTGCTGACAGAGATAAGGTGGTCCTTTCTTGTTCTTTTTTTTGTTCAAGAAGAACCTTTTGCCACCAACACAGGGCAGGATCTAGATTCCCTGGATCATACTGAGGTAGTCTGAAAAAGCATGGGAAAAACTGGGTTTGGGGGATGTAGAGCAGTGGTGGGATTCAAATAATTTAACAACTGGTTGTTTACAAGCACCATTTTAACAACCGGTTCTGCCAAAGTGGTGCGAACCTGCTGAATCCCACCAGTGATGTAGAGTAATGGACAGCACACAATGCTAAGTGTAGGGGAGGAGGAAAAAACATGCAGTTAAGAAGTGAATGTACTGCAGAAACCCAGTGCAGAAAATTCCACTGATAAGACGCAGATAGTGGCATCCTATTCAGATGTATTCAGTTAGGCTTAGGTCCAGGAAAGGGTTTGCACTATACCTTATTAGGTTGGAACCCACATTGACAAAAGCTATATGAGACAGAGACTGTTGTAAGGAGAATTGAAGAAGAATGTTCAGAAAGTAGTTTGGGTCCAACCCAATACTTAGAAAGGGGAAACTGATTTCAGAGTAATTTTTTTTGGTTCTGGTGGGTTTTCCAGGCTGTGTGGCCGTGGTCTGGTGGATCTTGTTCCTAATGTTTCGCCTGCATCTGTGACTGGCATCTTCAGAGGTGTATCACAGAGGGAAGTCTGTTACACACTGTGTCCAGAGAGAAGGAAATGTTTGGGGTATATATTGTCAAATTCTCAGGGTGGGGAACCAATCAGTAAGTGTTTGGGTGGAACTTGTTATGCAAAGATGTGGTTGATAGTATTGTATTGCGGGTGGGGCTCATCAGTCCAGGGAGTGATTCACATTTTCATGCCCTGTAGCAGCAGTAGTATTGGTGAATGCAAATCCTGTGTTTGGGTGGAGTCCATTGTTCATGAACTCAGCATGCCCTTGGGATTTGCTTTTGGTGTTTTTAAGTACTGGCAGCCAAGCTTTGCTAATTTTCAAAGTCTCTTGTACCAACCGGGCTACAATAATTACTTCAAAAAATTTTCGTCTCCCACTGGAGTAGCAATTTATTTATAAGTAACCCAAATAATTTTACAACACAAAAACAAAATGTTTGGGAACAATTATTACATCTCTCCCACTGGAAATTAACCAAAAAAATTATTTTGGTTACTTATAAGTAAATTGCTACTCCAGTAGGAGACAAAAAATTTTTTTGAAGTAGTTATTGTAGCCCGGTTGGCACAAGTTTTCTTCTTTTCACACATCATTGGGGATGCCACAAACTTTGTGCCAAACAGTTGAATTGATGACATTTGACTATGGCCCCTTCCGCACGGGCGGAATATGGCGGCCTGGGGACGGCAAAAATGCTGTCCCCAGGGAGCCATTCGCGAAGCCAGCATTTCCCAACCTCGCTTCCCCAGCGAGGTTTTTGGGAAACGCCGGCTTGGAGCCGCTGCCGTGCAAATGGCAGCGGCTCCAAGGCGCCTTCCCCCCCCCTGCACTTATCTTGTCTCCGGCTGTCCGGCGCGTTGCTGAGGCCTGGGGACATGCCCCCTTGCCCTCGCGGCGGCTGGAGCAGATCGGCGGCGGATGAGCCTGGCATGGGATAATGCGGTTATCTCCAGGCACTCGAACGATGTCACCCGAAGAATAATAGCGACATCACCCGGGGTCAGCTGGGGCGTGAGGCGCTCCGCCGTCTTCCCGGCTCTTTCTGGGACCATTCGTGCGAACGGTCCCAGCGGCATTGGGTCAGCGTGGAGTACGCCAACCCAAGCCCTTCCGCCTCCATGCGGAAGCGGCCTATGGCAATCAGACAGGAGTCGACAGCAGGTCTATTTGGTTTGGCACCAAATGACCTCAGTGATTGCAGTACTTTTGCAATAGTTGCAATAGTTTTGCAGAGCTGCAAAACTAACGTTGTAAAGGATTACTCGGACAGAAATGGAATGACTTTTTAAACACAGTATTTATTGATGACTGCTTGATATGATCTGCGACTGATTTTAACTGCCTATTTAAACAACTGCCTGCTGAGTTGAGCAGGGACACAGCAAGGATTGGGAAGGAGTACAACTTCATCAGGTTGTGTGAGAATGCACATATGCAGAAAGACAACTACACTGTACTGTACAGTTGGAAAGGAAGACACCAAAACAACTGGCAGAACAGTTACGAAGGTCAACAAATAGGCAAACAGTCACTCGCTGATTGATCATATCTGCTGGACATAGGATTGCCGTTCCCCCAGGGCAAGGGATCCCCTACTTTGGGTGCCCTCCCTTAGTACTGTCCAGCTGGCTGGCGGGGTTCTCACCAGGCACAGAATGAGGCCTAGGCCTTGACATCACTGGCATGATATTACTTTTGGAAGTAACGTCATCACATCGGCAATGTCAAGGGAGATGCCAAGGTGTTTGGGCAAAACTCTACAGTAAAAGCAGCTTCTACTATAGAGTTTTTGCCCAAATATCAGAGCATCCCCTTGTCATCAGCAGCATGATGATATCACTTTCAGAAGTGACATCATCAGATTGGCAAAGCTGAGGTCTAAACGTCATTCTAAGCTTGATAAGAGTCCACAATCCCTCCCTGCCAGTGAGTAATGACAAAATGGACAGGTGTCAATTGTGCGCTTAATGTCTTAAGGTCTGGGGTCCCTCTGGGTTGCTGAATCTTGCTATTCATTGCTTCTTTCTCTCTGTGTTTGCAACTATAGATAACAGCAGCATCTCTGGCCTTCTACGCATTGGGAGAGGTGGCCAGATGGCTCCATATCTTTCCCTACACCTTGGGAAGGGACTTTGGCTTTCCCTCGCTTTCCCTGCTTTTACTTTGCATAGTTGGGGGCAGGGGATGGATTGGACTGCGGGAGTAGTGAAGCTATTTTGGGTGTGGGTGTTTGGGGTGTGGGTTAGAACTGGCTTTGCCAAAGCCAGGGGTTCAATGTTTGTTCCAATAAAGACTGCTGACTGAGAAAATCCAAAGCCTATCATTGAATGAATCATAGACCTGACAACGGGATGGGAGCTGAACCAGTAGGTGCTCAAGTATCCCAATTCATGTTCTTTAAATCACCCCCCCCCCCAAAAAAAATTCTGATCTGCTTTATGAGGCCCTCTTTCACCTGCAAGTAGCTACTGAGACACTATCGAACCCAGGTTGAACCCAGGTCGATTCAGCAAGTGGGGAATCCAGCCTCCCCTGATACTTCAGGTATTCACTTGACAGAAGAAGAACCTGGACATCTCTCAGGTCAGCCTCAAAAATACTATATTCTGAAAAGCTGGGCATCTAGCCACCCTCACTGAACCGTGAATTTTCCAGAGCAGCTCTTAAGCTGCCTCAAAATTGATTAGGCATAAGTAAACACAGAAGGATGCAGCCTTCAGACAAATATGGACAGAAAGAAAAGAAAAGGGGTTGACTGTACACAGTAAATTAATTTTTACCTGCCACTCTCAAAGCAATATAAACTTTGTTGTTCCTTCTAAATTTGAAAGGTTTGTAGTAAATGCCTGGAAATGTCAGTAAATGTTGAATCAAGCTTTTTAGAAAGTAGTTTATCTTCAAAACAGAAGAAGAAGAAGAAGAAACATCAGTCCTTGCATGCAGGAGATTTTTTTTCTTCTATTTTACTTTTATGAAGCTCCTGCGCTCCTTGGGCATTTGTGCAGGTGCTGCTCCTCATTTAGGCCCGCGCTTCCCCACATCTATCTTCCGTTGCTATAAAATATCTAGGTGCCAGATATATTATTTAAGATTAGCATGAAAATTTAATCTGAAGTAGAAGCTGATTTTTGCCATCCAAGGCCTTGCTTTTATTTGGAATGTTTCTGTTGTTTCTGTCTTAATGTCCCCCATCTCTCTGCATTCCCCATCCACCACCCATCCCCATTGCCTTTTCTTTTTATTTACCCATCATGATCCGTCTTTGGTGTTGCTTATTTTGTGTAGATCTTGACAACAAAAAGGTGCTTTTTCACCTAGTTCTGAAAATGGTCAGAATATTTCAGCAGTCAAGGCAGCCCTGGGGGAATCTCCTGTTTTTCTGTCGATCTTTGCAGGTGAATAAAATAGCAAAAAATCATTTCTTTTGCTGCCTGCTGTACAGATTTCTCTTCGTGCAGCAGATTTTCCTGATCTGTGTGGTTCAGACATGTGGATGGAACTGAAATGGAAGCTAGCGTGGTATCAGGTGCCGGGGTATGGCGGTCAAACAATACATCCTCATTTCCCACCCATGGATCCACACATTTCATTTTCTAGACTTACACTCCATATAAAATATTTCCAAAGCCGAATAACTCAAAAAATGGTGTCACAGAAAACCCGGGAGCCATGATTGACTGACAGCGCTGTATGTAAATATTCTAACTAAATAAAAATAAATAAAAGCCTGACAAGATATTGGATTTTTATATTGGCCATTTTCGCACAGATCCCCAAGAACATTTGCAAAACATTTTCTATCCCCCTCTGTTCGTCTGCACTCACCCCCTCGAAACAATTCCTGTCCTCCGTTTTTTTTTACAGATCTGTAGATCCAGTGCTATGAAGCTTCAAAACCTCTTGCTCTGTCGTGTATTCAAAGCCTTGTAGACATGATCCCCCCAAATTAAAAAAAAACACTCGTGTAAGATGTAAGATGGCTGGCGTGAGCTCAGAAAATGGTGCCGATGAGTGATATGTTTTACAGAGCGCGGCACAAGTGAAAACAGTTCCACAAAAGAATTGCTAACTTGAAAATGTTTTCAGAAAAGAACTGCTAGAGAAGAGGATTCATTGGGCGTTTCCCCACTTACCTTTGCTGCCCTTTGTTGCGCGCTACTCTTAGCGCGTGGCATCTCTGGTGCGCGCCCGGGCGTCCCCATGACCTGGCGCTCTGCGCGGGGATCATCAAAAGGCGCCGTTTTGAGGAGCACCAGGGATGCCAGCTGCGAGCGCTGAGGCGGCTAGCGTCGGGGCGGACTCGTTATGCGCCCGCCCTGTAATTAGGGAAGAGATGCCGGGGGACTTACGGCTACTTGAGGAGAGTAGCGCGGGGCTTAAGGTAAGTGGGGAAAGGGCCATTTAAAACATTTTGGGGCTGAAAATAAAAACATTTTGGGGGGAAAACCATGCAGAATTCCATGGAGGAAACATTTTATTCCTGCCTCAAAACGTTTTATTTTGGTTGTGCAGACAGGGTGATTGCTCCTATTCTTGCTTAACTGTCATGGTATCCTGAGAACCATAGTTAGATTAAGAGTGTTAAGAATTCTCTGTTAAAGTTCATTAGCACCTATTTGTCATGATGTTCTCAGGGTTCCCTGATGAGAAGGAAAGAACACTTCAGGGACACTTTAAATACAATCTGCATTGAGCTGTGATATGAGATGCAGACCTGAGAAAAGATTGTTATTCTGTTAATGGCACCATCAAACAAGCCGCTTTACAGAATAACCAAAGTAAAAATCATAGGTTTGGAACGAGCTTACAACCAACATTTTGGCAGTGTGATAGGCAACAGAAAGAAGGGATGATGATGGCGAACAAACAGTAGAGAGAGCAGTGGCGTAGTGCCCGTGGGGTGGGGTGGGGTGGGGGCACGATGCCCCGGGCGGAGCAGCAGTGGAGGTGTGGCTGGGTCATCGAGGGTGTGTGGCAGGGGCGTTCCGGGGCATTCCAGGCTGGGGGTGGACAATGCTGCAGCAGGGGCACAGGGTACGCACGTGCCCCGGGGCAGTTTCCCCTCGCTCCGTCTCTGAGAGACAGTAAGAAAAATTGGGAGACGCAGTAGTAGCAAAGGGAAGGGTAAGGCACACTCAGCTTCACAGAAAACAAGCAAGATACAGTGCCAGAAGCTTGAGAAAAGATAGTGGGAACCACCACAAGATTACTTGTCATGGAGGAATAATCATCCAGAAAATGGCTGCCAGGGCGTTAATGCCAATTAAAAAAAAGTTGGTAGATTCCAAGCCAAATGTCTTCCTTGATGAGGTGGCTGTTTTGAGGGGGTACTCCCTATGCAAACATAAAGGTGACGCCTTCTGGGTTCTTCTGAAGAACCTCCTGCTCTGTTGAGGAATCAAGAATTGGCTTTTCACTTTGGGGAAGAAAGTTGTGAACACTAACACACTGATGGGCTTCTACACCCATGGGCACCACACTTCAGAATACTGCACAATATAGACAGAGTGAACAAATATAGCGATGTTTATTTACATTTTGTATGAATTAGGGATGAAAACTAAAGAATTACGTTAGACCCTTCATGAATTTTTGAGGATGGGTTTAAGGGAGTAGAAAAAAGTGAAGGTGCTGGAAAGGGGATTCTAGTATAAAGATACTGGGCAGAACCACTGAGGAGAGGAGATCTGAGGGTGAAGTAAAACCAGATTCCAGGAGAGTCATGATTTAGGGTCATCACAGGTGTAATGAACATCAGGGATCGTTATCAGATTACAACAATAGATTTTGCAGATGTGCAACCATGGTTTGGACTAGAGCTGCATGGGAGGGGACAAAGAGATTTAACCCTTGAAGTCCATGTTACTTTCAGTATCAAAAGTGGGTTCCCCACACAGTTATTAGCAGCTTAATGGGAAAAAGATGTGTCCTTGAAAAACCCGTCTTTCCCTCTATTAAAATGGTAGCAATACCACGGGGAATTCAGTTCTGATTGGCAAAACTGGGCAGGACTTGAAAGGTTAAATCTCCCCTTCCAAAGCAGCCTCAATCCAATTTGTGGCTGTGCAGGCACTCCATCTACTTCTTACAGACTGACAAAAATCCACGGTCCTTGCCAGGTCTGGGCTAACCCTTTGACATCAAAGGCTCAAGGCTACCTATGATGTTATGTTTTACTGATATATAATTTGAGTCCCTCTAGTCCCTCTAACTGTGTTGAGTCCCTCTAGTCCCTCTAACTGTGTTGAGTCCCTCTAGTCCCTCTAACTGTGTTAGGGAACTGTGTGGAAATTGCCTACCTCTGCATGGAACTGAGCCACCTGTGGGAGCTCCGCCTACAGGTGACCCCCTGAACTGTGGTCTGTGTGGCCATATGGTTGTTTGAGACTCATGCCTTTCACTACCAACACACATATTTGGCACAGTGGAAAATGACATTTTTTTGTATCTTGGGAGTGAGTCGGACGTGTCGGGATCCATTCTTCTGTTTCATTTATGTGCATTTTAGTGCATGGTTCCTGACTTCATCTCTGTAAGTGTAACTTTACATGATCCCTTGAATCTGCCGCCATCTCGTCAACAAAATTTCCCCTATCTAAATCTACCCACATGAATCTATGACTAAGAGTGACTCACTTGTGCATTTAGCAGACTGTGGAAGCAGCCCCTTGAGTAGCATACTACGGCAAGGGCTCTCACAGATTTCCTATATAACAAGTTCCATGAGCTTGAAATTCTGGTTCCAGAGCTTGCACAAAAGCCCTGCTCCATATATAATTCTGTGCTCATAAGCAAACTATTCACATGAGTCATTTAAATGTGCAAGTAAGCCATAGAAAGGTAACACATCATGTCTAGTATTTAATGTATTTGTTTTTCAATTAGTGCAGAAAATTTGAAATAATTCCACTTGGCTCAAGGAAAAAGTCCAGCAGAAATGAACTGCAGCCAATCTTTCTGGAGTCTAATCCCAGGCCCACCTGACATCACATTCTTTTAGCTTCATCATTTTCTTTCCTGCCACACTGCCTTATAACTAAAAAGAGGAGGCTCTGTTTTTTTTAGCTTTGGTGGACAAACTGGTTTTAGAGTGAATCTCTTTCCTCACCAATTCATGTGGATCATGAATTTATGAATCATAAATTTTAAAGTGCAGACTGTACTCAGATTTTGAATCAAGGTAGGAAACAATGTACTGGTGGTAGCTGTAGAGCACATTAAGAACATAAGAACATAAGAACAATATCCCCACACATAAGAACATATCCCCACACATGTTATAAAAACTGCCACAGGAATGGAGGGACGAAGATGGTGTTTTTTGATTGGCCAGCTGTACGCATGCCCGAAACACTCAGCTGTGATTGGCTGAATGGGGGACTCCTGGCACCAGAGATTCCGCACTTGACTGGAATCGAGCTGAGTTTGAGCGTGGTTCCCTGAAAAAGTAGTAGTTCCCAACTGGAGTTGGAAATTTGACCGTTACACAGGGTGAAGCTGGTACAAAACCACGTCAATCCCAGTAGTTGTGTGGAGCACTTAGGTCGAACGCAGCTCAAACTTAGGTCGATAAGTGCGGAATTTATTGGTCCAAGTGCAGAATCGATAAGTGCGGAATTTATTGGTCCAAGTGCGGAATCGACCAATAATGGGTTTAAATTTTGGGTGAAAAGGTACCAGCTGGCCATTAGGAAAACTTTTTTTTTTTGCAATGAGAGTTGTTCAGCAGTGGAATCAGCTACCTTGGGAGGTGGTGAGCTCCCCCTTTCTGGCAGTCTTCGGGCAGCAGCTGAATGACCCCTTGCCAGCAATACTTAAGACTGATCCTTGCACTGAGCAGGTGGAGGAGTGGGTTGGATTAGATAGCCCACATGCCCCTTCCAGCTCTACAATTCTCCTTGCCTGCCTACATGTTCATCAGATTGCTCCAATATGTGGTTAGTAGATTCTATGGTTCTATTCCATGATTCATGAAAGGTCCTGAAAATATCACCAAAGTAACTGAATCATTGTAAAGTTCAAAATGATGGCTAATTGGTGAGAAAACATTTAATCCGTTGACTTCCATCAAAAGAGATACACTCACAGCTGCCCAAACACAGCTGCATTTATCATGGTATAAACTGCCAGCCGCTGTTATATGGTAATAATTTTAAAGTACCTACTAATTTATATCTGCAGCAGATCCATATATTTGGACAGAGTGAAAAACTAAATCTATTCTGAAAGGAAGTATGGGCAATGCTGTCTAAACTAATAGGGTAGGCAACGCCACCGCTACCTTCTCTGTGTTTGCTGGGCTTGCTGAAAAGATTGCGCTAGTTGTATTGTTTTGAGTGAAATTTAATTACTGTAGCTGGATTTTTTACAGCAACAAATTGAAAATAAGGTCTAGCCTCTAAAACCCAAGTCCGGTTAAATAAATCATGGGAAAGTAAAGTAACATCCCGCCAAGTTAAGCACTTTTTAAATCCCATTATTCCATCTGGAGGGCTTCATCACTTGTTTAAATGGCTCCCACTTAAATCAATGGGAATTAAAACTGTTTCACTATGGCAGCAGTATGCCCCATGTTTGTGAATAAAATCAAACAATTGAGAGACTTGATACTTGAGGAAGACAACACTAACAGCAACTTAGAAGTTATTTATTTGGCTTTGAATCAGTATATGTCGATTCTTTTGTAGCCATCTTCTGTCAGCGGATGACAACATTTTTGTTTTGTTTGCCATTTCCACAATGATCCCTCCTTCCTTGCCAATGTCGTAATTGTTGTTTTGTGTTTGCATGTGTTTTAACTTTTTTTAAACTTGTTTTGAAAATGTGGGTTGGGGGGTTTGATTTTAATGGTACTCAAATATGATTTTTTATGCTCTAAATTTTTAGCTGCCTCGGTTGCAAGGGTCACAAGACAGGAAACAAATATGGCAAATAAGTAAATAATAAATAATCAAAAGTGTTGGAAACCTCAAAGCATATCAGGTGGCATACAGTGGGGCAAGGCGGTGCTGCTACGTCTCCTTCCAGGGTTGTGTCCAGTTCGCCACATGTTACCAGAAAGACTGCAGGTTGGGAAATACCTAGAGCAGTGGTGGCGAACCTATGGCACTCCAGATGTTGATGGACTACAATTCCCATCAGCCCCCGCCAGCAAGGCCAATTGGCCATGCTGGCAGGGGCTGATAAGGACATCCATCAACATCTGGAGATATATAAGAACATCCATGAGCACCTGGAGAATAGGTCCGCCACCATGACTAGAAATGGGCTTGAAATGCAAGCCTTTGGGAAGGGGAAGGACTTCAGTGGAATATAATGTCATAGAATCCAGTTTCCAAAGTAGCCATTTTCTCCAGCTGAACCGATCCCTGTCACCAGGAGATTTCTAACTACGACTTGGAGGTTGGCAACTCTGTTCTTCAAAAGGGGATGCCCTATAAGTAATATGGCCCAGAAAGGACCACTTTTTCAATCCCAGTCACAGACAGGCAAATTCTGAGCCAAGATTTTGCTCGGGATGGGCCTTTCGCCACTGTGTACTACAATGTACGAACAGTTGTTTTTAGAAATAAAATTATTGTTGGGTTTTGAGGATCCACGTGAAGAGTCATCTTGAATTGCCTGGAGGCCTTTTTCAGGGGAAAGGCAGATGAGATATTTAAATAAATAAACACATCAAAAACAGGCCTACTAAATGAGGTCAAAAGAAAAAGTATCATTCAGACGTGGAATGAATCAGGTTATGAGGTAGGCCCAAAACTTGGTTACAGGAAAAAATGAGGAAAGGCGACGTTCTCCACTGAACTGAGTACAGACTAGTAATAAAATCAAAGTGTGATGTAGAGAAATCTGACACAAACCATTCTGAGAATTTTTGTAGCTACGTTTGTAATCCAAAACCGTTATTAATTTTGAATCAATCCAGGGAGATAAAATACCTCAGTTAGGTATATGTAACGAAGTTGGTTTCATTTAATATTCTGTGTGAAGGCATGACAGCCCCTGTACATTTTAAGTTATAATTGTTGTTAGCCTTTAGCGCCTTATGAAATAAACACAATCATCCTGTATTACCAGCTTCTCTGTGACAATCTTTCTAAGTTGTCCTGTTCTAAACCAATATCTCTCGGACAGCCGCTGAATAATGTAAGAGGATAAAGCCCACATGTAAAATCAAGAATTCAGAAATGAAATTTAACCTGTCAAATTTTTAACTTAGTTGATCTTTATTCCCTTCATATCCTTCCCAACCAAAGCTGTTTTGTTCCAGTTCATAAAGACCATTTACCTTGGAGGCTATTATTTCCATGAATTTAATTCCAAGTCAATATTTTAAACATCAGACAAAAAACGCTCCTTGTGTTCTAAAAAGTTTTTTTTAAAAGCAACTTGTGACAAATGCCCATATTTGGGAAGTGGTTTCCAGTGAGAGACTGCCCTGAAATAGTTAAGTCCTGCCCAGTCCTGATTGGCTGGAGGAAATTGCCTGGGAGAAGAAAAGGAGGCAGTAGGAGTGCTGAGAGGTTCTTTTCCTCTGGGGAGAGTTGGAGTGAGGGAGACTCCAGAAAAGGGGTCTGAGCCCAAAAACCTGTCAGGGCTTCTAAAAATATAAAATTAGGAAGATTCGAGGCAGGGACCCACTGCTGGCCATAGGACCATTTGAGCAGTGGTGGGATCCAAAAATTTTAGTAACAGGTTCCCTCGTCAGCCCCCCCCCGCCAGCAAAGGGGGCAGAGGCGTACCTCGGCAAACCTGAGCCCTGGGCAAAACCTGAGTTGGATGCCCCTCCCCCATGGGCAGCCACCCCACCATGACCCCCAAAATTTTTTTTGCATCAGGTCATTTCTAAATCATCATCACATTATAGAAAATGCCCCAACTCACAAATCTCAACACAGCAAACACACAGGTTCTTTGATAGAGACTGGTGAGATAAAAGGTACGAAAGGCTGAGAATCAATGAATTGCAGTACCTGAAAGGGATTAACCCAGTTCATGGAGTGATATTATTAGTCGTAATTGCTATATGGAACCTTCACGTTCAAAGGCAGGACGCCTCTCGGGAAGGCGAGGGCGTGGAGACGGAAAAGCAGACCCAATTAGTAACCCCCTCTCGGCACACACAAATAATTAGTAACCCCCTCTCGGGAACTGGTGAGAACCTGCTGGATCCCACCTCTGCATTTGAGAGTTTAAAAGAACTGTCTGAATGACAATACGTACTTCTGTGTTGTTGTTTTTTGTTTATGTTCTGCAACCCTACCAAAGAAATGTTTGATGTTACCATTTATTTTAAATAAAACCTTTTGTTGTGGAGCTGTAAGGCAATATGGGCTCTGGTGCTTATTATTAGGGAGATCCTTAAAGTCAATAGGAAATAATTCCTGAGGGAATACCATATATACTCGTGTATAAATCGACCCGCATATAAGTCGAGGCACCTAATTTTACCACAAAAAACTGGGAAAACTTATTGACTTGTGTATAAGTCGAGGGTGGGAAATGCAGCAGCTACTGGTAAATTTCAAAAATAAAAATAGATACCAATAAAATTACATTAATTGAGGCATCACTAGGTTAAATGTTTTTGAATATTTATTTCAAAGAAAAACAGTAAACTTGCTCTGTAAGGGGAAAAGAGGGTCAACAAAAACAATCTGGTCTCAACAATAACCGTAACAGTACAAAAACCTTAGCTCAAACAGCAACCAAGCTAAAACACAAGAGTTAAAATCCTTCAAAACTGGATTTTTGGTCAGGGGAGGAATGTTTATGTTAGCAGTACCAACATTTCAGAGTATCTTTAGGAGACCCTCCTGATGATACCACCCAGGTTTGGTGGAGTTTGGTTCAGGGGGTCCAAAGTTATGGACCCTCAAAATGTAGTCCCATATACTATTAGCTCCCATTGGAAACAATGGGGGATGGGGCACCTCATTTGAAAGTTCATAACTTTGGACCCCCTAAACCAAACATTACCAAACCTGGCTGGAATCAGCGTGAGAGTATCCTGATGATACCACCCAGGTTTGGTGAGGTTTGGTTCAAGGGGTCCAAAGTTATGGACCCTCAAAATGTAGCCCCATCTACTATTAGTTCCCATTGGAGGTCCATAACTTTGGGCCCCCTAAACCAAACATTACCAAACTGGTATCATCAGGAGAGTCTCTTTAAAATCCCTGAAAATTTGGTGCCGCTAGCCTAAAAACTGCGCCCCTGGCGGCCGACAAAGTGAAAACCCTAAAATATTTTTTAAAATACACCTGACTCGTATATAAGTCGAGGGCAGCTTTTTCAGCACAAAAATGTATTGAAAAATTTGACTTATATGCGAGTATATACGGTAGCTCCCTGAGGCTTGGAACATGTGAAAGGGGAATCCTTTCCTTCCTTCCCCTCTGTTTGTGATTGTGTTACACAGCTATGTAAAGCAGCATTGGGGACTTGCCACATGTTGTTAGGACTCTTCTTGAAAGTAGGGATCGGCAACTGGAGAACCCAGGGCCAAATCAGGCAGCTGAATGGCCGATCCAGAAGCTATAGAAGCATATAAAGGGGGTGACTGCTTTGCTAATAGGATCATGAATAACAGTGGCTGATCTCCTTACCTTCTGCCCTCTCTTCAACATGATCTTCCCATAAAACTAATCTCTGATCAGGATGCTTAAGGGAACAACGAAAACATGATCTTGTCTTGCAGAAACAGTTGATTTCATCTAATATTCTGTGCGAAGACATGGCAGCCCTGTATATTGTAAGTTATAATTGTTCTTAGCCTTTAGCGCCTGAAAGTTTTCATAGATATGTATTTAATCTTGGGATTTAAAAAAAAGAAAGAAAATTAAAGATACAAAAGCTAGACTGGTCGTTAGCAAGCATTTTAGCATAGCTTAGTATCAAATGCACTCAGCTCTGCTGGCGTGGCAGCAGCATTGAGACGTTAAAATGTGACAGACGCTCCTCTGAATCTATTTTTGCATCAATAATCTACATATTAAAGAGTCCCTGAGCTATCGCTAACACGATAGACTGCTCACTTAGCTTAAGTAGCCATTGACACTAGAAACGGAAAGTGCTGCTCAGGGAATCTCATTCAGGAAGCAAGGAGCTTTTGCAAACTGAAGCCTGGTTTTTGATGAGCTAAATAAGGAACCACCTTTGCAGGTGACGCAAGAGGAGAGCTGGTGAGAGGAGGAGGAACCATGTGTGCTTGAACCGCTTCCCCTCTCCCTCTAGAGCACAGGTGTCAAACTCGCGGCCCTCCAGATGTTATGTACTACAGTACATAACTGTACTGGCAGGGAATTATGGGAACTGTAGTCCATAACATCTGGAGGGCTGCGAGTTTGACACCTGTGCTCTAGAGCAGCGGTTCTCAACCTGTGGGTCGGGACCCCTTTGGGGTCGAACGACCCTTTCACAGGGGTCACCTAAGACTCTCTGCATCAGTGTTCTCCATCTGTAAAATGGATAAATGTTAGGGTTGGGGGTCACCACAACATGAGGAACTGTATTAAAGGGTCACGGCATTAGGAAGGTTGAGAACCGCTGCTCTAGAGCCACATGGGGGACAGACCAGGACCAAAGCAATAAGGAGGATGGGGCTGGGTTCAGGGACCCAGCGGCACCAGAATGACTGCTGTATGTGCCATTATTTGGGAGTAAGGTCCACTTGAGTGTCATGATATATAAAAAAGAGAAAGGTTCACAAAAAGGTCATCTTCTAAGTTAGCAGAAGTTTGCCAACCCAAGGATGGAGACAGTCAGTCTAGGGGCAAGAAGTAGCAACAATTGACCTTTAACATGATTGGTGGGTTCAACTGTAACTCTAGACCAATGAGAGGCTGTTGCCTGGGCCGGGAAAAGTATCCTTGTTGGATGTATGCATTGTATATGCTATGCTAAGTGCAGAGATAGAGATAGAGTGAAGTTCAGTGTGTGCTGAACTTTGTTCTTGCTGAAGAGTTCTGTATAGCTTTATAGTATTGTATAGTATAGACTGTATAGACTGTATATTGTATAGTATAGACTGTAACCTTGCAACTGCTAAAGTAAAACCGTCCTATGGAAATAACATCTTGTGTGGAGAGTATTCTTTTCCAAGTGTGATAGAAGGTTGCAGTGAGTACAAGAAGAAGACCAAACCTTCTCATCTTACCAGAGTTACTCCGCTTCAAACTCTGCTGATATTGAGAGCCCCATGAATTCTCTGAATAGTTATCATAAGATAAAAGCTGCATTGCAATAGGTGTCTGAGTGCATTTGAGGTAGCTTTGATTTCCCTAACAGATACTGGAGGTCCTGCTTATAAAACCATGGGATAGGTATTTTCCTGCCTTCTCTACATTTGTGCCTTTTCATTTTGCAAATAGTGCTGTCAATGTTGGCCTCATTTGCCAGGAAAAAAGAGAGGCATGTTTCCCTCTGCAGCAGAGAGCAACATGGGAATGCCCACTGTCTGTTTATGTTTTTCCCTCCTTGCTTGTGCGTAATGCTGGTTTGATTCAGCCTGCATAGAAAAGATTGATTTAAATTAGCTGACAACTATCAGCATGCTTTTGTAGCACTCTCTGCAGGGTTCAGTTTGCTTTCCCTGTAGAGAGTGGATCATTGTCTTCTGGAAGAATCAAATTGACTCCGTATCATCACTGAATGGACACTTCTGGTGTCTTCCTGCTGGTTATGTTCACACGGACTGCTGCTCTTAAAACTTTGAACTTGGCGCAAGCTAGGGATGAAATGGAGACCATTCCCACAGCAGAAAATCACGCAATAATTAGGTGCAGGGAGCCTGATCCTCTGCAGGGCTGGGAAATGATTTTGGTGGACCTCATGGCCCTTGGGAATCACTACAAAATATGATAGGCTGGATCGCCTTCTCACCTAGGGAGGGTCACAAGGCAGTTGACTCCAGTACCCCAGACCTCTTAATAATCTGAGCCTGTTTAGCCCCTACTATACAACACATCTTGGGTCAATGAGGTACAGTGACCACTAGACCCATAGCGGACAAAATCTCCAGCTTGTCTTAGAGTCTACTTTGCAGACAGTGAAAAAAAAGACTGCTTCCATAGCATCTACTCCAGTGATGGCGAACCTTTTTGAGACCGAGTGCCCAAATTGCAACCCAAACCCCAGTTATTTATCGCAAAGTGCCAACCCGGCAATTTAACCTGAATGCTGAGGTTTTAGTTTAGAAAAACCCGGTTGGCTCCCTCTTCCTCCGCCCCACCCACTCGAGCAGGGACCAGCCTGCTCTAGCCTCCAGCAAGTCCTGCACGCACTGCTCTGTGCCTCTCTAGCATCTCTGCCTTCTCCCCGCCCCCCTTGGGCAGCACCCACCAGGAGCACAGGCACCAGACCTGCCAGCCGAGTCCTCCCTCGCGCACGTTGTGCTCAGTGGCCCAGGTCAATGGTGTGCGCGCGTTGTGCTCAGTGACTCAGGTCAGTCTAGATGTGTGTGGTGGTGGTGGTGGTGATTTTCCGCCCCCCACACGATGAACTCTGTGTGCGCATGCCCACAGAGAGGGCTCCGAGTGCCAAGTTTGAGAACACCCTCGATCTGCTGACCGTAGGTTCGCCATCACTGATCTACTCAGAAATTCCAGCAGAGAATTTCCATGCGGTTAAGAACCTTTGACAGATGCCTGTAATTTGCTGCAAATTGGAGGATGTAGGGCGTAATCCTAAGCAGGTCTAGTTGTAAGTAAGTCCCATGTTATTCAATGGGCTTATTCCCAAGAAAGTGCCCATAGCGTTGCAACCATAATTATTCACACATGCCCTGATTGTGATGCCACCTCGAAACGGAAACACAACTTGCTGTTACTGGACCAATACTGTCGTTGCTTGGATGAATTTCAGAGATTGCAACTCCAGGAGGCAGACCTGGTGACTAGAGAGTCTTGAGGCACAGTTTGCTCGCTCAGTAGTTGCTCCCCTCAGTTAATTACACCTAGTGAAAGGGAACCAGCTAACTGGGTCCAGGTGGCTGCACATGCATCCTTGAAAGAGGATGAGCAACTTGAAAAATGGCTTCGAAATTTCAGCTGGTTCAAAATGTTGTCTTGGGAGTAGTTATGATGCAGGCAGCATATTACTCCTGCAGTGAAAGATTTGAAAGACCATTTAAGATCTTCCCAAGAGGCTTTTCTTTCGGTATTCCTGCCTGCTGAGATGAGGTGAACGGTACCTTTTTTAGAAGTGGAACCATGTTTATGGAATTTTTTCACCCATGACGGTTATCTAATTTATCATTGCTTGCATTTAGATAATTTTTTGGTTGCCTTTGCAATTGGTTTCACCCTGATTTTGATTCTGCAAATCACTTAGGATTGCTTATCCATTGCTTGTGCTCACCCTCGATCTGCTAACCGTAACACTGTTATCTATTTTGGGTATGTATATGACGCCTGTTCTTTTCCTTACAGGGGTTTAAAGCAGTCTGGAGAATGGATGGTCTTGTGGACATACAGTTTGAAGAAAGATATGGAATTTTGTTTTTATATCTGACACCGGCAGTGAGAATATTATAGGTGCAAACATGGAAAACTTCGTCTATACCTCCAATAGAAGAATGGCTTGTGAAGATACAGGAATTGGCTCAGAGGGCTATGTTTGTTTCTTTGATTGGAGAAAAGAACTTTTCTAAGTTTATTGATAATAATAAACCTGACAGACTTTTTGCTTAACACAAAGAAACAAACAAATCAACTGGGAAAAAAAATCATAAATGAGTGACAGCAGAAAGAAATTTGTGTTTTAACTTCCTATTTATAGGGACAGTCAGATGGAACTTATTTTTATTTACTTCATCTGTACCTTTTGTGAAATGGGTTAGACCACAGGTGTCAAATTCACGGCCCTCCAGATGTTATGAACTACAGTTCCCATCACCCCCTGCCAGCTGTCACTCATTTATGATCCCTCTCCTTCCACATGGTGGTGGAGGGTGGGTTGTTTTAGCAGACATGAAGCATCTGAACATTGTTTTTACCTGGATAACAATGTACACAGAGATCATGGGATGATACATATGTGTTGGGTGTCAAGGCTCAATTGATTTATGGCTTTCAAGGCAAGTGGGAAGCAGAGGTGGTTTGCCATTGTCGTCTTCTGCAGAGTCTTCCTTGCTGGTCCTCCATCCAAATACCAACCCTGCTTACTTCCGAGACCTGACCAGATTGGGCTATACTGTGTCATTCTACATCCTCTTGGGATGATACCAAACGAAAATAGTGCATCCTGGTGCCTTATTGTTATGCACACAGTACCCCGAAGAGTTCTGTAGCACTGGGGGGAAGCTCGCACTCACTGTGCAGGACTGAGCAGCAGTGAGAGCTCCCCCTGCTGGGTGGCTGCCCAACCTGTGTGGTACCAATATGGTGCCTACGTGGCTGTGCGCCTTAGAGGGAACGTTGCACATGGATATGTGCCACAGATAAGCTACTCTCACCGCCACAGCTCTGCTTTGAGGGCCCTTACTGAACAATGAAGAGACACCAAAAACATTAGAATCAGTGGTGACTTTTGTCAGATGCTCAGGGGTCTTACCTGGAGTGGATTTGGTGGTGTGAGAGGCGAGGGAAGGCCATGTCCTGGTGACTGGTTGGGCTTCTGAGGGGAGTTTGAAGGTGGCTGAGCTGGTGGCGGTTGACTCTGGTTCTGGGACGGGGTGTGCTGCTGGGGCTGCTGCTGGGGCTGCTGCTGCTGGGGTTGTTGCTGTGGAGGCTGCTGTGGCTGTTGCTGCTGCTGAGCTTGGTGGGGCGGTTGGCTCGCTTGGCCCTGCGGCTGCTGGCTTGTTTGGCCCTGTTGCTGCTGCTGCTGCTGCTGCTGCTGCTGTTGGTGTTGGAGCTGTTGAAGATGCTGAAGCTGCTGAAGCTGGGAATTCAAGGATGAGGTAGCTGCAAGTGAAGAAAGGCAGACTGGAATTATCAAGGGTGACAGCACAGTGATATACAGCTGCCAACCCCCATTGGGGGATCTCCAGAAACATTGTGGTTTTACCACAGAGTTTCCAATGATTCCTAGAGCTACCCTGTCCCTTCCAGTGAACACACAAGGCTACTTTTTTAAAAAAAACTCCCATAATGCTATGCCCCCCTCTACAACCTTCTTGCCAGTTGCCAAGCAACCTTTATGATAGACAGTGGGTCCCTATTTGAAAAACAGAATAAAGGCACCAAGGATCTCTCAATTTGGCTTGTGGCTAGGAAGGAAAAGCTTGAAAGCGCCCATACAGTACTGTCTCCCCCTCATAAATACATCCATTTTGGGTACACACGACACAAAGTAAAAAGAGACCTCTCAGGAGATTTGGTCTTCTCCAGTTTAGCTTCTGTAAGTGAGGAAAGGATTCCATCACAAGGAAAATAGATACTGGTGATCAAGTCTATTGAAGAAAAAAATCTGGGTGGCATGAAGGTCAATGGAGTCAGGAGGCATACAGAAAACCAGAAGCCAGGCCTGTGAAAGCAAATAGCTTAGCATCTATCACATTTTTATTCTGTTCATGATACAGGGTTGCCAACTTTGGTTTGGGAAATTTCTGGAGATTTGGTAGAAGAGCCTAGGAAGAGGATATATCGTCACATAGTCTACCCACATAGTCTACCCTTGTCATTTCCTCCAGGAGAACGGAGCTTGGTCATCTGGAGAGCATCTGCAATAGCAGGAGATCTCCAGGGGCCACCTCCACGTTGGCAACCCTACAGACTACATCCAAGCTTCTGTTGCATTCCACACCTGCTCATGAGCCCCGTCACTTTGTCTAGGATTGTCAGTTCCGGACCTGGAAATTCCTGGCGATTTGGGGGTGGAGCCTGGGGAGGGTAGATTTTGGAAAGGGGAGGGACCTCAGCAGGGTACAGTGCCATGAAGGTCATCCTCCAAGGGAGCCATTTTCTCCAGAGAAACTGATCTCTGTAGCCTGGAGATCAGTTGTAATTCTGGGAGATGTCCATCTCCCACCTGGAAGTCTCATCAGGGTGGCACATTGAGTCTGTCTGTTTTAGCCCCTTTCCACACAAACCTTTTAAAAAAATCGAAGCAGGAAATAAAACGTGAAGTACTGCATTGTTTTTACTCTGGTTGGTTCCCAAAACATTTTATTTGCAGCCTCAAAACATTCTTTGGTTGAAATGTTTTGAAAATGTCTTCAGTTGCCTGTGCGATCTATTTATGACATTTTCCACACCTTTGTGCCATCCCCAGACTTTCTTCTTAGAGTAAGGTGACCAGATTTTTACAATCGAAAAGCGGGGCGTGTGCCTTCTGGGGCGCTTCCCTGTTTCCTGACGGGGAGCGCCGCCGCAAAAGGCAGTGTGCTCCTGTGGCAGCGTGCGCGCTGCCACAGGAGCACATTCCCTAACCGGGACAATGTCAAAGCCCGGCGGGACGCGGGACACATCGCGCAAAAGCGTGAGTGTCCCACGAAAATCGGGACGGCGAGTCACCCTATCTTAGAGCCATTTTCTGGGATAATGGAATGGTGGCCAGTGCCATAGATCGTTTTGAGGTGGTGAGTATGGACATACATCACGGAAAAGGCCGGGGCCTTATTCTCACAACAGTATGATTCAAGTTAGGCTGAGAAGCAGTGGGGCTTTGAATCTTCCCAGTCCACTTGAATCACTACTGTACAATCCCTCCTCTCAAGCAGCATCTACTTGTGAAGATGTTGGTGTGCTAGCAAATGGAAGCAGAGAGGTTGTACTTGGCTAGACCTATATAGAGGAAGTCTATAGATTCACCTTCAGCTTGGCTGGTGGCTGTGTACGTCTGGGTGGTGGTGGCAGACATACCATATATACTCGTGTATAGGTCGACCCACATATAAGTCGAGACTCTCCTGATGAGACCGGCCAGGTTTGGTGAAGTTTGGTTCAGAGGGTCCAAAGTTATGGACCCTCAAAAGGGTAGCCTCATCTACTAATTGAAAACAATGGGGAATGGGGGCACCTCCTTTGGGGGTCCATAACTTTGGACCCCCTGAACCAAACATTACCAAACTTGGCTGGTATCATCAGGGGTGTCCTATGAGGGTACCCTGAAATTTTGGTGTCGCTAGCATAAAAACTGCACCCCCTGCTGGCCGGCAAAGTAAAAACACACAAAAAATTTAATGACCCACATATAAGTCGAGGGGAGCTTTTTCAGCATTAAAAATGTGCCAAAAAATTCGACTTATACATGAGTATATACGGTAAGTCAGATTGATTGTCTTCTCTCATGCCTCTGGTCAAAACAATGCCTGGCTGCATCAGCAGAGATTGGGTCTGAGTACTTTCTCTTGCATCATACCTTGCTTCTCTTGCATCCTGGCCCTCATCTCTTGTGGTATACCCAAAGCTGGCTGCTTTTGCTGCCAACTTTGCTCTAGAATAAGAGGTGACATCAAACATCCAAAGGGCCATAATACATGCTTGATGGGCTTACATTTGGTTCACAAGATACAAAAACTGGCCATGAGGGGACTTGAAGAAAGTCACTTTCAAAGCAGGAAAGTTGTGCTTTAAATTGCATGGCAGTGAGTTTTCAGCAGTCTGTAGTCTGCCAAATAGCACAATGAAGCTGGGAGAAAGATGTAGGTTCTAATTCCAGCTTTTTAGACTAGTTTGTGCTTCACATGGTAGCTCTTGGCAAGCGGGTATCTTTCAGCTTTAGTTTCCCATATGTAAAATCGAAATGCCAATGCTTCAAGTTTGTTTTGGTGAAGGGATGACTTTTAAGTACTTTGTAGAAGTCTTCAAAGTAGTATATAAATGTCAAGAATCAACCGCAAGGTGAGAAGGTAATTCCTAAAGGCCTCGTTGCACAAATGCATTGAACAGCCTAAACGCGTTACGGCTGTTTTATAGCGACAGAGCTCTGCATGCTGGCGGAGGATATTAAAAGGAATAAAATAAGAGCCAGTGTTTAAATTGCAGAGTTGCCCGGAGGTCCTAAATGATTATACATGAGAGCATATGCATGGTGCCAAAGAAATTAAGATGCACGTCAGAAGGAAACAAATTAAGACAGGGGCTTCAGCACAAAGCAAGGACCCAGGAGATTAGCAAGCAACTGTAATATCATCACTGGACACAAAGGCAAGCTCTTTCAGTTCCTGTTGACTTCAATGGGAGAAAATTAAGAATGTACTTAACTCTTCCCCCACTGAAATTGATGGGGTTTAGACATTCCGCTCTTCTGTAATTGAAAGCATACTCATATTTGCCCCCAGGAAATGCTTGAGACATTTCATTTTCAGCATGTTTGCAAAATTTAGGAATTTCCCCATTATAAAAAAAAATTCTGTGCATTCTATAATTTTTCAGTACTTTCCATACGTCCCATGTCTGCAGCCCTCTGAGTCCCAATTCTGTGGTACCCATCTGGGCCTAGGGTTGCTATTAACTTTAGATTACTCTGAACAGCATAATTCGGGTTGGGATTGTACTGCAGGAATGCACTTTACTAATCAGCTGTGATCCCTTACCCCAAACTCTTTGAGTTATAGTCTACTAATCTTCATCTGCCAGGAGAATTACAGACTTCAAGCCAAGAACTTTAGGGATACAATCCTACCCCAGAGGGCCCTTTCTGGGAAAAGTGATAACTAGTTACCTATGTCAATAGCTGGGTCAGGATAGCATGGTGTAGAGCAGTGGTGGCAAACCTATGGCACGGGTGCCAGAGGTGGCACTCAAAGCCGTCTCTGTGGAAAGAGAGTCCCCCCCCCCCACATCTAGGCTAACCTGGGCCGCTGGGGTCGATTATTAGCATTAAACCTAAGACCTAGTTTTGGGGAAGCAGTGTAGGTGACCCTGATAAGCGCTGTTAAACCCCACTGATTTTCATGCAAAGAACTAAAGCATGATCCTTTACCTGGGAACATGCTCGGTTGCTGGCAATGGGGCTTGCTTCTGAGTAAACCCTCCTAGGGTCATGATTCACCCGTTGGAAGAGTTTCATGGTTGCTTCAAAACAGAGCCACTGACTACCACGAAGCTTACTCCTGAGTAACGCGTGCCTCGGAGCCAACTGTTTTTTTCTAAACTAAAACCTCAGTATTCAGGTTAAATTGCCTTGTCGGCACTTTGCGATAAA
The DNA here is from genome assembly GCF_021028975.2 of Sphaerodactylus townsendi. Lineage (NCBI taxonomy): Eukaryota > Metazoa > Chordata > Lepidosauria > Squamata > Sphaerodactylidae > Sphaerodactylus > Sphaerodactylus townsendi. The sequence continues at coordinate 19,832,438 of NC_059435.1, forward strand.
TAAGTGGGTTTTGGGTTGCAATTTGGGCACTCGGTCTCGAAAAGGTTCGCCATCACTGGTGTAGAGGTTAACAGCTGGTGGACTCTAATCCATAGAACAGGGTTTGATTCCTCACTCCTCCACATAAGTGGCAGACTCTTATCAGATTTGTTTTCCCACTCCTACATTCCTGCTGCATAATCCTGGACTAGTCACAATTCTTCAGAACTCTCTCAGCACCACCTGCCTCACAAGGTGTCTGTTGTGGGGAGAGGAAGGGAAAAAGAGTTTGTAACCCCCTTTGAGTCTCCTTACTGGAGAGAAAGGGGAATAAAAATCCAAACTCTTCTCCTTCTACCCACATCCCCAAGGGCAAAGATCAATAATTCTTGACAAGATTAAATTATCGGGCCTCAGCATCTTGAGCTTCATCTCTGAGCAGGGATCTGAACTCTGCTCTCCCGAGTCCAATTCCAGCCCTACCTGCATTTCTTCTGCTCAGTGAAGATGGAAAATATTAAGAGCCAGCAGTAATCAGCACTGGCACACGGCATAAAGTGGTAGGCAAAGATGACGGAGCCAGCCAGGCTGGATTCAGGCTGTGGATCTGGGTCTGTCTTTGACGTAGTGACCAATATACCAGACAGCTACATACAAGATAAGGAGTGAAAGTCTGAGGAGATATACATTTATCTCATTACAATCGATAATGTGAAACCAACACCACTGTTTGTAATTTCTATAAAGCTTGTCAGAGGCACTTTGATCGAGTAACCTGAGAACTACATAGTAAATAAGGCCCAGAGATTGAAATCGAGCATTTATTCAAATGTACAGTGAGCCACAAAGCTTGAACAATGCAAATGTGGTAGAGCCATATACCAAGATGGCAGACCTGGTCTGGCCATGTACCAGGGATGACCTGAAGCATTTTTCTGAACCTGAACACAAACAATTGTCCAGAGGCTGTGCGCTTAAGGAAAGTTCGAGCAAACTGACCCAGTCAGGGACAACTCATTATCAAAGGCCCTTTCCCCACTCAACGTTTGCTGCGCGCTACTCTCGCCGAGTAGCGTGGGGTCCAACTGCACTCCCCACTACAGGGGCGGCGACAACGCAGCCGCCCCGACTCTGCTGCTCTTGCGCCCCCTCAGTGCGGGTCATTCTGGCGCTGCTCAAAACGGCGCCTTTTGATGACCCCACGCAGAGCGCGGGGCAGTGGGGAAGCCTGGGGAACACAATCCCCGCACTGAAAAGGTCCTGGACCAGACGAAACGGACTCATTTTAAAAGTGAGGAAACGGCCAAGGACTCTGTGCCACATTTTGCAATCTTTAGCATCAGCACCCTTAATTATCGTATTATCAAAAGCTATTTCTTAAACCAAGGAAAATGGGATCAAGTTTCCTAATGGGGATCAGCTCTGGAATACTTAACATGCTACTGCTGAATAACTCTGGACCACTAACAGCACAGTCCTAAGTAGGGTTACCCTGAAAGAATGGCCAAGGTTTGTTTGTTTTTCAGAACACAGACGTCACCGTTTTCTGATCTAGCAGCACACATTTTATTTTATTCCTTATTTTTTATTATTTAAGATATTTTTATTCTGCCGTTCTACCCAATTAGGACTTTTAAGGAGGCAAACAATTTCTCTGTCTGTCTGTCTGTCTGTCTGTCTGTCTGTCTGTCTGTCTGTCTGTCTGTCTGTCTGTCTGTCTGTCTGTCTGTCTGTCTGTCTGTCTGTCTGTCTGTCTGTCTAAAGGATGGCCTGTAAAGCAATAGCAAATAAAACAGCAAAAAAATCTTAGAAAGGAACAGATGAATCTCTCTGGGGATGGAATTCCACAGTTCTGGGACCATAACCTTTGCCAGGTTGACACCATTTTAGCCTCAGATGAGGGGGGGCAGGATCCCCAAATATTAATGGTTGGGTAGGCAGGGCTGCCAAGATTAGGGGAACAAAATTCTGGAAGCCAAGGTCTCAATGGAGACCCACAGAACTAGGCAAGGTGTGACTGCAGAACAGTAGCAGCACATGTATACTAATCAAACATTTTGTGTGTATTCTTCTGATGGGGAGAAAATGATGTAAAGAAGGGCCCAGAAGGAATCCTGCCCTAGCACCTCTTGATGACTCTCAGCAGCCTTGTAAGTAGGTGGGATTGGGCATCCTTAAGGCATCCTTTTCCAAAGTTGTATCTTAAAATTATTTATATGGGTTAACATTTTGAGTTAATATAAATTGATATTCTAAATTAATCTGGACTCAGATTGTCCCAGTTTAGTCAATTTATGATCCACTTAGAAAAAAATATGAATTGAAACTTTTTAACAACCAACACAAACCATATATGTACTTTAAGGTGATACTACTAAGGCAATTATATTAATGTGCTTTGTAATCCACTGTTAAAAAATATTTATAGACTTCTAATGGTTCAGTGATGAAGAGTGATTCACTGTTACAGCAGATTATATAAGTCTCCCAACTTGCATATGTCCTTATGTTCGGGGGAACTCCAGTCTGAAGACTATTGTAAACGTTTACAAAGTTTTGACAAAAATCAGAAGGAACCTCAAAGATTTCTTTTGAAGCAGTGGAGTCCCTTCAGTTCTCTTTGAAAATCACATCCAACTTCTGAGGAAGCAGAGAGAGAAATGAGGATTATCAACTATGGGACCTTGTAATGGACCTTTTCATAATTGGACTATATAATTTGCTTTAACAGTAAATAGCTCTTTATTGGTAGACTAATAGAAGCCTATAAATATTTTGTTTAACAGTGAATAGCAATGCACAATAGTAGTATTGCCTTAAAGGACATCTATGGTTTGTGTTGTTTCAAATTACATTTTCATTGTGGAGCATGAATTGAATGCATTTGGTGATATAAACAGAATAATACACTGGTAATTTTTTTCTTTTCTTTTACCCAATACTTTCCCCCAATTCTTTCCCCCAATATCCAATATTTCTTGGGTACCACTCCTCACCCTTCTTTTTGTGGACCTCTTTCCTTGCTCAGGTTTGCCAGCTGCTGAGACTGAACAACAGAAGAAGTCCATCAGCTTCATACATAGCTTGTGAGAGGCACCTGGCTGAGACATAGGATGCTGAACTAGACAGTCATCAGTCTGATCCAGCAAGGCTCAAAATAGGCCCAAACTAGATTGTTTTGCTCCTAAATTGCTACACATAAGTCAGCCATATTCTGTCTGATTGGGGTTGTATATGTTTGGCAGTGGGTATAAATAATACGGAAGTGATATGTCAAGCATGTGAGGCAACCCTGTTCCGTGTACTTTACTGTGTCACTTGTCTCTGCCATAATTGTATAGATGTTGCACAATAATGCCTCACTATGAAATAATGCAATATACGATGGGCTAAAAAAGGAGAAGAATCATTCATTAAGCCTATTCATATTTGACTGAGCAGAGAATTTGACTCTTGCTGTTTCAAGAAGACAAACCCCCTTTTCCACCTCCCTTCCCAGCAATGGGCAGTGGGTTTATATATTTGCCTCAAACTGAAAAGTGTAACTAACTTAAGCATCTGGGCCTGTGCGTAGATCGGCATGGCCTGCTTTTCTGATCTTGTTTATCTTTTAATGAGCTATGCGCCTTTTCTTTTCCTTGAAGTAGATTTCTAGAGACTGAGTGCACACGATGAATAGGCTAATGTATGGCTGCATTTACACTGTCTACCATTATGTAATGAGGCTTCCAGCAATGGCTTTCCCTGCTCAAATATCTGTTTTAAGGGGTGAAATGAAAGTTGCTGGAGTGTTTTGTTTTTTTTACAAGCTTTAGCGCCAAACACAAGAAAGAAAGAAAAAACGCAAGGATAAGGATGAAACTTGATGGCTAAACAGACTAGAAATGGGATATAGAACATATTAGTTTTAAATCACCGATTTAAATCCAGTCTAGGGCCTTTATGCATATTCACCTTTTTTGTGTGTGTGTTCGAACTGCAGGGTTCAATTTTGGATGTGTCTCAGATTCACTGCACTCGTTTTCCCTTCCATGACTGAGAACTCCACATTGTCTTGTTTACATGTAGTCGTTTGAGCTGTGTTATATTCTGCAGGCTGTACACCCCAGCAAATTGTCATTCTACGTCAACCATCATCCCTCCTTTTATTTTTTTTGCGCATGGGCGCTAATGAACCAGCACAGTAGTGCTAATTGTTGAAGTGGTGACCCTGTTATGCTTCCCCGCCCCTGCCGATGCTCTTGCACTACAGTGATTTCCTGCCTGCACTGATGTTTCCTTATTGGCTGATCACTATTTGTTATCTTGCTGTGGATTCTTTATTTGGCACTTGTTATTTTGTAAACCAGACCACCACCTCTGTACTACTGCAGGCATATCTCTGTCAGAAAGCCATGGGTCTGGAGCAAGCTAGCTGCATTACATATCCTTTGCTTTTAGAAACTCCATAATTATATTTTAATTGCACATGCATCGGCTGGCTGATGATAATGATTCATCCTCAAATCAGTGCTTCAGCAGGTAATGAGAAAACAACAATCACAGCCAGGATGCAGGGCTATGCACTCTCACTGTCTTCGCTGGCATGCCCTAGCACAGTGGTTCTCAACCTTCCTAACGCCGCAACCCTTTAATACAGTTCCTCATGTTGTGGTGACCCCCAACCCTGACATTTATCCATTTTACAGATTTTACAGATGGAGAACACTGATGCAGAGAGTCTTAGGTGACCCCCGTGAAAGGGTCGTTCGACCCCCCAAAGGGGTCCTGACCCCCAGGTTGAGAACCACTGTTTCCCTGTGCCACATTGGTATGTGGAGTTACCTAGAAGCAGGGATTGGTGGGAGAGCTGTGTGACAGAACTCTGGGGTGATGAGCAATGGCTGTATAATGTATTGTCGAAGGCTTTCAAGGCCGGAATCACTGGGGTGCTGTGTGGTTTCCGGGCTGTATGGCCGTGTTCTAGCAGCATTCTCTCCTGAAGTTTCGCCTGCACCTGTGGCTGGCATCTTCAGGAGAGAATGCTGCTAGAACACGGCCATACAGCCCAGAAACCACACAGCACCCAAATGGCTGTATAATTTCTGCATGATCCATCAAACATTCTATGAAATTGTTGCTGCAGTTGAATCTTGGCTGTGTCAGAGGACCCACGTGTGAGTCAAGTTGTGCAGACATGTGCATGGGGATACCTTGAAATGATAATACATACCGTGAACTCCGGGAGCAGTTTGGTGTTGGATTGACCACCATCACAGACAGATGTTTGTTTTGCCCTTGAGATCAAGCTCTGCTGGAGAACTGCACCATATAGGTCCCTTTCGCACAGAATAATGTGCTTTCAATCAACTTTCACAATTGTTTGCAAGTGGATTTTGCTATTCCGCACAGCTGCAAAGTGAATTAAAAGTGGAATGAAAGTCCATTATTCTGCATGTGCAGAAGGGGCCATAGTCTGCAGTGGCTAGGGACCCCCAAGTGGCCGGTTACACCCACTCTCCTGAGCAATGCAGGATCAAATTCAAATGTGTTCATAACTGCTCCAGAAGCTTGGCAAGGCATCCCCAGGGAAAGTGATCGCCTACCACATTTTCCCCTCCTTTTGCAACTATGGGAAGCAGTGTGAGCCCAGGAGGGGAAGAATGCAGGTATGAAGGTACTTGTTGGTATAACAGTATTAAGAACTATCCGCTTTGATTTTTTTAAACAAAATACTCCTACACAGATTTTTTTTTAACAAATTACTCCTACACAGTGACACTGGTTAAGAATGTTTTCTGCAATGGGGAGAAATTCCCTCAGTAGCCCAGTATTTATTTCTTTTATTTATTTTAAAAAATTGGATTATATCCTGCCCTCCCTGACTAGACCTGGGCTCAGGGCAGTGTATAAACTTATTTAAAAACAGCTTAACGAGCACATAAAAGAGAGTTTCACCTGGCTGGAACCAAGGTAGAAAAAACCCTGGCTCTGGTTGAGGCCAATTGCATGTCCTCGGGGCCAGGGATTACCAGAAGATTTTTAACAGAGGATCTGAGCATCCTCTGCAGGCAACATGGGGTGAGGCAGTTCCAGAGCTACAAGGGACCCAGAACACTCAGGGCCATGAAGGTTATAACTGAAACCTTGAACCTAATTCAGAATTCTGCTGGCAGCCAGTTCAGCTGCTGGAGCATAGGTGACCTCCCTCACATGCTCCCTCTCTGATGCATTGATGAGAAGTCTAGCACCTGCATTCTGGACCCGTGTTAGTTTCTGAGTGAGTCTCAGGGGCAGCCCACACAGAGGGAGTTGCAGTAATCTAGCCTGGAGGTGACTGTCACATGGATCACTGTAGCTGAGTCAAGGCGGGATAAATATGCCCATGTTTCATGGGTTTGGTCCACTGTAGGTAGCAAGAGGCAGCCATTCAGTTTGATTTAACTAATCACAAGTTTGATGGATCCCTACGATGGACAGTCAGTTTATCCCCAATGTGGTTTACTGCTGTGTTGTTGGCTTCAGTTGTCAACAGTGATGACTTGTCCTGTCCTGTCCTGAGAAGTCTCCTAATGCTGAGTTCCCCATGAAAATCATAAAACAGTGTTTCAGCACATATCAACGATGCCCATTTTTGTCTGAGAGTCACTGTGGTGCAGTGGTTAAGAGCAGGTCAGCTCTAATCTGGAGAACCAGGTTTGATTCCCCACACCTCCGTGGGAAGTCTGCTGGGTGACCTTGGGCCAGCCACAGTTCTCTCTGAACTGTCTCAGACTCACCTACCTCACAAAGTGTCTGTTGTGGGGAAAGGAAGGGAAGGAGTTTGCAATCCACTTTGAGACTCCCTTACAGGAGAGAAGAGGGGTATAAATCCAAACTCTTCTTCTTCTGATTCTGTTTCAAATGGCAACTGCCCACAGGGTTGAAACTAGCTATCAAGAGCAGGAAGAACAAGAGGAACAAACCTTGCAAGTGGGTTCCTTGGAGGAGGAGGAGGCAGTGCTGGAGGGTGATAGCGAGGGAGGAGAGGCATCTGCAACTACAACAATACAGACACCTACAGCCACAAAAGGCTGCATCTGCAACTACAACAATGCAGACACCCCTAGTGGCTAGTAAGTTATGTTCAAATGGTTCAGACAGTCACATTCAATAGGAAAGGCAGCATCCCAACCACCCAACCACCTTTCCATGCAGTGTATGCACACCAGCAAACATTAACCGGTCCTGAGGTTTTGCTGTTCTTAAGGTACACTCACACATTAAATTATTTGCAACTTTTACTGTCTGTCTCATTTTACAGCCAACCAACATTCAATAAGCTTCGTTTGACAATAAGATGGCTGACACAATAAACCGCATCGTAAACGCTACAAGTCCAAGCAAGGCCTCTTAAGGCCTGCAGATGCATTCTTGATATTGCCCAACCTCATGCTCAGCCTTGATTTATAGGGATTTTCCTGGATATTGTAGAGGAGTCTGCATCTGTGTTACACCTGGTGGAATGATCTTCAAGGGTCTGTACTTTGGACTGCCTTTGGGGCAGACAGCATGGCACCTGCAGTGCTTTTCAAAACATCTACAGGGGACAGCATAACATCTATGTTCTTCTCCATGCTCTGCTGCAGTCCCTCCAGCATTTCGTTGTGCCTCCTCTCCTGCGTTTCCAGCATGTCTTTGTGGCACTTTCCCCCCCCTTCAGCCGTGCTTTCATGGTGGCATCTTCCTCACTGTTGGCCCAGGGCTGCGTCATCTGCTGAGCCACATTGTCTCTTCCTGCTCCTGGCTAAGGTGGTGCATCTAGCAGGAGACAGCTCTTCCAGTGGCTGCTCCTGCTGCTCATCAGTTGGTTCTCCTGCAAAGTGCAGTTTCATAACTTAACAAAGGAGGCAGGATAGGGGAAGAATGGCAGTAGTGACAAGTGCTAACAGAAGCAAGAGAAAACTCCCATGTCTAATTTAGTACTGACAAGCGGTTACCCAGCAATGCATGCAGCGTTCCGGCTATGAAGGGTAGTTCATTATCATCGCCATGTTACTGAGCACCATTCATTTGATTGATATGAACCAGGATTTATCCGATTGCAGATCATGCAACTCAGCTCCCTTATTACCTTTGGTCATTGTGTCTTCAGAACAATTTTCTACTCTACCCTAGAGTTTACCAGGCTATTCCTTTCTCTGAAGGCTACTACAGCTTACAAAGCCGCCATTTTGCAGAGGTGAACAGACCTTATTCTTAACTGATGTCTTCTCCAGCAATCATCTGGCAATTGTCATCCTCCTCCCTCCCACATGGCATCCTATATGAACCACAAAGAGTTAGAACATCTTGAAAATCCATGACAACCAACTCTTTTGCTTTGTTTCACCTTCATCTTGCGAGATTGGTGGACGTCCAGAATCTTCACTGGACAATTATGTCTGTGCTGCTGGCACTCCATTTTCACCTTGAAACAGATATAAAATGTATATTAGTGCTTCTGTTTTTGGAGGTGGTTCTTGAAACTAAGGGGAATAGTTATTTGCATCAATGACAGGTTCGAATAAGGTTGTTCCTTGGGTTCCTCACGCATTGACATCTGCTAAAAGTGACAATAAGACCGTTTGAGCAGGGGTTTGTTGGCCATAGGCCCCTTTCAAATGAAGGAATGACTCCCTAAATATGTTCCTCCAGGTGGCCTGTCCGCTGGCATGGAAATATTGGCACCATTTTTTGAGTTGGTCACCAACAGACACCATTTTTAACTTAATAGTGACGAATATGGTGAGATCGTAACATAGCTCAGTTCTCTAAAGAAAAAATATGTGTAAATTGCTTCCCCTAAAACATAGGTGTCAAACTCGTGGCCCTCCAGATGTTATGGACTACAGTTCCCATCATCCCCTGCCAGCATCGTGCTGGCAGGGGATGATGGGGACTGTAGTCCATAACATCTGGAGGGCCACGAGTTTGACACCTGTGCTCTAAAAGCATTAATTATTATCAAACTCGTCAAAATCTACCTGAGACCTATTTTGGGGGGTGCAAATGTCTTCAGTGGATTTTTGAAGGCAAAAGTAGGGGAAAAAAGAAAGCTAACCTTAACTTAACCTTTCCATTCCCCTGAACTTGCACAAGCGCACTTTTGCTAGCAAAAGGAATTCAAAACATTATTAACGGTGTTGCAGCAAATGCCCACAACACAGTGTGGAGGTGGATGGTTGTATGAGAAAAAAAATAAAGGGTGGAGGAGGAGAGCGTTCTTTCCCCTACCATGAGCCACAGCACAGCACTGAGATTTTCACCACCCAGGGAGAAAGCTAACATTCCATCCACCCAAGATATAGAAAGGATGAAAGAGAAGCAGAAAACCAACCCTGACTGGTGTTTCATCAAGGCCCTCAGAAGACACACGGTTGCTCTCCCCTGGAGTTGATACAGCCATCAGAGAATCTGCATGAGACCAAAAGCATAGAAGATTGAACGACAACGATCAAGCGCAGAACAGATTCTATTTTAAAGAGCACACTGAGAAACACTAACCAGCAACAAACGGTGTTCAGCACTGGATGTAGTCTCTGTCGATGGTGAGAAGATCGTGCGAGCCATAACCTCCGCAGGGGCTCTCTGCTCCTTCACTGCCACTTGCAAATTGAGGCTTCTGGCCTTGGTTGAACATGTGTATCCCCTTCCAGAATGGCTTGTAGCTCTTGGTAAGTAGGGGCATGTACTGGAGGAATTTCCAGAGCAGCTGTTATGTGCCACGACATGCTTGTACTGCTTTGTTTTTGTCCTGCACTCCAAGGTGGTGCATTTGTGTCCTCTGGGAACCATCTGTTCTGCGATCCATTCAAGAGCATCTGTTTTTCTATGTGAGGCAGACACAGCAGTTCCTGGACCTTCTCCTCACCCCAGAAGAAAAGCAAGTTCTGTGTTTCCTTCTCCCTCCTAGACACTCCATTTCTGCCATTATCATTGCGGCTTCCATTAGATTTCCTATTTGCGGCTGTGAGGTTCAGTGTCTGCAGACCAGCCGCATAATAAGACTGATAATCTCAGTTTAAAAAGGGTGTGCCTGTATGGGTATTTCTCCTGCAATTAGGGGTTCAAAGTTGCTGCCAACAAGGAATATTTGCTTTTAACTGGACACTTGATTGGCGAGACCGCAAGGAGAGGAACTACGGGTGGCTTCTCTAATTTGTCATTTGCTTCCCAGGACACTGGGGCAGCTGGTGAGCTCCCAAAGGCACCTGGTGGGCCACTGCGAGTAGCAGAGAGCTGGACTAGATGGACTTTGGTCTGATCCAGCTGGCTTGTTCTTATGTTCTTATGTTCTTATGTGTAAAACCGAACATCATTGGAAGAGAATACAAAAGTGCTCATCTGGCCTGATCATGGAGCATTATCACTGTGTCTCCATTTTTACACATTCGCAGCTGATTTACCCTTCTTGGTAACCTGAGCAAAATACAAAAAGCCTGCCCTCTGTCCCTGCATTCCTATTGCTCTCACCCAATCCTGCCCTCAGCAAAAAAGTCCGGAATTCTATCTCTGAATATGGAGGTTGGAATATGGTATTAGAAAATGCTTTAGGATGGCACTGTCAGTAACTTGGAAGTAACTCTGTTTTGGATTGTGCTGTAAACTCTTCTTGTACCCAAATTGCCTGGTTTCCGAAACCTAACAGTAAGTCAAAGACTTGAATTCATGTGGACAAATCTGCTTCCTCCCATTAATCGCGTAAAAATTAACGGAAACAAAAAGGAAGCATTCAAAAGACAACCATGCTTTATAATGAGTTTGGTGTGCTTTAATGTTGTGAAGTCGGTGTCTGTGTGTGCTCTATTTAAAAAGAGGAACCCAAAAGCTCCACAAATATGTTTGAAGCTACTCCCACTTGGATAACTTAATTGTTTTCTTTTTTTCCTTTTGGTTTAGGACAGTATTTTTGATTCAGGCTCCCTGTGTGCGCTGTAAAAACGGTACTAACTTACTTTAAATGTCCAAATGCAAGAAAACAGCAGAAGAAATTAGATTTTAATACAGTATTTGCTTCCTCAGTGCAAAAGGGAATTAAGGCACTGTATTGTATAGAAGGCTATAACATAATTCTCTAGATTGGTTTGGCTCATAAAAAAAAGGTAAAGGGAAAATATTTGGGGGGTTTTATGACTGTCAAAAAACACAAACTCACGTTTGTTTAGTTCAGTTGATTCCATCTCAGAAGCAGGAGACAATGGTTCAAGGCAAGAAGCATACAGTAAAACAGATTACTGAATTAATATATACATCATGTATATATTAATTCATGACTTTCATTCAGCCACATCTGAATAGCATCCAGTCTACGGTTGCCAGGACCCCTCTGGGGATGTGGGGTAGGGCTAGGAAACTTGTGGAGATTTGGACATAAAGCCTGGGGCGGAAAGGGACTTCAATGGGGTACGACGCCATAGAGCCCACCCTTCAAAACAGCCATTTTCTTCACGGGAACTGATTTCTGCAGTTTGGAGATGAGCTATAATTCCTCAGATCCCATCTGGAGGCTGGCATCCCTAATCTGGCCCCTGATAAACCCCAAATAGGCATGCATGCAACTATTTCAGTGGGCCTAGCCCAGTGGTGGAGAACCTATGGCACGGGTGCCAGAGGTGGCACTCAGAGCCCTCTCTGTGGGCACACGTGCACAAAGTTCATCATGTGGGGGGCGGAAAATCACCCCCCCCCACACACACACACATCTAGGCTGGCCTGGGCTGCTGGGCACGACATGTAGGTAACCCTGTTAAGTGCTTTTAAACCCCACTGATTCTCATGGGAAGTACTAAAGCACAATCCTTTACTTGGGAGTAAGCTCGGTTGCTGGCAATGGGGTTTGCTTCTAAACTCTCCTAGGGTTGTGATTCACCCATTTGAAGCGTTGCACGGTTGTTTCAAAGCAAAGTCACCGACTACCACCAAACTTACTCCTGAGTAATGCGCGCCTTGGAGTCAACTGTTTTTTCTAAACTAAAACCTCAGTATTCAGGTTAAATTGCCGTGTTGGCACTTTGCAATAAATAAGTGGGTTTTGGGTTGCAGTTTGGGCACTTGGTCTCGAAAAGGTTCGCCATTACTGGCCTAGCCAAACATTTCAATTACAATAAAGGTAAAGTGTCCCCTTCAGTCGTGTCCGACCCTGGAGTACCACTGCAAGCTGTGATTTCATAGGCAAGCTGTTTTTGTGGGGTAATTTGCCATTGCTTTCCCCAGATATTCTTTACCCCCTAGCTGTGTGCTAGGTACTCATTTACTGACCAAGGAATGGATGGATGATTGAGTTGATCATGGGCCAGCTGCCAGGATATCTGACCCATAAGGGGCTCGAACTCCTGACTGCGTGAGTGGCAGTGCAAGCACTTAACCACTACGCCAAGCGCTCCTCTCAATTACAATTACAATAGTCACTATGTATCCAGAAGGGCATTCTTGTGCAACTTAGCTGTACCCATGGAAGCCCGTCTCTACCCATTGTTGAACTGGAGTGCTTTCATGTGGCTGCTAATGCCATTTCAGACAGAAAAGCTTATAGTACTTGCAGAAGGCATTCCTGTTCCTGCAGGGGAGAGAACTGTTCAGGAAATTCCACAGCTGGGGTCCAGCTAGGCTATCTGTGCCTTTATTGTAATGATTTGGAGAAGATGTGCAGATTTCTTGTTAGCTCTCTGAGCCCTGTCGGCATGGTGGGAGAAACGTTTTAAATAAAAATAAATCATACAAAGAAATAAAAATGAGTTTTGAAGTATATCGAATGTAAGCCATTAAAGACATGACAGAGAAAAATACACTAGATAAATCTGAATAGTGAGCAAGCTGTAAAGAAGTTCCTCTTGCCAACCACCACAATATTTTTTTAAGCTGGATTTCTGGTTTGTGAATTTCTGGTTTCAAGAGCTCTCGGGAAATCCAGTTTGAACAAGACAAACACATTGGATCAGTTAGTATAGGTGACACAAACAGCACACAGCATACAGATGATGTACTAGTTCTGAACGCTCCTCCCTCTCACTGAATACCATCTCCTCATCCCATTTGACTGTATGGGCTGACCAGTGCGATCTTCCCAAATTATAAACATGCCCACCTGTGTTTTGTTTTTATTCAGTGCCTTCATACCACACAAATCTTTAGGACCTTTCCTTCCCTCTCACAGTTCCTTCTGGAATATTATCTTTGTGGTTTGGGTTGTGGCTTGAGGAACAAATCTCGTCCTACCTGCACAGAGTGGCTAGTGACCATGACACATTTTTCTTGTTCTATATTCAGTTCTCCTGTACCATATGACTTGGCTCATGTGCTTCAGTAATCAACAGCTAGACCTGATTCAAATGACACATTGTGGCCTATTCCACACAAGTGCCCGAAAACATTTGCAGAACGTTTGCAAATTACTTTTGATCTCTCTCACCCCCACCCCGTTTGTCAGCACTCACACTCTTGAAAGGATTCCTGGATGCCATTTTGTGTGGGGTTTTTTTTAGTTTTTAAAAATTCTCTGTGGAATCAACGTTCCAATGTTTCAGTGCCTTGTGCTGCAATTCTCCACAGCTTGTGCAATCAAAGCTTCGAAGATTTAACCACCTCAAATTAAAAAACCCAGAAATTGTGAAAATAATCTGTCGAGAAGGAATGAAACGAGCGCAGCAAAGTGATAGAAAATGGTGCCGAGAAGGAAGTTTGGGGATGACAGAGAGATGTGGAAAACCTATTAAATAGATCACACAGCTCTGAAAACATTTTGAATGTTTCAGGCTAAAGAACTGTTATGAAAGAGAATGCATATGAAACGTTTTGAGGTTGCAAGAAAAATGTTTTCCAGGATGTTTGGGGGTAAAAAAAAAACATGCAGAACTCCATGGAGGAAGCATTTTATTTGCTGCCTCAAAATGTTTTATTTTGGTTCTGCAGAAAGGGCCTGTGTGGATATGTGAAAAACGTCTGTGTTGGGTACTTGGAGTCATGGCTAAGTCAGGTTGCTATGCCCTGCATGCATTACCAAGTCCCCAAATCTTTGGCATGCTAACACAGGAGCTGGTAACCCAGTTTATAAGGGATGCAGATATTATGTTGCACAGTTGAGGTTTTTTTAATGCACACCCGGCATGCTTAAATTGGGCTCAGTTTTGCTCCAATGGAAGATGTCAGTGTGATGGTTCAGTTTTGCTCCAATGGAAGATGTCAGTGTGATGGTTCAGTTTTGCTCCAATGGAAGATGTCAGTGTGATGGTTCAGTTTTGCTCCAATGGAAGATGTCAGTGTGATGGTTCAGTTTTGCTCCAATGGAAGATGTCAGTGTGATGGTTCAGTTTTGCTCCAATGGAAGATGTCAGTGTGATGGTTCAGTTTTGCTCCAATGGAAGATGTCAGTGTGATGGTTCAGTTTTGCTCCAATGGAAGATGTCAGTGTGATGGTTCAGTTTTGCTCCAATGGAAGATGTCAGTGTGATGGTTCAGTTTTGCTCCAATGGAAGATGTCAGTGTGATGGTTCAGTTTTGCTCCAATGGAAGATGTCAGTGTGATGGTGCAGTTTTGCTCCAATGGAAGATGTCAGTGTGATGGTTCAGTTTTGCTCCAATGGAAGATGTCAGTGTGATGGTTCAGTTTTGCTCCAATGGAAGATGTCAGTGTGATGGTTCAGTTTTGCTCCAATGGAAGATGTCAGTGTGATGGTTCAGTTTTGCTCCAATGGAAGATGTCAGTGTGATGGTCCACGGCAGCCTGTGACTTGTATAAGCTGAGTCGGGTGGAGCAGCCAGCAGCTGAAAAATGTTCTACCTTTTATGAGCATAGTTTCAGTGGTCTGAAGTAGAACAGCTACAATAGAGTCCTATAGCCCAGAGGCGTAGCAAGGAAGAAAAGAACCTGGTGCGTCCTTCACCCCCGTCCCGCCCTGGAACACCCTCGGAATGCCCCCGCCATGCCCCCGGAACGCCCCCTGCCACCCCCCCACAGAGGCGTGCACCTGGTGCATTGAACCCCCCCTGTCCCCTTGGAGCTATGCCTCTGCTATAGCCTCTAAGAGACCAACAAGACTGTTGGGGTATAAGTCTAGGTCCGTGGTGGCGAACCTTTGGCACTCCAGATGTTATGGACTACAATTCCCATCAGCCACTGCCAATTGGCCATGCTGGCAGGGGATGATGGGAACTGTAGTCCATAACATCTGGAGGGCCACGAGTTTGACACCTATGCAATAGACCATTCAATCTTCCCATTTTATTAAATTAAGGGTGCTATTAAATGGTGACAAATGGCAGCCTAAACAGCTTTGCTTATAAAGTGCTCTCAAAGTTCCTGGCTGTGGAAGGCCTGGTGAAATATGTTACTCAAAACATCACTGCTTTCAAAGGGATGATGGGAATTGTAGTCCATAACATCTGGAGTGCCAAAGGTTCGCCACCACGGCTCTAGGTGTTAGACTCGATTCTAGCTATTTTGAGCAGGATCTTGAATGAGATGGGGCATTATTTGCTCTTTCTTCCTGTTCCTAGTAGAGTAGAAATATTTATCCAGGAGTAACAAGTATTTGCTTCTTTTGAACATCAGTCATCATTACAAGTGTCTTCAAAGAGACACTTTGAAGTGAATCATCTTTCTCCTTAAGTAAAAGTGAAGTTCCTGTGAGCAAAAACATTGTTTTCAGCAATCCAATGAGATGGTGGATCAAAGTGTTTTGAGGCACAGGGGAAAAATTGAAAAGGGTGGCCTCAAAGTCCAGTTTACCTAAGAGAGAGCCCTCCCCCCCCCAACAAATGACAAAGAACGCTGTTGTCACATAATAGCAGACCAAACACCTTCTTCAACAAAGATTGAAATGCAGGGAATTGTGCCTGAGAGATGATTTAGACTGGTGAAATGATTGATTGAAGAGTCCTTGTTATGTTTGCGCATTGACTCCTTTCTTAACGTCAGGCTGCTAAGCATCTGAATAAAATCAAGAACCCACTTTATTTAAACATGTGCATTTTCGTTTTGTTCTCGTCCCCCCGCCCTCATCTCATGCGTGTTAAAGTGGCTTTGAAATCACAAGCAATGCTCTTCAGACTAGGAAGTGCCTCATGCCATTAATTTGTACAAAGAACAACACAATGGGTCCTTATCACGACATGAGCCATACATGTGGACACAATACAAACTCGTAACCACCGCAGCATAATTGAGAGGGAGTCTAGCACAATGAGTTGTCTCCCATGCCCAAAATCAATGGTATGTCATACATCATGCCGGTGTATAGATATTGCTTTTGCCCTGCTCTTTCCCCCAACTTTTGAAAAGGTATGAATATCTACAGCTGTGCATGAATATTATGTGTGGGAAAGAACTCCTCTATTTCACTTACACAGTCAGCAAAGTATCTAATTAAATGCAGTAGGATACTGCCCGTCTGACAAATTATTCTGCATCTCCTGAAGTTCAGGGCCGCAACCAGGATTTGTGTGGCATTCATAGACAAATTTCCTTGTAGGTTAATCTAGAAATGCCTCTGAGAGCAATTAATTAGATGGTCTTTAAAAGGGAGAATTGACACAAACATGTTCACTAGTGGAATAGCAATTGTGTGGATGAAGGACAGGTATACAAAGGAATAATGCAAATGCAAACATGTCATTAAAAACAGCCACTATTACTGTCATATAATTATTTAGGGATTATTTGTTAAAGATCACACATTTTTAATGACCACAACCCCATAAAGGAAGCAGGGTGACAGTCTAAAACCCCGATTTAAACCAGACTAATTTAGATGAGGGGTTCTTCAATTTTGTTTACCAGAGACTACTATTGTTTTTTTGATGAGAGCTACACTTTCTTACCTTACAGCACTAACTGTGGGAGAATGTTGGAATGTTTCTTTGGGCATCTGCTGAAGAATTTGATTCCCTAATACAGGGGTGGCAAACCTATGGCACGGGTGCCACTCAGAGCCCTCTCCGTGGGCACGCGCAAACAGAGTGCCCCCCCCCCCCCACATCTAGGCTGCCCTGGGCCGCTGGGCTCGTTTTTTAGCATTAAACTTAAGACCTAGTTTTGGGGAAACAGTGTAGGTAACCCTGTTAAGCACTGTTAAACCCCACTGATTTTCATGTGAAGAACTAAAGCACGATCCTTTACCTGGGAGTAAGCTCAGTTGCTGTCAATGGGGCTTGCTTCTGAGTAAACCCTCCTAGGGTCGTGATTCACCCATTGGAAGAGTTGCACGGTTGCTTCAAAGTAAAGCCACCAGCTACCACCAAGCTTACTCCTGAGTAACGTGGCCTCAGAGCCAACTTAGTTTTTTAGTTTTTCTAAACTAAAACCTCAGTATTCAGGCTAAATTGCCATGTTGGCACTTTGTGATAAATAAGTGGGTTTTGGGTTGCAATTTGGGCACTCAGCCTCGAAAAGGTTCGCCATCACTGCCCTAATAGCTCCAGTTCAGCATGGATGTGTCCTTCACTCTCAACATATGGCAGAGAGGGAAAGATTTTAGGCCCAAGCTTACGTGTTTTGCCCTTAAGAACACAATTCTTTCTCGTTGGGTTTCATCCAACATCCTTCTCCTATGGCTGACTCGGGACATTAAATGTCAAAGATGCTTGGGCAAGCAATGTCCCTCAAAAAGGAAACCTTATTATTAGGAAATAGTGTTAAACTAATTATTCACTGCCATTTTTCACAATCATTTATAGCATCTCTTTGAAATGAAAACTTATGCCAGTTTGCATTAGGAATAAAACATTTGTAAAAGCCCCTTTGTACTTTGATCCTAAACAGTTTTGCTCTTCAGAGCAGGACCCTGAGGAATCAACACAGAAATAATCTAAATAAAGAAATAAAAGTAAAGCCATTTCCACATTTCTTGGGCTAAGTTCAGTGCTGTTGAAAGCAGGTTATATTTCCTAATTCCTCACAGCATCATGGTACATTCGTGGGTCTCTCCAACTGTTCTCCCATCTTTCTCAAACCTGTTTTGCTGAGAAAGATTTCAAAATAGCCTAGATGACGGCCATGCAGGTGGAAAAGTTTGGATTTTCCATGCCCTAGTACAGAGCAACCATTGCCTCAGTCTCCTGTTCCCAAAGGACCTTACTTCCTCCCCTTTTCTAAGAGGCTTTTAAAAAATTGACCGGGACTATTGTTACATCATTATAACTATATTCTTTTCCATGGAAAGATTTAAAGTAGAATTGTATTATCATCCGCCACATGCAGAACCTTCTTTGTTACAGAATTCTCTGCTTGGGTCCTAGTGCTTACCTAGTTCTGCTCCCCCTCTATTGAAACACAAAAATAAAACAAAAAACCCCCACCCCAAGGACCAGTGGTGGGATCCAAAAATTTTAGTAACAGGTCCCCATGGTGGTGGGATTCAAACTGTGGCGTAGCGCCAATGGGGCTGGGCTGGGCATTCCGGGGGCGTGGCCGGGCATTCCGGGGGCGGGGGCAGGCATTCCTGGGGCGGGGCATTCCTGGGCGGGGCTGTGGCAAGGATGAAGCCGCTGCACCGGTCCTTGGGCAGGAAACAAATGCACGCAGGCGCAGGCTGCCACGCACGCCGGTGCACCTCCTGCTAGACTGCTTCAAGTTCTGCGCACTACTGCTGAGAGGAGGGGTGTAACTAAGGCAAAAATCATGTGGCAAAATCACCAATTAGTAACCCCCTCTCGGCACACACAAATAATTAGTAACCTACTCTCGGGAACCTGTGAGAACCTGCTGGATCCCACCTCTGCCAAGGACTTTGTTAATTCTAAACATGTGATTGGAGTCACCAGCAATGACGGCAAGAAGGAGTGCAAGCCTTTATCATGGGTACATGATGAGGGCTGTGCAGGCAGCAAAAGAACATGTAATCCATGACATGCAATGAGGCTCCACAAGTTTGCTGGTGAGTGGCCTCTCAGCCACTCCAAGACATTCCCCAAGTGTGTAGCGGAAAGAGGCGGTAGATACAATGGGGTGGGTAATCCAGCTCTCCTCTCCCGGTGCGCAACTTGTCCAGCCTGTGCCTGGCCTCACTCCAGTGACCGAAAAGCCTAGGCAGAAAAGAAGGTGGTCCTGCACAAGTGCTCTGAGGGGGAAGAAGCTCGCTGAGGTTATAAATACAGAAGCATGTAATATGAGGGGGGCTGGCTTAACGGCACGGTGTTGACCACATGTGAGCTGCCAAGCAGCCACTCCACCAGCGACCTGTGTCTCCCCTCACCCTGACCCCAGCTCAGTCTTGTCTTGCGATGCTCCACAGGGGACAGTGAGGGGCTCACCTGAGGGGAGGGGGAGAGAAGAGTCAGCCATGTCCCCTCCTGTTCTCCTACCAAGCGCTTCCTGTTCATTTTAACTCCTCTCCATAGGAAGACATGCCTGCTCCCGCTCCGTCAGCCATTTTGACGTAGATTTAAAAAGGCAAGTATTGCTGATAGTCATTTGACACACTATAAATGCTCTTTTACCATGTTTAATAAGGCACAGAATAATGGTTTTGACAGACAGCACTTAAAATTAATGTTAATTCTCATACTCATTCAAAACTATTTTCTAATATGGAAGCATACTATTTTCTTTTCCACTGCACCACAATGGTCCACGCTTTAATCTATTACCACAACTTCCCACACTTTAATCTATTGGTGGAAAGTATATCACGTTCCCTGAATTCCCCCTTCCATTTTTTAAAAGAATAAATCTCTATCCCCTTTCATTATGGAGATAAGGCAAAAGACATATCTCTGCTCTGAAAGGGTCTAAAGGCTTTAAAAAATGAAAGTGGGGGATTCAGGGAATCTGATAAATAGATTGTTATAACGTAGCAGTACTTAATGTTGATTTTTTTAAAAAGACCTGGAAAAGGCCTGGTGGCCTGGAGAAGAGAAATGGCCACTGGTAGGGGTGCGAGAGAATGGATCCTACGAAGAGCTTTGCCACATGAAAGCCCTGTTGCTGCTTTGCCATCATGTCAAGAAGTCCCTTAAGCCCAAGGGAACTCCTGGTTGCCAAAACAAAGCAGCCAAACAGCTTTGTCAGGTGGACTTAGTTTAAGGTGACCAGATGGTCACCTTTGTGAACCGGGACGGGGTAGGCGGCCACGCGTGCGCGCGCGCAGCCGCATGAACGCACTGCTTTCTGGGGCGCTGCCGTTTCCCGCCCTGTCACAGGGCGGGAAACAGCAGCACCCCAGAAGGCAGTGCGGCAGCCTCCCAAAAATCGGGACAATGGAAATAACCCGCGGGACGTGGGACAAATCGTGTGAAGGCAGGACTGTCCCGCCAAAAGCGGGACGTCTGGTCAGCCTAACTTAGTTGGTTAACTGGTCAAGTGGTTCTAAAAGGTCCATTGAATTTGTACTGAAACAGCAACAGCAACAGGAGAACAATTCATATCTGATTTCAGTGGCTCTTACTTCCGTGCAAGCAAATTTAATATTGTATTTGCATACGATTTAGCTGTCTTTATTACTGGAACTTGATGCTGGTAAACATTTTCTCAATTCTATCTCTATTTTGCCTTTAAGGGCTTTTGGGGATTAAAATAGTTAATGAGAATTGCTATTGTTGCTACCCTTCTTCACAGATTTTCCACTGTTAAGTCTCTTGGTAAGGCAGGGATGCAACTTGACTAATATTCATGGACACATGCCTCCGTATTTCTTCCCTTCCATCTCCCCTTCCTTTCAAATATTCTGATTATGGATGGCAACCCACCATTTTGGAAATGGGGACAATTTCAACAGCAACACAGCCATGTGTGATGTCACTTTCACCACAAAACTGGAACAGGTATCATCATGGCAGTGCAACATTCTAGGATTCACACACAACTGTATGGATGAGGTATTAACGTTTGGGTGCATTATAGAATATCAGTGCAACACAATGGACGGTTTTACATGTCGAAATTGCTCTGTGGCTTATCCGGGGAGCGTACCTGCTGCGGGGCTTCTCACCCTGCTTGTGGTTCCCCACTGCTGCCCAGCTCTTTTCTTTGCTTGAGTCAGGGCTGGTGAGGGAAGCCCCAAATGGTTCCCCACAAGCCTAGGGCTTTCCCATAAGCACCGCTTAAGCACCACGAGCTCCTCCGCAGTCTCTTTCACGCATGCACGGGCAGCCTCCATTTCCTGCGTTCAGATTGGCTGAATCTTGCCCCATTCCCCCCACTCACTTTCACTATTTTAGTTTTAAATGGCTCTAAACACAAAACAGGTGTTGAGAATCGGTGCCCTCACCCCCACCCCACTCCCCGGTCTAAAATCCTTGCATGTGCGATGGGATCGCCGTCCTCCACCCCCTCCATTTAAAATCTAAATCTTAAATCCTTTCATGTGCGAGAGAATCGCCGCCCTCCTGTTTTGCGGCACCTGCACATGCCGCTTTTCTGCCCAAGGTTTCTCTCTCCTTTCCAAAAATCAAGTGAATGTAGAGGTGTAAGTAGTATAAAGGGCCTAGTATAGTATGAAGAAGAAGAAGAAGAAGAAGAAGAAGAAGAAGAAGAAGAAGAAGAAGAAGAAGAAGAAGAAGAAGAAGAAGAAGAGGAGGAGGAGGAGGAGGAGGAGGAGGAGGAGGAGGAGGAGGAGGAGGAGGAGGAGGAGGTGGAGTTTGGATTTATATCCCCCCTTTCTCTCCTGCAGGAGACTCAAAGGGGCTGACAATCTCCTTGCCCTTCCCCCCTCACAACAAACACCCTGTGAGGTAGGTGGGGCTGAGAGAGCTCCGAGAAGCTGTGATTAGCCCAAGGTCACCCAACTGGCGTGTGTTGGAGTGTACAGGCTAATCTGAATTCCCCAGATAAGCTTCCACAGCTCAGGCGGCAGAGCTGGGAATCAAACCCGGTTTCTCCAGATTAGATACACGAGTTCTTAACCTCCTATGCCACTGCTGCTCCAAGTGAATGTAGAGGTGTAAGTAGTATAAAGGGCCTAGTATAGTATGAAGAAGAAGAAGAAGAAGAAGAAGAAGAAGAAGAAGAAGAAGAAGAAGAAGAAGAAGAAGAAGAAGAGGAGGAGGAGGAGGAGGAGGAGGAGGAGGAGGAGGTGGAGGAGTTTGGATTTATATCCCCCCTTTCTCTCCTGCAGGAGACTCAAATGGGCTTACAATCTCCTTGCCCTTCCCCCCTCACAACAAACACCCTGTGAGGTAGGTGGGGCTGAGAGAGCTCCGAGAAGCTGTGGACTAGCCTCCAAGGTCACCCAGCTGGCGTGTGTGGGAGTGTACAGGCTAATCTGAATTCCCCAGATAAGCTTCCACAGCTCAGGCGGCAGAGCTTGGGAATCAAACCCGGTTCCTCCAGATTAGATACACGAGTTCTTAACCTCCTATGCCACTGCTGCTCCAAGTGAATGTAGAGGTGTAAGTAGTATAAAGGGCCTAGTATAGTATGAAGAAGAAGAAGAAGAAGAAGAAGAAGAAGAAGAAGAGGAGGAGGAGGAGGAGGAGGAGGAGGAGGAGGAGGAGGAGGAGGAGGAAGAGGAGTTTGGATTTATATCCCCCCTTTCTCTCCTGCAGGAGACTCAAAGGGGCTTACAATCTCCTTGCCCTTCCCCCCTCACAACAAACACCCTGTGAGGTAGGTGGGGCTGAGAGAGCTCCAAGAAGCTGTGACTAGCCCAAGGTCATCCAGCGGGCGTGTGTGGGAGTGCACAGGCTAATCTGAATTCCCCAGATAAGCCTCCACAGCTCAGGCGGCAGAGCTGGGAATCAAACCCGGTTCCTCCAGATCAGATACACGAGCTCTTAACCTCCTACGCCACTGCTGCTCCAAGTGAATGTAGAGGTGTGAGTAGTATAAAGGGCCTAGTTTTAATTTCTGAAGTATTGTAGATAACTACAGTGATCATGTACAAAGGTTGGAAAGTTTGGGTGGGGGTTAGAAACTTCCAACCACTTTTTTAAACCGTCGATGTGAATTTTGCTCTGATTGATTTTTAATGGGAAAAAAGCGAGAATGGTGCCGTGCCTTTCAAACCGTCAGAACCATTGCAGCAATGCAAGAAGCGAGGATTTCGCCAATGAGCGCACTGAGAAATCTGAAACCACTAAAGTTGGGTTTGTTTTGCCAAGTTTTAACTAAATAGATGCAAAACTGTTTTCTTCGGGGGACACTGCCAAACAGTTTTTCTTTCCTCTGTTGAGCTTAATAGCCTGCTTGGAAATGAAAATTTCTTCCCTCATCAATTTTCCATTTGGCAATCATGGATTTCTTCCCCCCCTTCTGTCATGTTTCCCATGAAGCTGAAATTAATACAACTCTTGCTGGTTTTGTTTCACAGCACCACAGAGCAAGGGGGCGACCCTCCCTGCTCTTTAGACAGTATCAAGCCAGGGCGGATTTTTTTTTTTTTTTTTTGCAGACAAAAACCCAGCAGGCCTCTGAATAACTTAAATCACTGCTGTGTCAGAAAGCTTCAATACTCTGGCACTGGAAGAGATTTTAATCTGGAGAACCGGGTTTGATTCCTTGCTCTTCCATATGAAGCCAGCTGGGTGACTTTAGGCTAGTCACAGTTCTCTCCCAACTCCCTCAGCCCCAGTACCTCACAAGGTGCCTGTTGTGGGGAGGAGAAGGGAAGGTGATTGTAAGTCGCTTTGAAACCCTTTAAAGGTAAAGAAACATGAGGTATACAAACCAACTCTTCTTCGTAACTATACTTTTTATTGTCGTCATGAATTCTTCAGAGAATTTGGAAGACATCTAGGTAAACAAGGGGGTGAAAACAGCTGGCCGTTTACAACAGGGTAACCTGGCATAGTGTGTAAGCTAGTTGGCTGAATGAATGCAAGGGATTCTTGTTATTACCAATTCTAGTATGTTACTATACAGCTGAAACTGATATGTGGTCGAATCCCTGCAGGAGACTCAAAGGGGCTGACAATCTCCTTGCCCTTCCCCCCTCACAACAAATACCCTGTGAGGTAGGTGGGGCTGAGAGAGCTCCGAGAAGCTGTGACTAGCCCAAGGTCACCCAGCTGGCGTGTGTGGGAGAGCACAGGCTAATCTGAATTCCCCAGATAAGCCTCCACAGCTCAGGCGGCAGAGCTGGGAATCAAACCCGGTTCCTCTAGATTAGATACACGAGCTCTTAACCTCCTAAGCCACTGCTGCTCCAAGAACAAGAACACTAGGTAATATAGAACAAAATCAATAAAATAATGATATAATAAAACAACCATAAAATCACACAGAACCTGCAATGCTAGGCAGGATTATACAAATAATCAAGGCATTTTGGAGGGACAGCTTCCTCTTGGGATAGCCCAGTTATCTCCATGGGCTCTTTCACTGTGTCAAGTGGTATGGAGGATGTATTGCCCCACCCACCTCACAGGGGTGAAGGGCAAGGAGGTTGTAAGCCCCTTTGAGTCATCGTCGTCTACTACTACTACTACTACTACTACTACTACTACTACTACTACTACTACTACTACTTCCTCTTCTTCTTCTTCTTCTTCTTCTTCTTTTGGGGTGGTCAAATGGAATCCCTCTTTCCCTTTTCAATTCACATTATTATATGATGCTGTCTTGGCTTTTAGTATAAGGTAACCCTTTCCATTCCACAACGGAACTGTCCAGAGTGCGAATCCCGCTGTCCGTGAGGCTGGTTGACACGCACAGTCCTGGCTTGGGTAAGGCAGAACTGGGGCAAGGAGGCTATCCCAGCCAGGTAGCAGAGGCAGGGTGGTGAGGCGCTCAGATCAAGGCCAGCTCCCTGGGTTTTTTAAGGGCCACGTGCAAAAGAAGCGGAGCCGGTAGTGTTGGTTTGCCCCCACCCCGCAGATTTTCTTAGAAGCAAAAGGCAAACTCCAGCTCGCTTCTAGTAAAAGAGAGCTGTGGCAAATATAGCTGAGGAAGTGGGTAAGTGGTGATTGGATGTGAGGGAGGGCAGAGTGAGGTGTGTGAGGATGAGCTGGATGTGTATGAGAGTATGTGTGTTGTGTGGTAGCAGTGGGTGAGGCACAGAGAGTGAAAGTTACCTGTGTGGGGGGTGGGAACCCCACCTGACATCTCACACGGCAAAGTGTGTATGTGTTTCACTTCCCCTCGTATTACCTAACAGTATGACCTATTTACTGCTCATCTCTGGCCATCTGCACGAACATTCTAAGGGCAAACCAACCCCTCAGGCCACAGACATGCTGCACGAACATTCTAAGGGTGACAGTTAAACACAGCCAGCTTCATGGCCTGGTGCACCAGGAAAAAGACGTTTTACCTGGCTCAGGTATGGACTTATGGCGATTTGAAGGTCCAATTACCTGCCTGCAACAGGGAGGAACGTCATGTGAAAATTTGGGGGCCATCTGTCCAGCCGTTTCAACGTTAGGGCATGACTAACAAAGTCACTGTTAGCTTTTTATATATAGATAGATTGTATTCCCCTTTACCCCTTTCCCCTTTTGGGATTCTGTACTTTTCCCTCCCCTTCCCCACCCCAATATAGAAATTCTTCTTTTTTAATCAATAAAGTATATATATATATAAAAAGAAATGCCAGAAACACCTGTGCATTTACCAGTCGTTGCTTTTTAAGAAATCCAGTATGAAATGATACAAAAGTATTACATTTACTGTAAAAAGACATATGCTTCTGAGTAATGGCCAAATATCATCCTTGTTTCTATCCTTTATTGGTAAATGTCAACATTTACTAAGTCAGATCCTTGCTTGGCAGAAGAAGCAAGCGTGACTACTTTGCTGAGCTGATCCAGCCTCCACTAATATCATTAATACAGATGAAATTAATTTTGAAAAATCCTTAATCTTACTGCTAAGTCTCACAAGCAATTTACTTTTTCATAATTCAATCTCCTTCCATACAAGTAAATTATGTAAACGAGAATGAACTTACTAGTACATGCCAGACATGGAAATATCATCAAGTTGGTTCTTGACATCTGTAACATATCACTTTAGCCACACACAAAGGTCCCTTTTGTTTTTGACACGAGCTTTTTGACGGTAGTGATTGTCTATACCACACAGTGATTGTCTATACCACACAGCTGTGATCATATGTCAGACCTATTATGCATGCAGGGCTCTCCCCCATGGCTCTTTTCTTCACAGTGGGTTTCCCCCACAGTTTTCAGTGCTAACTGGGGATTTTCCCACTATGGAGCTTCCCCAGCCAAGCCAGTCGCCATTTCCCTTACCCTAAAGTGACCAGATGGTCACCTTTGTGAACCAAGACGGGGGGTAGGCGTTGACTCTGCAGCTGGTCTGCTAGCCGCATGTCTTGGGCACCCAATGCAAGTCAGGAAGCGACTGCCAGTTTTGGGGCTTGCCATTTCCCACCCTGTGACAGGGCGGCAAAATGGCAAGCCCCAGAAGGCCATGCTCCTGCAGCCGCGCGCAGGAGGCTGCCGCACTGCCTTGTGCCCCAGAAGGCAGTATGGCAGCCTCCCAAAAATCAGGACAATTTGAAGAACCCGCGGGACGCGGGACAAATTGTTTAAAGGCGGGACTGTCCCGCCAAAAGCGGGACGTCTGGTCAGCCTACCTTACCCGCCACTTGTCTTGCTGCCTGCTGCTTTTTTCTCCTAAAAAAAGAACACTCTTTGGGCCGCCCTGTTGGCTGAGTGTGGGAAGAGCGACTGCTGGGTGCGTGGGGGAAGGTGGGAGGAGCAAGCAAAGTCACAGCAGACTGAGCACATACAACAGAAGTTCGTTTTCTTGGTGAAGAGAATGGATAAATCATTCTTGGCCCTTTCCGCAGAAACCCTTTAAAATGTTTTGAGGCAGGAAATGAAACGTTTCCTCCATGCAGTTCCACACTGTTTTTACCTCCAAATGTTTTATTACCAGCCACAAAACATTTTAAATGAATCCCCTTTTAAAACAATTCTCTGGCAAAAACATTTTGAAAATGCCTTCAGTTGCCGTGCAATCTATTTACCACATTCCACACACTTCTCTGCTTCCCTGAACTTCCTCTTTGACGCCATTTTTTAAGCTCACTCAGTTCCCCTGGCCTGTTTATTTGCAGTGTTTCTCTGTTTGCTGTTTAATATTTGGGGGGCCAGTCTTTGAAGCAGCGAGTATACAAGGAGTATAGAATGCAGCCTGAAGCTGGGAAGCATTGATTCAACACAGAACTCAAAAAAGGGGAGGTGGGATCATGTAATGGCATTTCAAGTGAGTGAGTGCAGACATACATTGTTGTAAAGAGGATGATTGAAAATATTTTAGAAAGTTTTAGGTGATTTGTGTGCAAAGGGCCACTAAAAGAGGTTTTGAAAACTTCAGGGTTTCTCTGATCTGCCTCACACTGAGTTCCGAAGAAGGAAAAAAATATGTGTGCAAGAATCAGTCCTGAAGGGAATATATGCTCAACACGGGGCCATAAGTACATAATAGGCCTAGGTGTTCAGGAAATGACTGTACCCACATACTCTATTCAGCTGAAATTACTTGTCCCATGTCTTTCCAGATTCAGTATGTATGACAACTGGAATTCACTTCAGCGTCTGAGATATTTTGGATGAAAACATAATTAAATATATAATAAAAAATAATTGGCGATGGGGTGCCTCCTGCTTTACTTTACCTCATAGCAAGGCTAGATATACCCCAAGCATGTTCATTTTCTGATTTCTTCACACAGAGCTCTGTGCATTCATGAAGAAGCTTAGTGGGTGATCTCTCTCTCTCTCTCAACCTGATCTACTTCACAGGGATGTTTTGAAAACAAAATGGAAGGAAAATCCTTGTATGCTGCTTTGATCTCCACAGAGGAAAGAAACAATAAAAATTTGACAGATGAATGGAACCAATAAGATATCACTTGCTTGTTTATTGTATTCTTGCTTTCCTCTGGGACCAAACACTCAATAGCTTCCACTGAAGAACATTTCCAAGGAGATCTGTGAATGATTTTTGTTTGGTTATTTACTTTAGTGGAATTAACCGCCTTCCCCAGACACTCAAATATGTCAAGCACTTTCCAAAAGCTCTTAATAATTAGGCTGTCCTTTAAATCTGACGCAGTGTTGAGAAACACCACGTGGACCTGAACAATCTGAGGTTGTAAAAGGTATCAACCAACGATTCAAAATTAAAACCTTGCCCGAGTCTGCTAATTTACCACATACGACTTTTCCTTCAGGCACTATTCAAGATTGCTAAGTACACTCAACTCTTGATAACCACTTTCAAAAATACATGGGAACTTCTCTTTCTCTCTTTCACTCACATGTACACACTTCACTTACACCACCCCCCACCCCCGGCTGCTATCACAGCAAGTGCAGCTGGAGAAAAGCCAAAGATGAGAAAAATAACAAAGAGACAAAAACAAATTCAAGGGGAATAACTATGAGCCCCAAGTGGGCTAATTATATCAACAGACTGAGGGTAACTACATCCTTCGACTGTGGTAGTTCATAAATTTTGTCATCTTGTTAAGACTGTAAAGACCTCTGACCTCACTTCCTCCATTAATAAGGCTGCCCTGCTTTACTCTTCTTTAAACTTTTTTTGTTACAAACAATGCACACTGTATCAATGTCTTTTATCCCAGGCCATGAAGCTCTTTGCTACAAAAACCACCAACTCAGGAAGAAATTGACATTCACACTACTAGAAAGCTCTATGGAAAAGAATGAAGTTGAGAAATATGGGGGCCAGTGTACATTATAGGCACCATGAGTGTCCTTTTCAGTCATTATGTTTTACCACACACATGGCCAGAGCAGGAAGGGGGTGATTTGGCTAGATTTCCAGCTAAGAGGAGGCCTCAAATTTAGACACTTGTTAATGTTGATAAGTTCCACAACTTTTTTAATGCACGTCCCTACTGGACCACAATGGGACCCACGGTCTCAGAGCTGCACATTGAAGCAAATTTCAGGTGGATAGCCATGTTAGTCTCTAGCACTAGTACAAAATTTGAGTCGAATAGTACCACAAAGACCAACAACAATTTTTTTCCAAGGTACAAAGTTTTGTGAGGTAAAGCTTATTTTGTATTGTCGAAGGCTTTCACGGCCGGAATCACTTGGGTGCTGTGTGGTTTCCGGGCTGTATGGCCGTGTTCTAGCAGCATTCTCTCCTGATGTTTCGCCTGCATCTGTGGCTGGCATCTTCAGAGGATCATGTTCATCATCTTCATGTTCATCATCTTCAGAGGATCATGATCCTCTGAAGATGCCAGCCACAGATGCAGGCGAAACGTCAGGAGAGAATGCTGCTAGAACACGGCCATACAGCCCGGAAACCACACAGCACCCAAAGCTTATTTTGTGAGATTCATGTCTGATGAAGTGAGCTTTGACTCATAAAAGCTTCTGGAAATTTTTGATGGTCTTTAAGGTGCTACTGGGCTTAAAGTTTAAGCACATATGCAATGAGTTTTGATAAAAGAGATAATTTTTTTGGTTAACTGATATAGATTTTATCACTCTTCTTTTGGGTGCATTATTTTGTTTTTATGTGATGTCATTTTAATTTTTTTCTGATGACTAGGGACTTCAAATGCTGGAAGTAGCCTGGGCTTTCTGGACCTCCGAGAGGGCCTAACCACCAATATAGGGAACATGTTTTACACACAATCTTCTTGACATATCCAATTGCCATTTTGTCTGAAATGAACAATGTGGGTATTTGGCCTATGTGTTGGTACCAGAATTCTGATTTTTTTTTCAAGATTTTGGTTTGGTTGTATGGAAACTAAAAATATATAAACTGTCACTTTCACATAACATGGTGATCACATATAGGATGTTCTTTTCATATGTGTGTTAAAAGTTAACTGAAAAGGGCTGTGGAGGCTACCACAAGTAATTGCACAGGACAACTATAATTGTGAGACCTTCATAAGCAATGATTTGTCACAGAATAAGGGTGATTGGTCCATGCCAACTAAGGCAGAAACAATTGTCCTGCCTTTTCGAACAAGTGTGGTCATTTGCCATCTTCTGAAATGTTTCCTAGACAGGTTTGTGCTGGCGAGAAGCTACTTCTGCCAAGGGTGACAGTATAACAGCAGCAGGTGTGATAGCCAAGACATTACAGCCATTCCCAGCATTATAATCTTTCAATCTTTACAGTTCTGCCAAGAAGACTGAACTGAGTATGCGGGTACAAAAACAATGCAGGGCAAATATCCTAAAATAAAAATATGGGGAGGCTGATGTGTGAAAACATATCACATCAACTGCCCCAAAAGACAGTGAATTCTGGAGAGGGCTTGAAGGTGTCACTTTACCTTTAATCTCTCCCTGTGCTCCTGGCAATGGAAAAAAACCCTCGAGGTGCCGCTTTCTGATCCTCAACAGAAATAATTCCTTGTGAGGCTATCTCTTCCCTTGTGATGACACCTTTTCCTTCTCTCCCTTTCTGTATTTATGTCTGATAGTTGAATACGGTTGAATACACCCCAGGCTCTCCTGATCTCATCAAATCTCAGAAGTTAAACAGGGTTGGCCCTGGTAGGTTATCTGGATGGGAGACCACTAAGGAATACCCGGAGACTACTAAGGAATATTGCTATGCTGAGGAAGGCAACAGCAAACCATCTCTGTTAGTTAGTCTCTTGTCTTGAAAACTCCAGAAGGGGTCAATGTAAGTTGGCTGCAACTTGACACCACTTTTCACATACACTTAGGCCCCTTCTGCACATGCAGAATAATGCACTTTCAATCCACTTCCACAATTGTTTGCAAGTGGATTTTGTTATTTCACGCAGTAAGGAGACTCAAGGTGGCTTACAAGCAAGTGGGTTTTGCTATTTCACACAGTAAAATCCAGCTGCAAAGTGCACTGAAAGCGGATTGAAAGAGCATTATTCTGCATGTGCGGAAGGGGCTACAGAGTTGTATAAAACGCTGCACGAAATGTGGATAGCACATGGGCTGGGCACATACACTCAGGAAACATGGAGATGGCTTGTTCTTTTGCAGCCCCATTTGAAATCTCTCCTTCCTCTGTTCATCTGTTGTGGTTGCATTTTATACTGTACATGGATGGGTGAATAAACTTAAAATATATATTGGTGTTTATTTTTTCCTACCAAAATACTACGAGGGGTGATGGTGATGGTACACAAATGCTTATATCAGCAACAACCACCACCACAACAACTGTACACAGACACTTGTTTCCAAACTTTCTCTTATCTTAACATATGTTGATTTATTCTTTCATGTATTTTTTTTCAAATAAACATCTACTTATCTAAACTGTATTGATTCATTCTTTCACATGAAAATTTCTGTAACAAAAATACATTTTTCTCCCTAGTGAACCACAAAGTTCAGTAGCTATCTATTAAGTGCAAATTTTCCACAAAATGCCAGTGTGGTGTAGTGGTTAAGAGTAGTGGATTGAACCGAGAATCTGGAGAACCGAGTCTGATTCCTCACTCCTCCATATGAGCAGCAGACTCTTATCTGGTGGACTGGATTTGTTTCCCCACTCCTGCTGGGTGACCTTGGGCTAGCCAAGTTCTCTCAGAAGTTTCTCAGTCCCACCTACATCACAAGGTGTCTGTTGTGGGAAAGGAAGGAGTTTGCAAGCCACTCTAAGACCCCTTACAGGAAAGAAAGGTAAATTATCAATCCAAACTCCTCCTCCTCTTCTTCCTCTTCTTCTTCTTCTTCCTCTTCTTCTTCTTCTTCTACTACTACTACTACTACTACTTGGAGAAATGCACTTTCAGATGTCCAGCTCGGATTCAGTGTCTTCGGCTTGTTTCTCCTAAACAATAATCTTGCGATCTTAACATGATCACAGCACCAGATTCTGTACATTGTTTCTGCTACCACTTGTTTCTGCTACCATTCATTGTTTTTGCTACCATCCATCTATTCACCATAAAGCTGCAGTCTTCTGCCAGCAAATGAAGACTTTTTTGGGGGGGTTGTTTTATTTGGCATTCATAAGAACATAAGAACTAGCCTGCTGGATCAGACCAGAGTCCATCTAGTCCAGCATTCTGCTACTCGCAGTGGCCCACCAGGTGCCTTTGGGAGCTCACATGCAGGATGTGAAAGCAATGGCCTTCTGCTGCTGCTGCTCCCGAGCACCTGGTCTGCTAAAGCACTTGCAATCTCAAATCAAGGAAGATCAAGATTGGTAGCCATAGATCGACTTCTCCTCCATAAATCTGTCCAAGCCCTTTTTAAAGCTAAATTCCCTCAATGATCCCTCCTTTTTAACCAATGTTTTATTTTTTGTTTTTATGTTTTGTATGTATATTTTAACACTTTAAAAATGTTTGTTGATGTGTGTTTGGGAGGGCTGATTTTAACAGTTTAAAACACAGTTTCATTATGTTTGAAATTGTTAGCAGCCTTGGTGGTTTTTGTAAAGGCAGAAAGGCAGGATGCAAACTTTGTAAATAATAATAATAATGTGCTGTACCAATGTCCCATAAGTAGCGTTTTTATTTGATTTCATGGACTTTGAATAGTTACGTCACCAACACTCTCAATAAAAAGGCTTGCATGAACAGGTACTTAAGACTCCAGGAGCTGTGCGGGATACCTGCAGTTTCTGACATCCCTTGAAATATTCCCTGCCATTTCTGAATCACACCTATAGACTGTTTTATTGTTGTTCTCCTATCGTCCACTAACCATGGCACCTGCTCCTCTGCTCTCTAGTTTCTCCCTCCCTAATAACATTCTATCTTTTTTGGTTCTCAGTGCCCCGAGCTCATATTTATCTTCTTTGGCCCAGCATTCACAAAGAGAAAGGGGTTTTTTTTTTAACGGGAATAGTAAAAATCTGGAGTCAAATGTGAGTGGCACAGCTATAATTCTTTATGAAGCAGCAGGTAAGATTGATTGTCAAGGGTCAAAAGGCTAGGTCAAACTCTGCTCATTCGTCAGCTGAATGTCATTTTTGTTTTCCCCGTCACCAGATAGCTTGAAAAAAATTGCAACTCCTACCTCATTATCTGGGACTTGGCTCCTTCGCTGCCATCCAGTATTAATGAAACTGTGCTTTAAGCTTGGCCTTCATCTTTGTGGCTCTCCTTCATGTACTCCTTTCCCCCTTTCTTCAAGCACTTCAGAGCGAGGACAATTTTATTTTAAAAGATAGCGAGGGTTTTTGTTTTGTTTTGCAGGGCGAAGTTGGAAAATTGCCGCTGCAGTGTAAATGATCTGAGAACATATATATATACAGCAGCAACGTTTGAATGAGCAAAAATGTAATTAAATCATAGCAGGTCCCAAGCCCTTACGACAGTGAAATGAAACGGTGGCTGCATCTGTGATCTTCATACTGAATCCGTGAAAGAAAGATCCCGGTGATAAACATGCGCATTCTAGAACAATTAAAATTGTTCATTGTGCAGACATAGGGTCATACTGCTAACCAGGATTTCCTCTATCAGTTTTACTTTAAGCATACCTCAAAAGAAAGCCAGACAGTCAGAATTTGTTTTTTTTAAAAGCCTCGGTTCTTTGATCATTCTTCCAAATGGTAACTTAAGAAGAAGAAGAAGAAGAAGAAGAGTTTGGATTTATATCCTCCCTTTCTCTCCTGCAGGAGACTCAAAGGGGCTTAAAATCTCCTTGCCCTTCCCCCCTCACAACAAACACCCTGTGAGGTGGGTGGGGCTGAGAGAGCTCAGAAGAGCTGTGACTAGCCCAAGGTCACCCAGCTGGCATGTGTGGGAGTGTACAGGCTAATCTGAATTCCCCAGATAAGCCTCCACAGCTCAGGTGGCAGAGCTGGGAATCAAACCCGGTTCCTCCAGATTAGATACATGAGCTCTTAACCTCCTACGCCACTGCTGCTCCTTAAGGTTTGAACATGTCCCACCTGACACAATTCTGAGATGGAAACGTATTTAAGTATTGGGAATAGTTATCTCAATACATGTCTTCTGTTCGTAGAATTATCATATGCACAATTATTAAAAAGTGCACCAAAAATACACCAGATTGTTCCATCTCGTTTTGCATATAAACAATCATCTTCTCTCAGTAGCAATATTTAGAAAGGATCTGAGCTATACTGAGATGTTTATTGGCACATCAATGTACAGAATAGGGTCTTCTTAGTGCTGGCCCCCACCAGAAAAAGGCAGACCATTTCAAATGGCAGATTTGAGAGCAAGAGAAAATGACCACAACTTTTCTGCCACAGTCCTAAAAATATCTTGCCATTCCTTTTGTCCATGCTATACAACTCTCTGTTGAAGGAGATCCATTTATTCCAACATCTTCATTTTGTCCCCATCAGAAACCTCTGTTCACTGGGGCTTTTATGGGAGAATGCTGATCACGGATGGGCCTTGAATGGAATGGATCAGCTGTTATTCTTAATTTTGTTTCTGTTGGTTTATGGGTTTTGTTCTTTAATGGCTTTATTATGGTTTTACAATACTGGGTACTTGGTTGTAGACATGCGACTCAAACATTTTCAATATAAAGAAATGCAAAATTGGAACAATGGGTGTTGAATGTGCAAGATTCCACTTGCTAGGATATGCAAGATTCCACTTGCTAGGAACCTGTGCCAGCACCTGTGCATATTTACCGGTACATGAAAATTTCCCACTATAATTAATTATTAAATTCAGGTCAGTGTAAATAGGATGGTTTCTTTGCAGATTTGTTTGAACTACTTAACCTGCATCTGAATCCAGGTTCCCAGTAAGGCTTGTGAATAACCATAATGAAGATCAATCAATATAGTCACAAAAATAAAACAACCGGCAAATAAATTGTCTGCCAATTTTTTGTTTGCTTGTATATTTAAAGCAAATTACCAGGAGGATGCAAATAAATGAAACAAACAAAAATTCCAATTATTTGGGACAGAAAATGAAGAGGAATAGTAAGTGAAGGAAGATACTATTTGCTTGTTTGATTCATCTTTCTCTTCTGTTGCACCCTCATGCTCTGTTCCCTTTCCTTCAACAGCTCAACAGATCCAATGGCTGCTCTCCCCTCCCCACATGCCTCCTCCAGCACCATGGATTCTGTTTCTGATGTCTTGAAGGCTTTAAACCAGTTGCACCCTGGGAAATGTAGTCAACTGACTGACTGTGTCAACTACCTATATCCGTGGTGGCGAACCTTTGGCATCCCAGATGTTATGGACTACAATTCCCATCAGCCCCTGCCAGCATGGCCAATTGTTCACCACCACTGACCTATATTACATCCCCAGAGTGCAGAAGGCATGAAACTTCACACTTATCAGACACAGGGTCAAAGCTGGCCCAAGCTTCATGATAGTGTGCAAACCTGGACCTGAATTCTCACATGCTTGTCCAACTCTCTAACTGCTACATTATGTTGGCAGTCACAGAGGCATGTTCTTCACTCAGCAGTTATACCACCCGTCTTATCTGCTGTCAGAACCTTCCTATGAGACACGTTATTTCCCCCCCCCCCCATCGCAAAACCCTGACTTACATTCTAAATGGGAACAATCCCATGAAGTCTACATCGTCCATTTTGTTTTCTAAACATGTAGGTTGGACCTTAATAAGAGAGTAGTGTGGATCAAATAGGAATGACTGCTGATTTACCAAAGGCAGATCTGCTTTCACAGATGAACGTGTGCACAAATGTTATTGCTGTTGTTGTTTTTAGTGTAAGTCAAAGGATGATGGGCAGTTGGGCGTCTGGAGTTCTATTCAGCCATGAAGCTCTCTGGAAGTTTCTAGGGAAATGTTTCATAGGGATGAGATGAGGAAGGTAGTGAGAAGAGTTGTGATGTACTTTATATATTGAGAAACACAATGGTAATGATAAATAACAATTCTTGCAATATGTGTCAACTACTTATCTTTCCATGCTGAGAAAAATACATTTTGGTGATGGTACTAAGATGAAGAAGCTGCTAAGACATGTTCTCCGTTTGCTTCTGGGCTCAGCAGAAAGGGGAAGTAGACCCAGGTGGACTCAGGGATGCACATGCTGATGGTTGCCCCTGCTGCGTTGCGAAGAGCACGCATTATGCAACAAGAGCTCATGAACTGCCAGACAACTGCATGAAGGCCATTTGGAAGAGACCGCCAGCTGAAATGATTTCTCAATCTGGGATAGTAAAGCTTAAGATGCCAACATTTAAACTATCCATTTGCCACGTTACATTTTCACATTAAATCTTCATTTTAATGTGACTCTTTTCATTTGCTGCAGAGTAGACAGGAAAGACCAATATGTGGAGATCTGAATGGGCTTCTTCAAAACGAGGCTTTGGATTTTTGCATGGTACCCCTGTTCTTGGCAGTGGGAATCAAATTAAATGTTTACCGCTGCAAAATACCACTGCCAAGAATGTCAGCAAATGTGTGCCCAGTTTATATTGGTGACCGTCTTCCAGACAGTGGGCTGTATATGCATTAAAGTAGTCATAATAACCTGTCAGTAAGATTTTCTTACAGCACATTTATTGTAGAAAAAAGTCTGAAAACACAGAATTCTTCAGGCCAGTTTCCCTTATAAAGTGAAAATGGTATCACTCTAAAATAGAGCACCACAAACGGGACGCTACTATTCCTTACGAGTTGTTAACTTGGCCCGCATCAGTGTGTAAAAGCAGAAGGAGTTGAAAAGTGGCTCAAATATGTCAGGCAGTCTCTATGGCCTGATCAGCTAAGCTTCAGAAGTAAAGCTGCTTCGTAGGCATCCAGATCATTCTGAGAAAAAGACTACTGAACACATTATTAAAAGGGAGGAATGATGGATGCTTGCAGGAACGTTGGAGTGTGGAAACACATCTGGTTCACCAGATAAGCCTCTGCCACTCAGGTGGAGGAGTGGGGAATCAAACCTGGTTCTCCAGATTAGAATCCACCTGCTTTTAACCACTGCACCCTGCTGGCTCTCTTGAGCTGGTTTGAGTTAATAATTTCCAAAGCCAACCAAACATAAGGCTTTGAGGATTGTGGCTGGCATCAAGAAGAATTCGCCTAAAATTTAGAGAAGCCCTCTTATTTCTTCTTTTCCTCCATCCTCTCACTTCCTATGGCTTTCCATGAAAATGTCCTAGCTAACCTTTTAACTCACAATCTTCAAGGACTGAAAAAGTCACCCTCCCTTTGGGCTTACAACTGAGGGCTCCATACTGGCAGGACTTAGCTTGTGCTCTAAGCATGTCTGCTCAAGTATAACTCCCACCAAGTATAACTCAAGCATAATTCCCACCACAGTCCCCCAGTTTGGTGTACTGCCACACCAATATCTTCACAGGAAGAAGGTGTGATTTTCAGCACTTTGCCCAAAATTACCTACTCCTGTACATATCGTGTAGCTGTTCTTGTATGGTACTGCTGAGAAAGTAGGGGCAAAGAGAAAACGCTGATGTAATGCCACATACATACAGTAATGCAATGCCATATACGAACAGTATAACTTCTACTCTGCAGTAGGAGAGCCAGCGTGGTGTGATGGTTAAGAGCAATTGACTCTGGCTTCTGGTGGGAGGATAGATGGTATGTTGCCACCTCTGCAAATTGTGGAGGAGCTTCACAGCTGGAGTGGTGGTGAACCTTTTTCACTCCAGATGTTATGGACTACAATTCCTATCAGCCCCTGCCAGCATGGCATGAAATTGATAGGTTCGAATTTGGGGACATCTGTTTTGTTCTCTCTTTTTTTAGAAAGTTATTGTGCTCCCATGGGTAGATGTGGTTACTTGGAAGCTAAATGTTCATCGTGCAATTGGGATTCTTTCAAAGAGCTTCACACACCTTATGATGCCACTTGTCAGACTACTGAAGTCCACTAGTCTTTCCCCATTCTATGTCTCCCAGAAAATCATGATTCCAAGATCACACCCATGTGAAAGATGGTATTAGAATGCAATAACAAAAACCTGCTTTTCTTTAGGCCACTGTAAGGCATCTTACTATGTAACTGAACAGTGTGTTCCCAATGATGAATTAGAAAAAGTAACTGATTCTGGGAGACTCTGAAAGATGTAGTCCAGAAGGTGCCATTTCTAATGCACAGAGGGACTCACAGGACTACAACTCCTAGATTCTGGGGTCCTTGCAGGGCTGTCTTTTTTTTTGTCTGAGTCAACTCTCCAGTAGCTCCCCATCTTCACCGGCACCCTGCTGGCTCCCCCCTCTCTTAGCAAAGCTGGTATCCAGCTTGGGAAAGGGGGAGGAGGGTGCCTATCTGGAGAATTCTTCTCATCTTCACAGGCACCCTACTGGCTTCCCCCAGCTTTGCAAATGGGGGTGTGCCTATGGAGATGGGGAGAACTTTCACCATCTTCTACCTTCCTTGGCAAAGCTGGGATGTTTGGTGGACGTGCAATTTCAATGTTTGCGCTGGGTGTCAATTCCTATAGATATGCCCCATCCACATCTCTTGCCCTGGGAGGATTAGTTTTCTAGAGCCCATAGTATTTTTTTTTTGCACAATGGGCTTTATTGCTACTATAAGACATTTTTTCCTTGCACTCAGAGCTTCCTTCTGCTCCTCCAGACAGAAACTGTAGTATTCCCTGTAAGGATGAAAGCACCATTCACAAACCACAGGCATTTCAGTTCCTACTCACGAAGAGCTTTATCCAATATGATATCACATAGCAGAGCATTGAAATCTTAAATATTATCCATCAATCATTTTTAGCTTCACTTGTCTGTCCTAGCAGGTCATGCCTCCAACCAGGTCAGTAGCTATAAAAAAAAATCCACAGTGTTTGCTCATGAAAACAGAGCTACGAACCTATATTGTTTTATTTTTACAACCTTTCAGACCCAAGGAACAAAATCTGAAAACATGTCTTTTTGCTATCCCTTCTTCACTATAATAGCATCTATAGCGTATGTAGTATGACCTAGGCACATCCCTTGACAGTATAGTCTTTTAATCTTTGTGTCACTGTGGGGGGACATCTGGGGACTCAGAGAGCCATTACAGCTCTAATTCTTTGTAACAGATCATGAATTCACGTTTTCCAAAAGAATTTAAGCTTGGATTCCTAAGCTCATCGTAGCTACTTCTGATTGAGGAACAGGGACAGTTGATTTTCATGCCTTCCCCTCTGACCCTATAGACCCCTACTATGACCGCCGTGAAATTCTTGACTGGCAACCAACTCACAAAGGAATAATTTTGACAGGCATAAATGATTGCAGTGGGAAGGAGAAAGTGGGGAAATCATTCCTCATGCAGCGCACCTCTGCTTTCTCTGCCCAGGACCCAAGCCATAGGCTCTAGTTCATAATCTTTTTTGTACTCCCACTCAGCTTTTTTCTGGAGCAAACCCCTCACAGATTCCAGAGGAGGTGCCTTGAGCCTCTTTCTTTGTATATGATTCAATCAATAAGTGGATGTTTAGCGGTTTTATCCATGTGGCCCTTTAGGGTAAAAATATCCAGAGCAGTATCATTCAGTAAGATGACTCACTTTTTAAGAACATAAGAACATAAGAACTAGCCTGCTGGATCAGACCAGAGTCCATCTAGTCCAGCACTCTGCTACTCGCAGTGGCCCACCAGGTGCCTTTGGGAGCTCACATGCAGGATGTGAAAGCAATGGCCTTCTGCAGCTGTTGCTCCTGAGCACCTGGTCTGCTAAGGCATTTGCAATCTCAGATCAAGGAGGATCAAGATTGGTAGCCATAGATTGACTTCTCCTCCATAAATCTGTCCAAGCCCTTTTAAAAGCTATCCAGGTTAGTGGCCATCACCACCTCCTGTGGCAGCATATTCCAAACACCAATCACACGTTGCATGAAGAAGTGTTTCCTTTTATTAGTCCTAATTCTTCCCCCCAGCATTTTCAATGAATGTCCCCTGGTTCTAGTATTGTGAGAAAGAGAGTCCAAACATTTTTGCTCCATTTGTGGTTTGCCTGTCAGGGTGATAAGAGGAATGGTGATAAGAGGAATGGTAAATCATGGCATGTCTGCATGACCCCCTACCAGAAGACAGCTAGATAGGAGGTAGGAGCACCAACAACCCCTTGTTGAGCAGCCAACGGTTTCCCCATTCTGGAGAGGTGCTCTATTCTGCTGCTATCCTCTCCTCTGTAGCCATATTTGTTCTTCTGCAAAGCAGAATGAGTTCCAAACAGCGGACAGCTGTGATTGGTGGGGGAAAGTGGCATCAAATCAGAGATGATTTATGGGGACCCCATAGGGTTTTCAAGGCAAGAGACATGGAGAGGTGGTTTGCCATTGCCTGTCACGTCTGGTATTCCCTGGAGGTCCCCCATACAAATAATAGCCATAGCCGACCTTGCTTAGCTTTTGAGACCTGATGAGATTGGGCTAATCTAGGGCTATCTAGGTCAGAGCACACCTGTTCTTACACATTTATCACAAAAAAGCCCTGTTTTATATAAGGATATTTTAAAGGATTGATCTGACTTGAACATCTTACTTTGAAATCCAAAGAGAAGGGCAAAGCCACACTGGAAACAACAGAAGGGTTACACAGGCACCTGTGCCACCGGTGCTGTGAAAAATGGCATGGATACTGGCACAGGAACCAGGAAGTATTGCTCAATGCCATTGTCCCAGTCCAGGGATACCTCCTATACCAGCCACCAACTTACGCCTCCAAAAGGTATGGCATAAGTTGGTCTTCCCAATGGGAATTCTCAGGCGGCCAGGGTTTTTTAATATCCCCCCCTTCTTGTGCCACTTGTAACCCAAACGGAGGTGGCTGCTGCTCTAACACCTACACCCGTTTGGATTGGGCTCTTCCCATCTTTACAGGCACCCTGCTGGCTTCCTCCAGCTTTGAAAAT
The DNA here is from genome assembly GCF_021028975.2 of Sphaerodactylus townsendi. NCBI lineage: Eukaryota > Metazoa > Chordata > Lepidosauria > Squamata > Sphaerodactylidae > Sphaerodactylus > Sphaerodactylus townsendi. The sequence goes on from NC_059435.1 coordinate 19,873,064, forward strand.
GGGGGTGTGCCTAAGGAGATGGGGAGAACTTTCACCATCTTCCCAGGCATCCCTCTGCCTTCCTTGGCAAAGCTGGGATGTTTGCTACTTTATTCTGACTGGTTGCTCACTTAGTCATCGTGAGTTGTTTTGTTTCTCTGTTTGATCCTTAAATGAGAAGCTGCAAAATTACCGTTCAGGCAACGCTCATTGATGCACCATGTACCAATAAGTGCCTTTCTAAGCAATTTTTTTAAAGGAGGGAATGTGAAATAACTTTAAGATCTCAACATGGTCATAAATATTACTTCTTAACACTTTCGAACACTATCAGTATATCCTCTTGCAATTCATTGTGTCCCCTTTCTGTTGTGAAACGCTGAGATCAGAGTTTAATTTGTATAGAGGAGTCTCCTTATCATATCAAAATGATTCAAAATCAAAATTCAACTGAGAATAAAACAAAGACTGCATATCTTTAGAAAGTGGATTGTCTGCTTCAGGTCTGGTGGCTTCCTAAATAATGGAAGGATGTTCCAGGCTTTGAAAGCAGTGATGTTTTGAGTAATGTAGGGCCTTTCCCCACTCCCTTCCATCCCCCCTATGCCGCGCGCTGCTCTCAGCGCGCGGCATCCCAGCAACGCGCGACTCCAGGGCGTATCCCCACGACCCACCGCGCTCTGTGCGCGAGTCGATCAAAGCAAGTGCCGCCTTCGGAAGAGCGCCTGGGATGCCGCGCGCTAAGGGGGCGCGACAGCGGCAGCGTCAGGGCGGCTGCGCTGTGGCCGCCCCTGCCGTGGTGAGGGAGGAGGAACCCCGCGCTACTCTCCTCAAGTAGCGCGGGGCTTACGGTAAGTGGGGAAAGGCCCATATTTCACCAGGCCTTCCACAGCCGGGAACTTTGAGAGCACTTTATAAGCAAAGCTGTTTAGGCTGCCATTTGTCACCATTTAATAGCACCCTTAATTTAATAAAATGGGAAGATTGAATGGTCTATTGCATAGGTGTCAAACTCGTTATGGTGCTGGGAGGGAATGATGGGAACTGTAGTCCATAACATCTGGAGGGCCGCGAGTTCGACACATGTGGCTATCGTATCTCCTTTTAGGCTCCACAGCAGATCTTGTTTGGGTCAGGACTCCTTGCCTTTAGCAGCTGCGTGACAAGAAGAAATGCCACAGGTGAAGCTTTTTTGGCATGCAGGTGTGGGGCTCAGAGAAAAGCTTTATCAGACAGATTTCCTTCTGTTACACAGCTGTTAAAGTCACAGATGTCCTGTCTCACATGAAAACAAGCAGCCTGAATCTTCCATTTCCTCGTCTCTTGTCAGTCCTGATGCCCTTCTCTTTCGCAATGGAATAGTTCAGCTTTCTTCACATTATGTGCAGGACCCCAGTAAAATCTGCCCAGTTTTTCCATGCCCCTCATGCACTGTCAACTGTTGTAGAGCTTTTGTCAAGTTTCTATCTCCTGCCCCCTTCCATGCAGTGAGTGACTTGGGTTAATAGTTGTCAAGGAATCCACCATTCCTCCTTCAAAACGGCACTTACAAGTTAACATACTCTATGAATCTTTTTCTGTGATAACATCTCCACGTAACTCTGGGGACTCTCTTCTCTTCTCTTTGAAAGTCAAAAATCCCTAGTCCTTCTGTGGTTAACAGACACTGGTTCCAGTTTTTCACATATGATTCTATGGTTTTGGTTTGAGAGTTAACAAATAAACACACATGTAAACGTTTTAAGAATATCAACCCTCACCAAACAAGTGCAAAGTGGTTAGAGAGGTAAGGGTGAAGGCAAAGATAGGACTATAGAATGAGAAAAGATAAACAGGAGGGTTGTCAGCCCCTTCCCACAATCTCCTAGTTATTTTTTCCCAAGCTGGACTCCAAGGACTAAACCTCCTGGGAAGAATTACAGCTGGGGGGGGGGGCAAGATTTTGGAGGAGAGCGGCAAGAATGAAATGACCTAAGGAAGGATTTAGAATGAGGTTTTCCAATTTCCAAGCTGGCTCGGAGATCTCCTGGAATTACGATTAGAGATGGTTTACCCCAAATCTCTCACATACATTCACAAACCTGAAATGGCTTTGGGACAGGGGTGGGGTTAATTTACTGATTAAAAAAAAACAAGTTTATTCGGAAGAGCCGAATAAACTTGGTGTCGAAAAATCCAAATCTGAATATACCTGGTGCCGAAAAATCCAAATAACATTTGGCTTTTGGGGATTCTTCAATTTCCCTGTCAGCAGTGGAGGAAGGAAAGAGAGCCCCATATCACAATGAACAGGCTCACTGAGGCATGCGGTTCTGTCCTTCACCGATGATTTCCAAGCCCTCCTGGAGGAGTAGGGAGAGTATCAGCTTTATCCAGCTTTACCAAAAATTTTGGGTTAAAAAACCTGAACCCAACATTTACTGAGAATAAGACATTGTGCTCACCCCCAATTATCTCCAGACTGCAGAGATTAGTTCCCATGGAGAAAATGGGTGCTTTGGCGAAGGGACTCTATGACATAATACCCTGCAGAGGCCCCTCCCTCCTCAAACTCTGCCTTCTTCAGGCTCCATTGCCAAATATCCAAGAGTTTTTTGACCCAGAGTTGACACCCAGATTTAATCACTCATAAACAGAGAGACAGAGAGAGAAGAGAGAGTTGGATTTATATCCCCCCTTTCTCTCCTGTAAGGAGACTCAAAGGGGTTTACAAACTCCTTTCTCTTCCCACCCCCACAACAAACACCCTGTGAAGTGGGTGGGGCTGAGAGAGCTCCAAAGAACTGTGACTAGCCCAAGGTCACCCAGCTGGCATGTGTGGGAGTGCACAAGCTAATCTAGTTCACCAGATAAGCCTCTACAGCTCAGGCGGCAGAGCGGGGAATCAAACCCGGTTCTCCAGATCAGAGTGCACCTGCTCTTAACCACTACACCACGCTGGCTCTATGCCTTAAGCCACCTTCCCTCCTATTTTCCCCAGCTTTCATGCAAGGTCCACATTCTCCTGCTCTCCTCCCTCCAAGAAACCCTGATTACATTTCAGTTCTGTCTTGCTTGTCCAGCACATTCAGCAAATGGGACTGCAGACTTACATATTTTCCCATTAATACACGACAAAAGGATCTTTCTAGAGCAGGGGTAGGGAACCTGCGGCTCTCCAGATGTTCAGGAACTACAATTCCCATCAGCCTCTGTCAGCATGGCCAATTGGCCATGCTGGTAGGGGCTGATGGAATTCAATTCTGAATTTATCCTGAGAGTCAAGAGGTTCCCTAAATTCCCTAAACTGCAAATAATTTTTATCTTTGATTATTTTGGATATTGCTTTCAAAGAACCATACCTCATCAGATCTTTGAACAATTAAAGGTAGTCTTTATGCAAGCACAAGGTCATTAGTGACCTATGGGGTGACAATTACTGTGTTTGTTTACTTCTTTTCTATTCAGTCTTTCTCCTCATTGAGGCCCCAAAGCAGGCTTCTTCTCATATCAAAACTGTGAAGTAGGTTAGGCTGAGAATGTGTGACTGGCCAAAGGTCACCTGGCTAGCTTCCATGGCAGTGGGGATTCGAACTTGGATCTCCCAGATCCTACTCCAGCACTATACCATTCTGGCCCTCCAATTATTATATGTTAATGATTCTCCTTGTCTGTAAGCATAGCTACTCCACAGTTACTCCATGGGTGATTCCGCACAGGCAAAATATAATGGGTTAAGGGGTGTGAAAAAAGCATTATGGGGGAGAGGTTCCCACAGAACTTGCCCCCCCCCCCAACGCTTCTAACTTACTTTATTTTGCTGAACCCAGGTTAAATGAAAGTTGCTAAATTAACCAATTTTCCCTTTACCATGGGTTTCAAACTAAGACAAGCAAGAAACTTTCTCTCCCCCCCTCCCTCCGTCCAACATTATGGTGGATTCTGTAGGTAGCTGCCATTAGAGTGGATTCTCTAGGTGGCAGCCATTTTGTGCCAGTATGCTTGAGGGGGCAGTCTCAGGTGGGTGGATTCCCAGATGGGAGGGGGATTCTCAGGTGGGGGGATTCTTGGATGCACATTTTACAGGGAAACAAAGTGTTTCCTGTGTGAAACATCCTGCATCCTGTTGCCGGGCTCCCAGCGAACCCAGATGGCCCCTGCACCAACCATGCAAATGGTGAGACAGGCAACACGGGTTCATTTAACCAATTTTGAGTCACTTGAGCAGCAGTGGCGTAGGAGGTTAAGAGCTTGTGTATCTAAACTGGAGGAACCGGGTTTGATTCCCAGCTCTGCTGCCTGAGCTGTGGAGGCTTATCTGGGGAATTCAGATTAGCCTGTACACTCCCACACATGCCAGCTGGGTGACCTTGGGCTAGTCACAGCTTCTTGGAGCTCTCTCAGCCCCACCTACCTCACAGGGTGTTTGTTGTGAGGGGGGAAGGGCAAGGAGTTTGTAAACCACTTTGAGTCTCCTACAGGAGAGAAAGGGGGGATATAAATCCAAACTCGTCTTCTTCTTCTTGTGCAGAAGGGATCAAGGTCAGAGACTTAAACCAGTTCAACACTCATTCTCTCTTTCAAGAAGCGGTTAATCTTACATTTAGGATCACCTTCCATTTGAGTGACTAGAGCATTTAAAATGTTAGCTCCCCATGACAGGCACCTGTTTTTTTTAAAAAAAATGAAGATAATAAATCATGAATCTTGATGATGAAATATATAGTTTAAAAGACGCAAAGTAATGTCATTACAAGAGAGCTGTATCATTTTTTCAGCACGCATCGCACAGGTTAGATCTGGACCTATAACTGTTTATTTTTTGTTTGCTTTCTTTTAAAAAGGAACCCGAGAAATCTTTGAACTCAGCAATGGAAAGGTTAACCAACCTTTTTGCTAATAAGGGGTAGTTCTTCCCCACAGGTCCTCAGAGACACTTGTAATTAATTTGATCTTCTCCAGTCATTAACTCAAATTCATAGTGAGCTCTCTTCACACTGCTCTATTAATTCACTAGAGATCAGTTCTCAGGATTCATTTAGTTAAGCAACCCTGTTGGGTTACATTTTAAAAACTTTAAAATGGGCCGTAATTGATGTCTGTTTATAAAAGCCTACTTTAATGGAGTCCAGCTGAGATGAAAACCAAGCATATTACTCAGAGGGTAGAGCCTTTGCTGTTTAGAAAGCCTGTCTCCAAAGGAATCCTGTTAAATGAGAGACAGTGCAAAATAAAATAAATCCCCTATTAATCACTAACCAGTCCTTGATGCCTCTAAAAATACTTCTCAGCTCTCCTGTCTGTTAATACCTTAGCAAAGGTAACAAAACAAATCCACTGCATGGAAAGAAACTGAAATGTCTGAATTCAATCTGTAGTATTATGGTAGTACAATATGGGTTTTTCAAACACAACAATCAATTGCCTAATAAGAACACTTTCTGTAAACATTCATTAGAGCCAAAACACTGAGGATGTATCCACACATTGTCGGATATTGTGTTATGGTTTCATTTAGGGTTTCCAGTTTCCAGGTGGTACTTAGAGAGAACTCATAATGGCATTGACCACCAGCCCAAAACGGAGTTCTCCTAAATAAAATGGCAGATTTGGAGTAGCCGACCTACCCTACCACCATCTCCCATCTATCTATCTATCTATCTATCTATCTATCTATCTATCTATCTATCTATCTATCTATCTATCTATCTATCTATCTATCTATCTATCTATCTATCTATCTATCTATCTATCTATCTATCTATCTATCTATCTATCTATCTATCTATCTGCCTGCCTGCCTGCCTGCCTGCCTGCCTGCCTGCCTGCCTGCCTGCCTGCCTGCCTGCCTGCCTGCCTGCCTGCCTGCCTGCCTGCCTGCCTGCCTGCCTGCCTGTCTATGGCAGTGGTGGCAAACCTTTGGCACTCCAGATGTTATGGACTACAATTCCCATCAGCCCCTGCCAGCATGGCCAATTGGAATTGTTATGGAATTGCCAATTGGAATTGTTATGGAATTGTAGTCCATAACATCTGGAGTGCCAAAGGTTCACCACCACAGATCTATGGTATACCACCCCATCCCCTAAGGGCTCTTGTGAAGATTTGGTTGTGAATGACCACTGTAGGTCAAGGACAACACAATGGCCAGTGATGTGCAGAGGCAGCCCTTGACTGCAATCGCACACCATGGGAAAACATTTTTTTTTGCAGTGAACTGAAGCTGGGCTTATTCTGGGGCCTGTCATTCTTCCCCTTGTGAACAGAGATGTGACTGAAAACCTCTTGGTTTGGGATGTCTCCAGTCTTTATGGTGTCAACTCCAGGCGGGTGGCCTTGACAAACCAGGGTATGTCTTTTTTCCTTGATTGAGACTAGTGGACAAATGTTGACACCTTCTATGCCTTTTGCAGTGCTTTTCAATAATGCGGTAAATGTGCATGCACACACACATGCACATGTGCAGTTCCCTTTCCTGGGTCTCAGGAACGTAGTCTTTGCAAATGGTTGGATGCATCTTGGTTCTACTGCATAGATATGTACATGCTGGATTTGCCAACTTCCAAGTATGTCCTGGATTCTCTTCCAGAATTACAAATGATTTCCAGAGCTTGTTTTCCCTGGAGAAAATGACAGTCTTGGAAGGTGAACACAATGGCATTACAATCCTGCCAAGTTCTCTCCTCTCCCCAAATTCTGTGCTCCACAGGCACCTCTCCCCTGTCTTCAGGAATTTTCATGCCAGAGTTAGATGGTATGTGCATGAAGGCTGATGGACACCAAGTTCTTTTCCACAAGCCTTCCAAAATTTGGCAGTTGACAACAGAAAACTCATTGCCTTTACACTCTGTTCTCCCACCTAAACCCACTGATTATGTGTCCCCCCTTCCCATTAAACACAGCTGAAGATTTTCCTCTTCACCTTTGGTTAGTCTTCTTGGATGTCCCCTCTATGATGTTGTTGGTTGGGGGAGGGGGCAGGGTTAGGATTGTAACTTTTGTATGCTGTGATGTTTTAATGGGGTTGTTCTAATGTTATGCTGTAGTATTTTAATGGGGATGTTTTAATGTGACACCCAGAAATCTGGGTATATAGGCAGGGTATAAAATTTAAAAAACAAATAAATAATCAATAAATAAACTGATCAGAAGTAACCACATCAATAGCCGTTGCAGCTGGTTTCAATGAGAAACACACTTCTGATTAACCTTCTTCTCATCCACTCCACAGGGATTTCATCGTCAAGGATTTCACACTTCACCCGGTGCGTTTAGATGGATCTGAGGATATTTGTCTCCATTTCATCAGCCATTAATATGCTTAACTTCAAAGTGGAAGAGGCAGATACATATATGCATCCAAGTAAATTTGGCCCTTCCTTCCCAAGCTCCTCAAGCAGCCAGTGGGGGCTCTGAGTCTTCTCCTTGCCCCCTTTCTTGTAGGGGCAAAGGATGCATTATAGTTTCTGCAACCAATATATGGGCGGGGAGATACGGGATCGGGTACCTTGCTAGGAATGGCTCTGTAACTAAGTGCATTCCATTTCCTTGGTATTAAGAAGGTAAAGCGTGCCAATGAATTGCAGCCAACTCATGGTGATTCCATGCAGTTCCAACTCATGGGCTGTTTCCGCACGAATGTGGAAGCGGCCGGGTCGGCGTTGGAAACGCCGACCCGACGACGATGGGACCATCCTCACGGACGGTCCTGGAAAGAGCCAGGCAACCGGCGCCACGGAGCGCCGGCGCCCGGCCGACCCGGCATGTCCCCGGGCCTCTGGCGCGTCGCCGAGGCCTGGGGACATGCCCCCCTGGCCCTGCACGCCTGCTCCAGCGGCGCAGGGCAGGGAGGCGTGTCCCCATGCCTCGGCGACGCGCCGGAGGCCCGGGGACAAGGTAAGTGCCGGGTGGGGGAGGCGTCTCGAAGCCGCTGCCGTTCGCTCGACAGCGGCTTCGCGGTGGCGTTTCCCCAACAAGAGCGCTTCCGAGCGCTCTGGGGAAACGCCGGCTTCGCGGCGGTCTGGCGGAGCGAGGGCGGCGTGGCTGTGATGCAGCTGCGCCCCCTGTGCGAATGGCGGCCTTGAGACGGTGTTTTTGCCGTCTCCAGGCCGCCATTAAATGCCCGTGCGGAAACGGCCATGGGATTTTCAAGACAAGAGATGAGCAGAGATGGCTTGCCACTTCCTTCCTCTGTGTAACAACTCTGATCTTCCTCACTCAAGACCTCTGCATGACAAGGCGATTAAAAGGACCAGATTGAGCTTTCAAGTGGAGACCTTTTCTACAGCCTATAAGGCAAAGCAGACCGGTTTTTCATAACCGTTCCCAAACTATTCCACCAAGATGGGCTTGATTTTTTTGTCTGTGTCAAGCTATGATTACTTTTTTAAACACAAACACTAAGAAGCACTGAAAATGCCAGCTGAATCTTTTATTATTACATCCTAATTGGAGCAACATATTTACTCGGGCTGCTTCAGGTCCACTCAAGCCTCCATGGTAAAAGTATAGCTTGAGTGCATGGAATACAGTGTCTGCTTTTACAACAAGATGAGACAAATTGCCACAATCTTCCTTAATGTGATCTCATACCAGATGAGCTGAACAATGCGCTCGAGAAGGAGCAATGGCAAACTTGACTCTTTTCTGCCAAATAAAAGTGAGGGAGAAATGGAGGTCGGTGATTTTCTTGGCAATAGCGTTCTTCTTGTCAGAACAGAAGTGAAAAGAAGTTAGGCACTGCTCACAGCAAATGTACTGGGTAATTTTGTTAAGTATATGTTATTCACTGTGGCTTATAATATACCAAAAAAAGAAGAAGAAAAGAGAAAAGAGAAACATCTTGCCCGGCTCTCAATGGCAGGAAAGAAACACAACACAAAACACAAACTTTTGAAACTTGCAGCAAAGAGACAGGGGGGGAAATGGTTAGGTGACAACTCGGTATCTGGAGAAAATGTCTCACTGAGCATTCAGATATTCTGAAGAAATTATGCTCAGGGTCTCACTGTACTTGGAGATGCTTTTGTGGGTGAAAGGGGGAAAGCATCATATTTGGAGTGGGATCGTGTCATTCTTACATTTGATTTTATTGCCACCCGAGGGTGGGGCTGGCACTGCTCAGAGTTCCTAACCAAAATAAAGACACAACACTCTTGTCTGTGGGTTAAAATTTTGGCCATAGCCAAACCATTTTATTGACAAAGGATGGAAAGAAGATCTCCAGGGAGGGGCCAAGGGCCAGCTCAAAGCCTCATTTAGGCTCCTGGCCGCCCCTCCTGCTGATGCCCATATTGGCCGTGGCTACCGCCTGCCTTCCGTCCTTCTAAGGGGAGGCATGGGGGGGCCACATTGCAGTGCCCATCCCGGGCAGCAATGGCCGGCCCCGCTGATTCAGGGCCGCTCTATATCAGCAGTCAAGGCAATTATCTTCAGAAAGTCTGACAGTCGTTGCCCGTTGGTTTAAATCAGAAGGACATTTCCAAGTATAAGGTCCCTCCCGAGGCACTTCTGTATCTCACGCAAGAAAGCTTCCCTTCCAAATTTCAGAGGGATAGGAGTAAATCTTCCTGCACTACTGGCAATTAAAATTAGGCGGATTCCACATGGGCCAAGAACAGCAGCGTGAAAATGGTATGACAACAGTGTTAACCCTTTTACACCCTTTTAAACCCTTTTACACCGTTTTCACACCACTGTTTTTGGCCCGTGCGGAATCCGCCTTAGACAGGAAGGTGTCGACCGGCACACGAGTGGAACGTCAGCTTTCTTTTTCAGGATCTCAAGTGGCCACTGGTAGGTTTGTTATACCAAAATGGAGTATGTGGTAGAGATGGTCTAAAGCCTGCCCACCTTCACCTGACCTAGCTGCAACCCATTTTCTTTCAGCATAATTCTCTTAGCCTGGTGGACTATCCATATTAGTCTAGTTGGAAGAAAAGGTGCTTCCATGATGGGAATAAAATGCAAGTTGGAACAGGGATTAATATACCCCTGACCTATGCATTCTGATTTTATTTTGAGGAATACTCATAAGATAATCTTGCCTGTACCTTTTTGCTACAGCAAAATCACTTCTTACACTGCTAAGTGCTTTAAGGAATAAACTAGATGAGATTAGATTCTAGGCTTGCCAACTTCCAGAGATCTCTCACTATTAGAACTGATCTCAAGGCAACAGAGCTCAGTTCATGTGGAGAAAATGACTTCTTTGGAAGGTGGACTCTATGGAAGTATACCCCATTGAAGTCCCTCCCCTCACCAGGCCCTGCCCTCCTCAGTCTCCACCCCACAAAATCTCCAGGTTTTCCCAGTTTGGGCCTGGCAACTCAAGATGCTACAAGATCCATAACTGGATCCAGAGGTGGGATCCAGCAGGTTCTCACAGGTTCCCAAGAGTAGGTTACTAATTATTTGTGTGTGCCGAGAGGGGGTTACTAATTGGTGATTTTGCCATGTGACTTTTGCTTTAGTTACGCTCCTCCTTCGCTCTTCAGCAGTAGCACGCAGAACTTAAAGCAGTCTAGCAGGAGGTGCACCGGCGTGCGTGGCAGCCTGCGCCTGCGTGCATTCATTTCCCGCCCAAGGATCGGCACAGCGGCTGTGTCCTTGCCACAGCCCTGCCTAGGAATGCCCCGCTCCCGGAATGCCAGACCACGCCCCGTTGTGCCCCGCCCAGCCCCATTGGCGCTACACCACTGTTTGAATCACACCACCAAGGGAACCTGTTACTAAAATTTTTGGATCCCACCACTGACTGTATCTTCCCAGTCATGGAGCCCCCACCAATTTAATTAACACCCATGGAAGAAGGGGCTCTCCCCTCGCACTGTTTAGCTAATCCAAACTCCTCCTTCCTGATTGTGGTTCACCTTGAATGGGGAAAAAAGACAGAGAGTTTTCCTACCTTCTCCCTGCCCCCACTCCAAGGGCTAGTAAAAACTTAGGAAATTGATTTTGTTTGACAGAACTTCACACAGGGGAAACATATTTCCAAATGTAACCTTCCTGATATTCTCCCAATCTGGATGGAATTATTAGGGACTTCATGCCTTGACTCAAGGAACATCTCTTTCTAAATTTCAAAAATTTCAGAAAAGAGGACATGTCTAAACTTATGCCAGGGCCTTACTGGGTCTTCCAGAGCTGCAATTTCCATTTTCTTGAGGGAAGATCCCTGCAGGGCATCACGGACACAGAAGGAACCCCCCAACAAAGGAAAAGAAGAAAAAAAAGTCCCTTCCCTTTCCTTAGCAACAGAATCCTTGCAGGGATCCCGAATCGGACTCACTGCGAAGGGCGTAGGGGGGTCTTCAAGGAACTTGTGAGATAGGTGAGTCTGAGAGAGTTCTGAAGAACTGTGACTAGCTCAAAGTTACCCAGCAGGCTTCATAGGTAGGAGTGGGGAAACAAATCCAGTTCGCCAGACAAGAGCCCTTTGCACATGTGGAGGAGTGGGGAATGCAATTTCCATTTTTTAAATGTTCCATTCATGGAATCTCCAGCATCACACCTGCCTCTCGCATCTGCTTTCTCAGTCCCAAATCATGCAAGATGGGTACTGTTTTTCTAGTAGGTGGGTCACCCACAGAGTCTTCCTGTTCCTTGCTCTCTTCCTACTCTTCTCTCTCTCTTTTTAATTTGCTCAACTGGGCAAGTCAAATTTAGCCTGCAACTCCCCCGGGGTAAGCACCTGCTGTTACATTTGTGCATATGTTATAAGACTCATCTGTTACATAAATTATTCCCCCCAGAAACAAGAGAGCACATCAAAACGTTCAGTGGATCAGAACCCCCAATGGAGCATGGCTGGATCCAGAAAGTTTGGGTTCTTATAATTATCAAGGGACAAATTCAACAAGTCAGGACTTGTGAAGAGAGACAAAAAGAGGATCACCCTGAAGGAGGAACAATGCCCTATAATTGCTTTTGGGGAATTTTGGTGGGGGGTTTTTTTTTGGGGGGGGGAATCAAATACATGTAGGACAATCTGTTTATAACAATTTTCTTCATTTATTAGTGATGTGAACAAGCAACATATGTGGGGAGAGGAATGGGTATTTAGGATAGGAATTGGTTTAGCTGTTCTTTTTAATTGTTGCAGTGCCAAATTTAAAAGAAAATGAGGAAAGTTTGTTTTAAAGTGCTTGGTAGATAGAAACCCCACTGAAATACAGTTTCAAAAATATTTCAGGAGTGGTGGGATATACAAGAAAAAAAAGCAGAGAATGAGAGTATGAGAAACACTGGGAATGCTCTACTAATAAACGAAAACCTAGAAATGGTTAAAAAAAAATCCCCAGCTACTATGTGGAAGGAAATCTATCCTCGAACCACCCCATTATTCTCCATTCATTGCCTTCTGCCTCCATGGACTGAGATTTCATTTTGTGGAGGGGGGTGAAACACCTTGATGAATGCTGTTTAAATTTACCCAATGTACTCCTTTCTTCTGGTAATTTAACCGGAAAGAAACACTTCATACCTTTTGTCAAACTACATAACGCGCCTCATTGATTCTAGATAGTTATACACAACTTTATTCCCCACTGGGAATCCAATGCTGCTTATAGCTCTGGCCCTTTCCACACAAACCTTTTAAAATACTTTGACGCAGGAAATAAAATCTTTCCTCCATGGAGCCCTGCATTGCTTTTTCTCCCTTTATGTCCCAAAAACATTTTATTTCGAGCCTCAACGTATTTTAAATGGAACATTTCTCTGGTTGATTCTCTGGTTGAACCATTTTCAAAACACCTTCAGTTGCTGTGCGATCTATTGACTACATTGCTCACGCTGCTCTGCTTCCCTGAACTCCCTCCTTGGCACCATTCTCTGAACTCACTCCATTCCTCCTCACCTGTTTATTTTAGTCATTTCTGTGTGGTTTTTTTTATTGGGGGGGGGTGTTAATTCTTTGAAGTGTTGATTATACCAGTTATAAGAATCCTGCACAAAGCTTTGAGGCACTGAAGCTGTTGTGTATTGAGCTATTGAGGTTTCCGTAGTTGTGGGGGTGACGTCAGCTGACAGCATGACAGTTAAGTGAGTGTATGTGAAGTTTCCCTCTCTCTGCCTGATATATTACTGTGGGAGCTGTCCGTGTAAATAAACCTTGTATTTTACCTTGCTGCTCGCCTGATGATTGAGATATAACGCAAGCATGATTTTTAAAAAGCAAAAAACCACCTAATGGCAGCCATGCAATTGTTTCAAAGGGCTGAGTGTGTAACATCGAGGTAAAGGGGCACAATTGATAAAGTTTCACAAACATTTTAGATATTTCATACGGAAAGGGCCATTGTCTCCATCTTATCCTCTCAACAACCCGGGAAAACTTGGCTAGGCTAAGAGAGTGACTGATGTCTTGCAGATCCTAGTCCAACCCTCTAATCCAGTGTTTACCAACCTTTTCGATGTCGCGGTACCCTTGACCTCACTCTTTATATCTCACGGTACCCCTGCCATCCCTCCACCTTCCCCTCCCAGTGCCCCTGCTTGCACCACCCCCCACTTTCCCCTCCCAGGGTGAAGGGAAGAACGGGGGGGGGGGGCAGGAAGTGGCTGCTGACCTTGTGGCAGGCTCTGCCCTGAGCAAGCTCCATGTCCTTGCTGGCACCGGCAGGAGACACCACAAAAGTGAGGGGGAGGTTAGCATCGCCACGGTACCCCTGGGACATGTTTACGGTACCCCAGGGTACCATGGAACCCTGGTTGAAAATCACTGCTCTAATCACTGCCCCACACAGGTGACAGCAATGAGTATCCCAGTTTTGAGCAGCCAACAGTTCTGGGTTGCTGGCAGATTAAACTGCTCCCTGTCACTGGATAATCAAGATCTAGTCAGAGCGATGGTTGCTCTTCTGAGACCCAGTTAGATTACTATAAAAAGACATATGGGGCCTTCTTTGGAAAACGTCTCGAAATTTCAGCTGGTGCAAAACAAATGCTGCCGGGTTCCTCACTGAGGCAGGCCGTAGAGCGGAGTTTTGTAGCGGCTTCAGTTGGTTTCCCAACCCAATTGAAAATGCTGGCATTGTTCTAAACAGCCTGGCCAGGAGACATCAAGGCCTGCCCTCTCCCTGACCACCTTAGATCTTCCCCCATTGCAGAGACAGGCTATACATGAATCAAAGTTAAAGTACATCCTCCTCAGAGACGTTCACTGTGATCCCACGATGACTGATCTTCCCACGGCAGGCTGGCAATGCAATTCTAAACAGAGTTACATCCTTTCAAGCCCATGGACTTCTGTGGGCTCAGAAGGGTGTAACTCTGCTTAGGATAGCACTGTAAGCCTTTAATTCTTTTTGGCTGTTTGCTGTTTGATGTGCATGGGCTTCTGCTCACTACGCTACTAATTGGGCTCAAATGTACCTTTCTTTATCTATACGGCGTTTGCCTGGGCTTTTATATGGCTTGTCTATCATGTATAGTCTTTTAGCTTAGAAAACTGTTTCCATACCTGTGCTTGGATTTTACATTAATGATATACAATTCAAAATACAAAGCAGATACACAACAATTAGTCGTTTATAAAAGTTATCAGCATAACTGTCACATCCCACAACATCAAAGGATGGGGAGAGAAATGAGGTGCCCAGTAAACAACCTCTCAAGTTCTCTTACTTGCTGCCAGGATGGGAAGGCAAGGGCAGAGGCCAGATGAATATCACACTAGTCCTTAATTTGCACTGGCTCCCAATTTGCTCTGAGGTCCAAGTCAAAGTGTTGCCATTGATGAACAAAGCACTTGGGCTTGGGCTGGGCTGTGCCTACCTGAAGGAGCATCTGTGCCTGCACATACCTGCCCAGACACTGAAATCACAGAGGGAGGCACTGCTTTCCCCACTGAGGCAAATTGGGGGCTTCTGGTCAGCATGGTGTTGGCTGTTGAGCCCAGGTGTACGATTCATATGCTTCCACAAGGACCTCGGCTGCTCCCTTAGGGTTTGATTGGCCAGGATGAAGGGAGATGGAATATCCTGGCAGAGAAGCAGCTCACAACCCCAGGAGCTTAGCAATAATTTGAAATTGGAGATGGAGGTCACTTGGTACATTTATATGCTATCAGTTTAGTCAACTCCCAAGCCTTGCTTAGCCCAGTTCTTTTAAGAGCCCTCTCAGGAATGTATTTGATAACCATTAGAATCCTGGATGGGGTTGAGTACACAGAGGTAGGCAAAATGTCCTTCTGTATTATTAATATATTAAGACAAATACACTGTCTTAGTAGGAAAAAAGAAGAAATAATCAGGGATGTTCACCTCATCCCCAGCCATGTTGCCATCTTCTTAACTTGAGTTGGTGTCTGAGCGGCCAAAACTCCTTTTCTTCTTGTTCTCAAATTTGGTAAGGGTTTGGGAGCCCTACATGGAACTTTTCACTCTGTGTTTAAAAATGCCCAGAAAACAGAGAAGAAAGGAACTTCAAGTCCTGGGGGGAGGAGTTAAGGTAGCTGTGATCATGATCATGGCTGCCGGGGGTGGGAGGAGGTAAAGTGGTTGTTACATACCCCTCAAATCCACCACCTGAGACCTCACTGTATATCTGGGGAGGGTGGCTAACCTACATGTATAAAAATAGTAAAACAAAACCCTGTAAAAACAGTAAAAGTTTACATCTACTGTATCAAGTGTCGCTGGGAGATCACAGTGGAGCACCAAGACTTTATCTGCAAGAAAGCTCACAAAAGCCTTACAGCCAACAGCTGAATCGCTAATACTTTAGGTCCCATAGGAAGGGATGTCAAGGACCAAATTCCCCAAAACAATTGGGCTGGATGAGAGTTAGTGGGCTCAATGGAGGCTGCACAGAATTGCTCCTTTATGGCCTTCATTGCCATCTCAAAGGTTTTCATTTTATAAAATACTCTTGTAGCTTCGTCGTGAGTACGCTGCCAACCTTGCTCTCGACATCTCACCTCCTGCTTCATCACCTGCAGCTCTTTAGTATTCCAGGGAGCTTGGGGAACATGGGAACAGAGAGGACGCTGGGAAGTGAGCTCCTCAATGCCTTCAGAGAGCTGAGCATTCCAGTCCTCCACCAGCTCATCAAGGGAACCACCACTGGGTCTGGGATCCCACAGAACATTCCAGAAACCAAGTGGATCCATAAGTCTCTGCAGGTGAGCATAAATTAGCCCACAGCCTAAGCAGGATGGGGCAGCAGTGTCCATCTGGGTCTTCAGGTAAGGTGGTCAAACCACAGCATCTCCTCAGAGGAAAGTAAGTCCACACTTATCTCCATGCCAAAGATCAAATCCAGTGTGTGTCCTGCTTGATGCGTGGGGTCCGTATTAGGGAGAGTCCCAGTACTACCACGGAGGACACCAGGTCCACTGCTTGAATAGAGGTGGCCGAGCCAACATGAATGTTGAAATCCCCCAAGACTATAAGTCTGGGAAACCTCAAGGCCAACTCCAAAATGACCCCTAGCAGTTTCAGCAGAGCCTCTGCTGGTATGCTTGTCAGTTGGTACACCAGCCGAATGCTCAAACTCTCCATGGTCTACTGCACCAGGCCCACACAATCTATATTAGAAATTGTTGGAATGGGGACAGACCTGAAGGAGAAAGCCTCCCAGAAGAGGAATGCCACACATCCCCCACACCCCCAGTCCTTTGTCCGGGACTGGTGCAGGACTGAGAAGCCTGGCAGAGCTAGTTCTTTCGGGGCAACGTTTTCACCCTCCCTAGTTCAGGTCTCGGTCATGCATCCCAGGTCCACATTTTGTGATGCAGAATAATTTTGCAGCATCATGGTCTTATTATTAATGGACCTTGTGTTACACAACACCAGTGTTGGAGAAAGGAGCAGCAGTGGCGTAGGAGGTTAAGAGCTCGTGTATCTGATCTGGAGGAACCGGGTTTGATTCCCAGCTCTGCTGCCTGAGCTGTGGAGGCTTATCTGGGGAATTCAGATTAGCCTGTGCACTCCCACATACACCAGCTGGGTGACCTTGGGCTAGTCACAGCTTCTCAGAGCTCTCTCAGCCCCACCTACCTCACAGGGTGTTTGTTGTAAGGGGGGAAGGGCAAGGAGATTGTCAGCCCCTTTGAGTCTCCTGCAGGAGAGAAAGGGGGGATATAAATCCAAACTCTTCTTCTTCTTCTATTTACTCCCAGACCCTTTACTGTAATGTCTCGGGATGGGATAAAGGTCAGAAGGCGAGTGAGCCTTAGTGTATCTCAACTGTCTTCTCTCATATGGCCTTTTCTCACCGCTATATCCTCCCCTCCCAATGATTACTGGGATCCCCAGCCCCATACTGGTCAGTTACTCTTCAAGCAGAGGTCTTTCTTTCTCAGTCCTGCTACTTTGGAGACTTTTAAAAGGAAGGATTCCAGAAGCTGAAACTGGGATCCGCTGTATACATGGCACATGTTCTGTCAGCAAGTTGTGGCCTCTCCACATAGCCTGGCTCAGTAGCTTCCCAAGCTGAAAGCCAATTTTCCATTCTGGCTCAAGAGAGCCTAGCTACAATTGATCCCTAAATGCTTTTGACATCTGGGATATAGAAATCACATGCAGATTGCAGATTTATTTCTCTGGCTGTTTTGTATATTTGGGTTTGGGCACTGGGGAAAAAAAAGCTAATTTGTCAAGTCGACAAACAACCCTGGTGTGCAGGAAGCTCTTTTGACAGCTTTAACGACCTCACAACAATATTTCAACTGCGCACACACACACACATACAGAAGGAATAATATATCAGGAGGAGAACAGGGAAAAATAATTTTGGTGCTTAAGAGTCATTTTGCCATTTCAGGGGAAAAGTAATTTGCGGCGTTTGCGGCCCTTCTGAAAATACAAAGTTTACATTCTTGACCTAAATTTGACATGCTATTCAGACTCCATTATGGTGAATCTCTATTCTTTATTACACCATTTTATTCTGTACATAAATTGCCCTGGTACTTCACGACCCCTGTAACCTGTTTAATCATGACAGGTCTTTGATAATGTTACACCAGTAATCACTTCACCAAATGGTAGTGATTATCCAGTCCCCAGTCTGAACAGAGACGCTCCTAATAAAATGTGTGTGCAGAAGACAGAACTATATACACAACTGCAGAGGACTTGTGTTTTTTCCCCAGATTTGGAAGATTAGCTCTAAAACAAAGAGTGGACACTCTGTCCAGGCACCCTTAAAAAGCTGCTCTCACAGTGTTTATGTTCATTATGTTTCTATTATTGGGTGGAAAAATAAGTGATACCTTGCTAGATCAAAAAGAGGTCCACATAGTCCACTGTTTGGCTTCTCACAGTTGCCAGTGGTTGCATGAAGTCCTCACCTCACACAAAGTTGAAATTGTCATTGAGGTGTAATGAGCCTAGGTTTTTGCAGTTTTATGGCTAGTCAGTGATGCTTCAGATTCCATCTATGGGATCATCAGCCATGGTATGCTTCTAATACACTCCAACAACTCATCTTCAGAGGTGCATGGGGTTTTTATGTGGCCATCATGGCTAACAGCTCCAGTAGATCTATCCTGAACAGATTGGTCTAATCTATTTTTCAAGCTATTAAAGAACCACCAAAAAAACACAAATCAGTGTGTTCTAGAACAAATCAAGCTTGACTTCTGCCTAGAAGTTAAAAATCACTGGACTATCGTACTTTGGTGACATTATGTGAAGATCAGCAACACTAGAAAATACAGTAATACTAAGAAAAGTTGAAGGTAGCAGAAAAAGAAGACCCAACATGAAATTGATTGACCTTTTACAGGAAGCCACAGTGCAAGACTGAGCAAGACTGTTAATGATAGGATGTTTTGGAGGACTAATTCTTAGGGTTGCCATGAGTCAGAAGTGACTAGACAGCACTTGACACATAAAGCTAGATTCCATCATTATTTATTGTAGCAGTAACTTCCATATCTTTTAAAAAATCTCTGTTTACTGCTTTTATCATCTACTCTCCTTGCACTGTGTGAAGGGATACTTTTGTCTGTCCTGAATATGCTGTCTATCAAGTTGGTTGGTTGGCCCCAAACTTCAGTATAAGGCCGTGGTGGCGAACCTTTGGCACTCCAGATGTTATAGACTACAATTCCCATCAGCCCCTTCCAGCATGGCCAATTGGCCATGCTGGAAGGGGCTGATGGGAATTGTAGTCCATAACATCTGGAGTGCCAAAGGTTTGCCACCACTGGTATAAGGGGAAAAGGTGCTTTGTGTTGGAGCTGCCTTTAAAAATGTTTGGGAGACTTCAAATGGTGCAAAATCCAGATTGTTTATCAGGCCTCATAGTGGGGGTTATTTCATCCCAAGTTTACAGCAACAACTCTGGCTTCATGTTTGTCTGCAAACCCAATTCACAGTACTTGTCATGACCTTTAAAGCCCTAAATTGCTTGTTGCTGACATGGAACGAAAACACATTTTAACTTTGTTCTGTATTTTTTTTTGTAAGCTGCTGTAGGCGCTCCAGCAACACAAAGGTGGCATAAGAGGTTGCCCCAGTACACTCTTTCCCTTTTTAGTTGCCAATGAACCTCATTTGACACATTGTTGCCCACTCATCCAGTCTGGAGAGATCCACATTGATCTCTTTGCAATCTTCTGCAGTTTCCACCAACCTGAATATTTTTTGTTTTGACAAACTTGACCAAGGAGGGGAAATGGCATGGTCTGTAGCAATCTAATCAGATCTACATCCCCATCCAATGTGGGGGGAGGGTTTAAGGGAGTGATGCAGCCTTGTGCCAGCTTGTTTGCGCTCCCTGGGCACTTATCCTAGCAGAGGAGGCAGACGCGCCAGCGGCCACACGCCCCGCAGTCCTACCACTGCAAAACCTGGAAGTCTGGGCTGTGGTGGGGTTGCACTGGTGTCTCGATTGGATGGCAGCATGTGGGGAGGGAGCCTGGGAGCATTTTTGGTAGCAGAGCTGACATTTGTCAGCTCCTTTCTGGAGTTTAGGGCTGGGAGCGTGATGCCCTAGCCCTTGAACTTATACCACCCTTTGGGTAGCATAAATCTTGTCAGACCTATAGGGTGATGAGAGGGTTGGGCTGTTCTTTGTTCCCCAGGTCACTGGAAAAGCCTCTTGGAGGTGGCAGGGTACTGGCAAATTGGTGCCTTATCCCTCAGCCTCCAGCTTTGGATGGGGCTGCCCAGAAACTAAGCAGAGTACTCAGTACTTGGATGGGGAGACCACAAAGGAAGACTCTGTAGAGAAAGACAATAGCATATCAACTCTGCTTCTCATTTGGCTCAAAAGACCCTTTTGGCATCACCATTAGTTGGTTATGAGTTGACAGCATGTACATAGGTACAAACCTAGCCACCCAATGTATTGTCAAAGGCTTTCACAGCCAGATTCAACTGGTTGTGGTGGGTTTTCCAGGCTGTGTGGCCGTGGTCTGGTAGATCTTGTTCCTAACATTTTGCCTGAATCTGTGGCTGGCATCTTCAGAGGTGTATCACCTCTGTCTGTATGTATGTCTGTTACACACTGTGTCTGGTGAGAAGGGAATGTTTAGTGGGGTATATATTGTCCACGTTCCAGGGCAGGGAACCAATCAGTAAGTGTTTGGGTGGAACATATTATGCGAAGGTGTGGTTGAGTGCATTGTATTGCGGGTGGGGTTATCAGTCCATTTGCATTTTAGTCACATTTGCATTCCCAGCAGCAGCAGTATTGGTGAATGCAAATCCTGTGTCTGGGTGGAGTCCATTGTCCATGAACTTAGCATGCCCTTGGCCTTTAATTCTGGTGTTTTTAAGTACTGGTAGCCAAGCTTTGTTAATTCTCAGAGTCTCTTCTTTCTTCTTGAAGTTGTCTTGGTGTTTGTGAATTAGCCACCCAATTCCAGATAATTTATGAACAAGTTAATTAGCACCAGTTTTAATACAGATCATCAGATGACCTCATCACTTACTTGCCTTCATTGTAAAATGGTCAGTAGCATCTATCCTCTGCTTCCTGTTATAGTTGCTATTAAAAAGCAGCCCACTACACATTATTTTCCATACCTGAACTATTCTGAAATCTTGCAGATCCAATTATTGATCTCTAGAGATCATCCACATTCATAAATATCTAATTTATAATTAACTAGTTGTTTAAAATGAAAAGGGTAAGCACTGGAGATGCTTTTTACTGAAAAACTGATTAGGTAGCTTCAGCCTAATAATGTAATTGGGATATTTATGTATTTGTTTGTTTATTTGGTTATTTATTTATTATGTATATACCCCATCTTCCTTGATGAGCTTCAATAACTCAGCATAGCTTCCATGTTGTCTCCAAATGTCATTGATATGAGTAAAATAGAGTCATACCTACTCAGTATCCACTTCAGAAGAACATCAGGTGCCTTCATACGATTGTCCAGACCACTGTTATTAACCACTGAAGGGATCACTGGTAATAGGTCATCACTTTATAGATTTTGGATGTATTTCTATGCTAAACCTTTGTTTAATCTGTACTTGCCCATCCTTCAAAAATGATTTACTACCCAACAGAGTTAACAACAGTACTGAAACTCTTTATCGTTCTTCAAAGCCCAACTTATGACTGTTGGATCTTTGCAGGGGATGGTCGACAGGGAATGGCAGAAACAGACATAACATTTTACAAGAACTAGCGGTGGTTTGATAATAGATGCTTTCCAGACCTTTTTGTCCTTGCTGAGCTCTGAAAAATTATTAGTTCTGCAAGATTTTGGTGGAGTTCAGTATGAACTAAAGAAAAGTCCAATATCACGAGTAGCTATTGACTGATAACTGAAACATCACCAATCCTCCCCCTCCCCCCAAAAAACCTGTGGGCTGTTAAATGTTTGGTAATTTTCTTAAGGCAAAGTGAAAGTGGAAAATACATATGCATAAAATCACTCTAAAATATAGAACAAGAGGGTGACGGTGTACTGATTACAGGTGAGACAAAACTGAGGGTGACAGAGGCCCCTTCTGCACGGGCCATTTAGAGCAGTGAGGGGCCAATAAAAACGCCAATGTGGGGGAAGTGTTCGTACCACTGTCACTGCTGGTGCACAGTGGTAGCGGCGAATACCCCCCCCCCCACACACACACATTTTCCTGACTCGCTCATTGAGCGGGTGTTTTGGAAAACACTGCCTTCCACTCAGTACCGAGCAAATGGCAGCAACTGGAAGGCGGCGTTTTCCCCGTGCTGCTTTTTTCTGCCTCTTACCTCCGCTTGGCTGCCCTCCTCTACAGAGGCCAGGGGACACACCTACTGGCCTCTGTCCCCGGAGGCATGGCCATGGCCATGGGGGTGTGTCCCCTGGCCTCTACTGAACAATGGCAGCCAAGTAGAAGTAAGAGGGGGGGGGGAAAGCAGTGGGCCCTGTGCGAAGGCTGCCCCATGGGACATTATGGCACTGGGTCTGTTCACAGGACAACATGTGAATGGCCCCGAAGGGTGCACCAGCTGCAACTATGCCGGTGCACCCCCTGCTCACGAGACCCGTGCGGAAAGGGCCATACAATGAATTTGACCTGAAACAGGCTGCAAATACAGACACTAGGAAGAAGAAGAGTTTAGATTTACATCCTGCTTTTCTCAACTGCAAGGAGCCTCAAAGCAGTTTACAAACTCCCACCCTTCCCCTCCCCACAACAGAGACCTTGTGAAATAGGTGGGGCTGAAAGACTTCTGAGAGAACTGTGACTGGCCCAAAGTCACACTGTAGGCTCATGTGGAGGAGTGGGGAAACAAATCTGGTACACCAGATTAGAGTCCACCTACACCACACTGGTAGAATGCTTTGTCTGAGAAGACCAGGGCCCTCTGGGACCTTATGCAGTTCTGCAGGGCCTGCAAGACAGAGCTGTTCCACCAGGCATATAGTTGAGGCAGCTACAGTAACATCTAGAGGCCTCCCCCCCCCACATCTAACAACCTCTGTGTACTAAACTGTCAGGGTTGGAATATGATTTATTGCCCCTTGTTGTGCCCATTTAAATGATGTTCTAGGAGCTGTTGTCTCTTGTTGTACTGCAAGCATTGATTAGATGTTAAATGTTTTAAATGTCTTTAGATTGTTTAAAAACTGTTGTACGCTGCCCTGAGCCTGAAAGGGGAGGGGTGGGATATCAAAACAAATAAATAATAATTGGGAGATGAAAGCCAATGTAGTGCATAGTGAGTCTAAATGAGCAGGAAGACTTCTATGAGAGGCAGGATAGTGTAGTCAGATCAAAAAACCGGAGCACAGGCTGATCAGGACCGTGGACAGCTCCAATAAACTCCAGAGGTGAGAGCTGTTTCCCTATGGGTGATTTACCTGGTGATTTTTCTACTTCCCCCAAAGCATCATGGTACTTCTGTGTCTTTCTCGGATTTTAACTGAATTTCTGCAGTCTTTCCTAAACCTGGGAAAGCATCTTCTCTACAGGATAGCCTTTCCCGGTACAGACAGACAGACAGACAGACAGACAGACAGACAGACAGACAGACAGACAGACAGACAGACAGACACACACACACACACACACACACACACAGAGAGAGAGAGAGAGAGAGAGAGAGAGAGAGAGAGAGAGAGAGAGCGAGGATTATGTTTTACTGGAAAGAACTTTTCTGTAGTTATTAGCCCCAGGACTATTCAGTTGTTCTCAACAAGTGCCAGGGATTTTCTGACTACAGCTCCAGCCTAGTGGAACCCTCAAATCAGTGATACCCATGCCCTATAGAACTTTGTTCAGCTCAGTTCTGAAGAGCCTATAATATGGAGATGTTAAGCCAGGCATATGGTTGAAAACAGTGATGGCTTGTAGACTAGCTGGCCTGCCTTCTCTCTCCAGTTCCCTTTCCCCCACTCCTGTTCCCTTCCCTCCGGTCTCTGTTCCTTTGTGAATTCAGTGGCAGGGGGTCAGTGTTGGGTTACTGCTTTAGTCTGGGGTCATGAGAACCAGTGTGGTGTAGTGGTCTCCTCAGACAGAGCGTTCCATCAAGCTGAGGCCAGGGCTAAAAAAGCCCTGGCCCTGGATGAGGCAAGCCTTTAGGGACCTTAGCAATGCAAAAGGAACAGAAGGAAGGTTCTAACTTTAGAGATGAGGTTACAACCAGTTTATCAGTTCCCACCAGTGGTCCAACTATCAAACCAGGTTTCAAGAGGATGCTGAGATATCCCATGCTCAAGCTTCTTTTATGAAGAGTGCAATCCCACCCAGATCAGACAAAGAACCCAACTTCACATTTCCAAACACACTAACAGCAGTTGGGAGCAGCAGTGGCATAGTGGCTAAGAGCAGTGGCAAAGAGCAGGTGCACTCTGATCTGGAGGAACCGGGTTTGATTCCCAGCTCTGCTGCTTGAGTTGTGGAGGCTTATCTGGGGAATTCAGATTAGCCTGTACACTCCCACACATGCCAGCTGGGTGATCTTGGGCTAGTCAGAGCTCTACAGAGCTCTCTCAGCCCCACCCATCTCACAGGGTGTTTGTTGTGAGGGGGAGAAAGGTAAAGGAGATTGAAAACCCCTTTGAGTCTCCTACAGGAGAGAAAGGGGGGATATAAATCCAAACTCTTCCTCTTCTTCTAACCACCAGCAACCCTGTCTTTCAGGATTGTTTCAACTTGCTTAGCTGTCTTCCCATCTAGGACTGGAAATAAGGACTCCTTAAAGACCTTAAAGACCAGTCAAATGTGCACCCTCCTTGGCCATTGGTGCAAGCCACTTTTCCTGGAAAACCAATCTTCTTTCTTCTCATTCCTCCATCTCTTTCTCCCCCTCGCTACTTCCCCCCACTCCTCCTGTTCCAGGAGACACTCAAAATCTTAAGAAAAGACTCATTTCTTTAAAAGTGAACTTTGCTGATCTTAAATTGGACGTCTATATTATTTCCTGAAAACCTGCATATCCTTTCTGAGGGACATAAATTTCTGTTTTACGACCATGACAATGCAAAGCAATTTTAAATGCCCGGAGGAGAGAACAAGAAATGACGAATGGAAAGCAATTGAATGATTCATTAGGCTCCGTGCATGATTGGATGAGGAATTCTATAATTGTGGACTTCAATTTAATTTGGTCAACCTTCCTTTAATTATCTTTCTCTTTGCCTACATGCACCTTTGTATAAAATATGGTTTTGGAGGACCATTCACAGAAAGAAATACAGCACTATGTTGGGAAGAATACATGTGGCTATACAACATTCTGGGAGTTGATCATTATAAAGCCTCAAACAGGTCAGATAATTTCAGTGAAGGCTGAGTTTCATGTATCAGCCATTGTAAGTTAAATGTGCATTCCTAATCTAGAAAAAATGGGATAAATTCTGTTCTTTCACATCAATTGGAAAACAATTTTTTTCATGTAACTGGTGGGGAGATTTTGGCTGTATATAAACATCAATACAAAATGGCACCACCTGTTAACATTTAAGAAGCCCAAGTATTGGGCACTTAAAATGATTGAGAAGTATAAATCTGCGCCACAAATCCAAACCCAACAATGGAGCAACAACACTATGCAATCTGCATATTTCCACAATGCACAGCACACATTCCTGTGGCATGTCCGTGGCATAAAACATGAATGGAAACATGGTGGATGGCACAAAAGACTCCCTTATGGCTTGTTAGTGAGTTTCTATTCTATGTCTATTTTCTGATTATCTAGGATTTAACACTAATTATACCAAGGCTTGACAAATCCCAGGTGCGAGGCCTCCTAGACATTCACTGTGGTGCCTACTGCTTTCATCAGTAATTTATTTCAAGCGTCTCTTGGTGATTCTCAATAGAAGTAAAACCTTACATAGGTGAGGGATAGAGTTAAGTGTCTCATTGTGATGACAAGTGGGATCATCTTGCATTCATTTATGTGCTGCAACACTTTACTTCTAGATTTAGAAATGACAAGAATCTGTGAAGAGTTTAGGATTAGGTTATGTGGTAGCTATCACGAGAAAGCACGGTCATTAAAATATAAAAGTATGAAGGGCAAAAAATAAGTCATGCTCCTAATTTTGAGGGCGGCACCAAATGCTGACAAAATGGTTTGGATGATATTTTTCCAGAAGACTAATGCTTATTGTCGAAGGCTTTCACGGCATTCAACTGGTTGTTGTGTGTTTTTAACTTGAACTTATATTAGGGTATGGACAAACAGTCTTTGGAAACAGGTTACCTCAACTTTATTTTGTATTTGGTCTGGAAGTGTACAATGTGGATTTTATATTCTATATTTGATACCTTCTGGTCTTTGACCGAAATAAAAATACTGATTGAACTGGTTGTGGTGGGTTTTCTGGGCTGTGTGTCCGTGGTCTGGTAGATCCTGTTCCTAACATTTTGCCGGCATCTGTGGCTAGCATCTTCAGAGGTGTATCACAAAGGCTGATTCCGCATGGGCCAAAAACAGTGGTGTGAAAATGGTGTGAAAATGATATAAATCCTTTTACACCGTTTAAAACCCTTTTACACCATTTTCACACCGTTTTCACACCGCTGTTTTTGGCCCACGCGGAATGAGCCACAGAGAAGTCTGTTACACACAGTGTGTAACAGACTTCCCTCTGTGATACACCTTTGAAGATGCCAGCCACAGATGCAGGCGAAACGTTAGGAACAAGACCTACCAGACCATGGCCACACAGCCCGGAAAACCCACCACAACTAATGCTTATGTTTTAAAAAGGCCGAGCACATTCCAGCCAAAATGCGAGATGATGAAATCCCTGATATTTCAGTGTGAGTGTCCTTAAACAGATGAAGCTGCCTTCTATTAGGTCAGACCAATATTGTCTCTTCTGGATAGCAGTGACTCCCTGAGATCTCAAGTGGGGGTATTTCACGTCACCCACTAGCGGATCCTTTCTGCTGAAGACTGTCAGGAACTGAACTGCCCCACCACTGTCAGGAACAGCAAATGCTCCACCACTGAAGTATGGGCCCCTTCCTTGAATCTCTTCCATTATTTTAAGCAGCTTGCTTTGAAATCATTGAGATGTTCAGTACAATCCTCGGCATGTCTACCCTGAAGAGCCACAGAATTCAAGATAACTAAAGATTCATAAGGTTTTAAATTTGGTTGGATCATCATTCCAATTAATTTTTAACAGTTCGTTGAAGTTGCACATCATTCTACCATCTAATTTCCCTTCATAGAAATGCTTTAAGGTAGATCACTGTGGTTTTACCCACGGAAATATCAAGGCATGGATTGACTTTCCCCATGAAGCCATGGCTAACAGATTTTTAAAAACTCAAACAGGTGTGTGTAAAGTGCTATAAAGTCGCAATTGACTTAGGGCAGCCCCATGGGGTTTTCAAGGCAAGAGACTTCCAGAGATAGTTTCTCACTGTCTTCCTCAGCACCACAACTCTGGACTTCTTGCCTATCTCCCATCCAATTACTAACCAGGGCCAACCCTAGTAAAAAACCTGGGTTGGGGTGGGAGAGCTTTGCACAAATCCCAATCCTAACGCTGATTCGATCCACATCCCCCGCCCCCTGGATTTTTGAGAATTGCGTTATGTGCAATTCTTTTGTTTTAACATGGCTCACAGCTGCGGCTGAGCTGCATGAAAACAAGAGAATCACATTATGAAAACCCCTTCCCTGGCTCCCATCTGGGGAGTCTGGCTGGGGAAACAGGCTGTATCATGACCCGGGGGGGGGGGGGGGGCAGTTGAAGGCAGGGGGGGGGGGGGGAAGGCAGGCAGGGAAGTTTTTAAAAAGTGCCTTCATGCAAAGACACGCGCCCCGCCAAACACGCTGGCTGTCCATGGGAGCGAGTGCGGGTTCATGTAACCTGCCTTTCCCCTGCTTTTATTGGCCTGTGTGGAAAGGGCCTTAGGTTCTGATACTTGATAAGATTAGGCTAGCCTAGGCCACAAATATAGCAGCACAAACACTCTGTTCCCTGGACTCTACGTGTTCCCATTAGATAATTGATCATTCCAGTCTTTCCCTCACCATATCAAAGCTGTTCAAAATGCACAGGGCTGTAGAAAAAAAGGGAAGTCTGGCCATCATATCCTGTGTCTAATCCTCAATGGATATCTTTAGTGAGATTCAGTTATTAGCTCTTTTTGTTTAAATCCTGTTAAAAATGAGTCACATTTTACCAAAACAATTGATTATTTTACGATGTCTCACAGCATTTTAATTATATTAATTACTGGATTTGAGGCTCTTTGTGGAAGAGACAGAGAAGGATATAGGGACTCAAGGAACACCTGCACTTTCTCAAGATTAATCTATCAAAACCAGCTACTATTCTTCCTCTGGTTCTGGTCCCTTGGTATTCTGAACTCACGTACATCCTTCCCTCCAGGAGCTATGTGTCGCAAGTGTCATTACGTTCATTGTCCTTCTGGAAAAAGCTCATTTTGGAGAGCACAGCTCACTGTAATAGCTTTGGTTTTAAATAGAGAGCTCTCCTGTAACACACACCGAACTTGAAATAAATATAATAATAATTTTGCAACTCCGTCCCAATAAGGCAAGGGCAATATTTAGAGAGCAACCATGCTGTGAAGGCACAGTACATCTTCAGGAAAATAAAAGGAAATAAACAAAGAGAGTATAAAATAACCCCACTGGTAGGAGAAACACTATTTTTTTTAATCATTCCAGGGTACATAAGAAACCTCCCCATCAGTCTCTGACACCCTCAGAACTAGTTCCCATTATTTACACATTTTACTTATAATTCTGTATAAATATGATGACAGCTATATTGTTGTTTATGACAATGCGTCCTGCCTGAAGGATGCTTTCTGTTATGTGGTGGCTACGCTGAGGGGAAAAAAATATTCTTTTTTGCAAAATGACAACGGAATTCATTGCAATTACTCTCTCTAGTGCCTACTCGCCTCTGAAAATGTCTCGGGATGGTTATAAGAAGTGAAACAGCCTTCACCTTTTCAACGACGACAACTGGATTAACCAGCATAGCTTTTGTTTACAAATAAATCCTCCCCCAAGCCCATTTTAGCTTAATTTGAAAAGGCTTCATTCCAGGACACTCAAAATTAATTATATCAAACGGCTGTACTTAATGCTCTTTAAACAATGCTTAATGCACTGCTGTGCCTTTTATTGGGGAATACGGTATTCCAATGCTCACGTTAGTTAGGTTTTTAGTGACACAATCATGATCAGGAAACAGGATTGCTACAGAACATTTAGACAATAAAAGTAGAGAGGGAGGGGAGTGTGAGGATATTCATGAGAAGTAGAAACTCATTTGTGGCTGGGCTGGAATGTACAGGATGTTGCTTTTAAGTAGTGAATTTTCACTCCTTCTGTCTATCACGGGGTAGAATCTTTAGATAAAGAGTTTTTCCCCAGCACTGATACCAGATGTTATCCAACCCCACTGTACAATATTTAGTCTCAAGGGCTGACTTAAAAGGAATGGCATATACCGAAAAGGAAAAAAAAACACCATACATACACACACACAAACAACAAAACAGAAGGAAGTAGAGGAAGAGCTTCCGATACCAAGGCTGATATCAAAGCTTTTTTCTTACAGTGAACAGATTATCATCTGAGGGGGACACACTATTGAGATATGTGTGTGTGAGAGAGTGTGTGTGTGTGTGTCTATGTCGCACACACAAAAACTCAGAAGGACATGTATATATTTCCCACTGAAAGGGGCTAAGGAAGTGTAGGAAAGAAAGAGAGAGACACACAGAGAGAGAAACTGAAATTGAATGCTTGCTGCCAACATGGAAATGATATTTGTTTTCCATCCCACCAGAGAGGCCCCATTCCAGCTTTTGTCCTTCAAAGCTGTGAGCCAACCACACTTTAATGCCTGCAGGTTGGCCATGCATTGTTATTATCCAGTCT
This sequence comes from Sphaerodactylus townsendi, assembly GCF_021028975.2. Classification (NCBI taxonomy): domain Eukaryota; kingdom Metazoa; phylum Chordata; class Lepidosauria; order Squamata; family Sphaerodactylidae; genus Sphaerodactylus; species Sphaerodactylus townsendi. The sequence continues at coordinate 19,902,821 of NC_059435.1, forward strand.
TCATGTTCACATCATGTGTCATCTGACCAAAGGAGAGTCTACAAAGTGAAAGCCTCATGCAAAATTTATGCTTATATGGCTGTTTCAGTCAGTGGAAAAATCAATACCGCAGGCTTGATGCACCGAAATGACTGAGTGCTCTCTGACTGACACTAAAAGCACCGGCAGATTGAGGGGCTGCATTTGCCGTTCCAAGGAATCGAGTGTATTAGAGCTTTCATAATAGTCTGCTCACCTTATATTAGCCTTTCCTTGGGATTATTTTTTGATAACAATTATGATTGTGGGGTTTAAGGCAATTACACTATTACAAAGGGTGGGGGAGGGGGGGAAGCAGCTTTTTATGTCCTGTAAAGCTGTCATATATTTCACACCACAACTGCCTTCCAATTATTTTTGCTACAATGCACTTTGGAAGCAAAAAATGTCCTAACAGATATATATTAGGCCTTTCTGTTTTATAAATAAAAATCAGAGCCATAATGTAATCCTTCAAAAGAAGCGACTCACTTGCCCTGGTGTGATTTTTGAGAGTAAAATGCAATGGAAGTCTAAAAAGAAAGACAGAGATATCTGTGGCTATTATTTTTTTTGTGACAGGGTAACACACACCAGGGATGTTTTAAGCTTCAGATTTAGCTTAAAGAGTTAAGGCAACATGTAAAGATGGGATTCCCAAAAGCGGAGTTGAATAATATAGGGTGAATAATAATCAAATACTCCTTGGCCGTTTCCCCACTTTTAAAATGACGTCGGTTTCGTCTGGTCCAGGACCTTTTTAGGGCGAGGGTCGTGTTCCCGAGCTTCCCCACTGCCTTGCGCTCTGCGCGGGGTCATCAAAAGGCGCCGTTTTGAGCAGCGCCGGAATGACCCGCGCTGAGGGGGCGGAAGAGCAGCAGGCAGAGAGTCAAGAGTTGCTCAACGTTGTTGCCCCTCCCCTGGAGTGCAGAGTGGACCCTCCTCTACTCGGCGAGTAAAGCGCCAAGCACTTGAAAACGTGCAGGTGAGTGGGGAAAGGTCCCTTATGTTATACTACTACCAGTGTATTCCAATGGAGTGGCGAGCCCAAGAGAAATATGGCATTCTTTGTTTGGAACATACCTCATAAAAACTTATTTATGTGATAGGAATTAGTGATTGTTGAAGACAACTCTGTTTGCAAAGTCACACACAAGTATTTCACTTCTCTAAAAAGGATGCTTTTAAAACAATGAATCTAGAGCAGTGGTTCTCAACCTGGGGGTCGGGACCCCTTTGGGGGTCGAACGACCCTTTTATAGGGGTCGCCTAAGACTCTCTGCATCAGTGTTCTCCATCTGCAAAATGGATAAATGTTAGGGTTGGGGGGCACCACAACATGAGGAACTGTATTAAAGGGTCACGGCATTAGGAAGGTTGAGAACCACTGATCTAAAGCAATGAATCCAGCCCAATGTTAGGTAAGTGTGCCTAGCTGATTCAGACGTTCATATACACTTCAGAGGCAGTGGGGCAGAGGTGAATGCTGGACCCAGTTTAGCCAAGCCCAGTGTTTGACTCTGCCCAGCCAAAGTCCATGCAGATTTTGCCACCTCTAAAACTCAGGTAAACTTTGGAGGCTTGAAATTTTTCAGGATCAGAAGAGAAGAAATGCTTGGATTTATACCCTCTTTCTTTCCTGTAAGGAGACTCAAGGAGGCTTACAAACTCCTCTCCTTTGCTCTTCCCACAACAGACACCTTGTGAGGTAGGTGGGGCTGAGAGGGTTCTGGAGAAGTGTGATTAGCCCAGGGTCACCTAGTGGGCTTCATATGCAGGAGTGGGAAACAGACCTGGTTTACCAGATTAGAGTCCACTGCTCATGTGGAGGAGTGGGGAATCAAACCCGGTTCTTCAGATTAGAGTGCACCTGCTCTCAACCACTATACTATGCTGGCTTTCAAGTTTAATAGACCCAGGGTTTTTAAAAAAAAACCTGGGGAAAAAGATGGGAAAGCCCCCATACAGGTATGACTTTTTTGAATTTTCAAAATTTACAAGTCTTTTAAACCAAAACCAGGTCTTTTAAACCCAAACCTGAAAAACACCAAACAAACAAACAAACAAAACAAAACAAAATGGTGCACAGGCCTAGTTCTTTTGATTGCTATTTTAGTAGTCTTTCTAATCCATGAAATATATTGTCTTACAGGCTAGGAGGATTGAATTTTTGTTTTGTGTTAACTGTAAAGATATATAGCCTAGATTCTTGAGCGTAAGATTGACCAATCTATTTAATCAAAGTCCTAGAAGATGTTATTCATTGTGTGTGCATCCTCCTAGTTTGTATATCTGAAATGCTATACAACCCACATTTTGGGTAGAATATGGCAAATGGAAAATAATACATGGAGGAGATGCCAATCCTAGCTAGCCTGTAAAATGAGTGGTTAGTTTTCTGCCAGGTATCCTTTGAGATTCTAAGTGGCCCTGAACCCTTTTCATAGGGTGGAAACGAAATGTATAATCTGAGTTCCTCCTTGCTTCACAGATAGTATTGTTCAGACTCTGGAAACCTTTAATGAGATGGCACAGAGAGGTAAAAAAAGGAAATCATAACAAGGCTTTGTAGAACTGTTTTTTCAAAAGACAAGGGGTCAAGAATGCCTCAATATTATTTCAAAACCAAAAAGGAATGTTATGCCACCTATGATGGCTAGCCAATTTATCAAGACATAAACTTGCTTGAAAGTTAGTCTGTTTTATGAGATGTACAACATGTGTGTTCAGTTAGTAGAGAAATACCAATTGATGAGAAGAGAGAGAAAATGCTGTAAACAGTTAGGTTGAAGAATAATGAAATACATTGGGTGTGGCCTATGATGTTTTCATGCAAGACTCAAAGGTGTGCCAGATAAGCACAGCGATAAGTGACAAGAGTAGCCAGCTGAGAACACCCTTCATGCATCTGATGTGTTTTTGCTGCAACAGGCTAAAGTGACTACCTCAGTGCAACCTGGTCCAATGTTATGTTGTTATCCATTAGCAGAGGGAAATGGGGGCATGGGTCCTATATTCCCTCGTCAGTCTACAGGGAGCTTGCTTGAGTCCCAAGCACATGATCTGACTGATGACCAGACTGCCAAAGAGAAAGGAAGAAATTCCATGATGCCTTATTTGACAAGAGGATTTTTCCCCATCTGGCTATTTGGAGAAAGAGAGTGTGAAAAAAAATAGTTGGTGATAGGATCAGAAAGCAGCTGGCTGATTGATGCTGGGTGGGAGCCGCTGAACAGGAGAGCTACCCTGTCGCTCACTAGTAGGTGGCTGTCAAGTTGCAAAGACAACAACTGGAAACAAATGCCAGAACTGACTTTTCCTTGCTGCAGAAAGCAAACTAGTGCTGGTGTCAAATAAATCCCAGCCTTTCTAGTTTATGTGCTGTCATGGATGAAGGTCACCCAGACACCCGGGATAATAGACGGATAAGTCGGAACTAATGCAGATTGCAAAGGTGATATTACACATTCACCAATCATAATACGCCTTTCTTGAAAACAATTCAGACATTCTCAATGAAGTCAACTCTTCCTAGGAGCTCATTTTACTTCTACATCTTTTTCTTTGTTCTAAGAGACCAGTCTCTCTCTCTCTGTGTTTCTCTCTCTGTGTGTGCGTGTGTGTGTGATGCAAAAAATAGTTGGCTCCTAACCAACTTCCAATGCATTCTGAACAGCCTATCAATACCAGATACTATTGCTTACCAACTGTAATGAAAAAATTGATTCAGATTATACCACGAGAGCAAACACTTAGCAAACTTTTTCAAATTTAATTAGTCTGTTAATTGACTATTCATAAAAGGTATGTTAATTATTAGTTCTGTTCTCTCACAGAACTTATAATACAATGCGAAGAGTTCAGAATGTTGTAAGGAGAGATGGTTCAGTAAGGGAATGAAGACCAGGGTAACACCACTTAGTATGAAAATACTCAACGTTTGCCCCATATTTAGCAGGAGCGGAAATGGATGTCTCTTGATTTAAACTATACATAATGTGCTGTGGAGTTGCAACCAACTCACAAAAATCCCGAAGGGAAGAAAATCAACGCCATTGACTTCCTCTGCATATCAACCCGTTTTCCTTGGTGATCTCCCATCCAAGTTCTGACCAGGACAAACCCTGGTTCATTTCCCAGCTCTAGCAAGCTTGGCCTAAACTGTGCTGTTCAGGCTGCTATATTTAAACTATAAATAATATTACTATATTGTTTAAAATATAAAATAAGTTTGTTTCTCTTCCTAGCATCATGGTCTCAGTCAAAACTGACCTGTGGAAAGATACATTTCCCCCAAATTCAATGTAAGGAGAACGAAATAGAACCTCAACAGATTCATCCTCCCCAAAAACATAAGAGATCGGTTCTACCACTTGTAGATCCCAAGACAGATGTTCAACTCGGCCCTACTCACACAATTTTGAACTTCTGAAAAAAAATTATTGATATTGTCCATGGGAGCTGTACTCTCTCTTTGCCTTTCAAGCCCACCTACTCTCTAAGTGGCAACTTTGTCCTTCCTACACCTAATGGACTTACAGTCCTATCCATGGGAGGGGGCAGAGGTGGGATCCAGCAGGTTCTCACCAGTTCCCGAGAGTGGGTTACTAAGTATTTGTGTGTGCCGAGAGGGGGTTACTAATTGGGTCCACTTTTCCATCTCCACACCCTCGCCTCCCCGAGAGGCATACTGCCTTTGAACGTGAAGGTTCCATATAGCAATTGCGATTAATAATGTAACTCCCTGAACTGGGTTAATCCCTTTCAGGTACTGCAATTCATTGATTCTCAGCCTTTTGTACCTTTTATCTCACCAGTCTCTATCAAAGAACCTGTGTGTTTCACCATTGCTGTGTTCAGATTTGTGAGTTGGGGCATTTTCTATAATGTGATGATGATTTAGAAATGACCTGGTGCAAAAAAAATTTGGGGGGTCATGGTGGGGTGGCTCCCCATGGGGAGGGCATCCAACTCAGGTTTTGCCCAGGGCTCAGGTTTGCCTAGGTACGCCTCTGCCCCCTTTGCTGGGGGCGGGGCTGGCGAGGGAACCTGTTACTAAAATTTTTGGATCCCACCACTGGGAGGGGGCACTAAATGCACTGCTGAGAATGGCATATTTGCCCATCCTGAGGCACTTGCCCCTGCGGAGGTGCAGATCTGCCGCCGGGCAGCTGCTGTGGCCCTCCATGGCATTGGGATGCAGTAGTGAATGCCCTGCCGGTTTCCCTGTGCTCCTGCCATTGCCAGCATAGTGGGGACATGACTGATAGAAGGACTGATGCTAGTTGGCTTCTACCTGATCATTGCCCCCATTATGCTGGCAGCCGAAACTTTGGACTTTTTGTGTTCGCTGCCTCCCCACGCTACCAGGGAACAATGGGACGACATGGCCATGGCACTGCATCCAGGCACCCCAGCTTTTTGGATGAAGCTGCCCAAAAGCTGCTAATCAATGTGTTCCCTTCTTCACAAAATTTTCAACCGATCATCGCTATGACTGATCATCGCTATGCCCTAAATACAATAAGATACGCATGAAATACATGAATTCCATTTTCTTGCAATGTTCTCAGTGTCATGAGTGTTATAAGATACCCAATCTCCTGAACAGCTCTGATGTGCTCTTTTGTGAAACTGTTGCAAATTTTATACTAGAAATTAGTAATTTTAGCAATTTTAACTGTATTTCTTAACCTTGTTTTGTTTTAAAATTTTGTCCTGTTTTATATGCCAATAAAGGCTTGTGGTGTGGTGTGTTGTGTTGTGGCTATGACTGATCATCACTGGCTGTTTCATGTGGCAGGGGGAAAAAGAAGATGGAGGAGTTTAGATTTATACTCCACTTTCCTCAACTATAAGGAGTCTCAAAGCGGCTTACAAACTCCTTCCCACATTAGGTACCTTGTGAAGTAGGTGGAGCTGAAAGAGTTCTGAGAGAATGGTGACTAGGCCAAGGTCACCCAGTAGGACTCATGACCACAACACGACACTGGCTCTCTACTATACAACACCAGCAACGCAATTCCCTTAATTAGCCTCAATAGGGTCAACTGCTACTTCCCAGAACAGCATTTATATCAGTAGCCATGCTCAATCTACTTTTCCATGATGAATGCACTCCCGCCATCAGTATCTTTGGGGCTATCCATTTAATTCTGGTTGTGAGAACAATTTTACAGATTATTTTGGAAATCTGGGTTGGGAGGGAGTCTTTGAACATAACCCAGCCTGTGCAAATAGTATGTTCTGTCACAAAACTAATAGTATTAAATTGAAAGAGCTTCATCTCTCACAGCTTTAGAGGGTTTGTGCAATAGAATTCTTTAGAAGAGCTTTTGGGGGTTTGGTCTGTCAAGATGGTGACTCTGTGAGTATCTTAAAAGACAGCAGTCTCTATCAGATTTTAACTTTTTTTCTGCCAATTGTTTGAATTCTGTGATGATTTTATTGTTTTTAACCACCTTATAAAGGGAGCTTTTAAATATTTAAATATTTTAAAATAAATAAAATATAATACAGTATGTAGATCTCCAGTAGTTACCTTTTTATCATGAAGAGACAAGATGATCTATAGATATACCTTTAAAAAGAACAGTATGGTCACATTTAGTCTAAGTTATCTCACATTGAAATTATGGTTTTGGATTCAGTATTCTAAACGGAACCCCTTTGCAAGGTGGGGGATACTTTATGTAGCATGTAAAATAAAAGAAGTGAAATATAATAAAACACCATAAAGATTCTATTAAATCAATGGCGAAAATTGTTTGAAATTAAAGATTTTTTTCAGCAAACCAAATAATGACAGACTTACTACATGTAGTCACTAATCTTGGAAAATATTTATCTTCTTGCTGAACTGAGGGAATTTCTGTTCCCCGACCCCCTGCTTTTCACCTGATTATTTTAGTTCAGATACAAGCAAAAGGCAAACTAGAGAACACAAAAAGATAGGAACATTTTCTGACACTACAGCATAGATCACAATTGTGGCTTATTTGAAAATGCAATTCGGTTATTTAGAAATAAGTAACATTTTTATGTCATTCAATGCTGTTACATCCCAAATCACAAACTTCAGATATTTTTCTATTTTTGTTTGATAGCCTGTAGTTACCAAAGCTATAAAAATGAAATAAAGTGCACTTTTGAGTGTAAACCATGATTAATTTTTATTAGGATGATGTACTAATGTATTGTAAGCAGGCACATTATTTGTATATTCCTTCCTCTCGCAAGGATGATTCCTGTGGTATAGAATGCAGAATTGTATATAAGATATTTGAGTGTCTAAAACGATGTATGATAAATGAAGTAGCACGCCACTTATACGCTTATCATGTTCCCTGACTAGCAACAGGTTCAGCAAAGGGCACAGCCAGTAAATGAAATTTTCCACCAGGACAATATATCATCACGAGAAATGTATGCACTGGAAACGTACAAGCTCGCTCGAGATGTGGACAAGGTGTGAAATGGTAAAAAATGAAAAGCAGAAACAGCATATAGTAAATTTCAGATTCAGTTGTATTTCCATATTGGCTGAGGCGGCGTTTTAACTCTTTGAAGTGATGCAGTTTGTGTGCGTGTCTGTGGATATGGGTGGATACATTTGCAGAGTACACAGACCACACACCCTTCTGCATTTGCATATCCGCATCTACATAATTAATACTCGTGTGCATTGTGTTTCTGCTGTTAACCTATGGTCACCTACCCTGGATACTCAAATGACAACAGACTTCAACTGAAAAAGTGCAGAGAAGGGCAACGAGGATGATTGAGGGATTGGAGCACCTTCCTTATGAGGAGAGGTTGCAGCGTTTGGGACTCTTTAGTTTGGAGAGAAGACATCTGAGGGGGGATATGATTGAAGTCTATAAAATTATGCATGGGGTAGAAAATGTTGACAGAGAGAAATTTTTCTCTCTTTCTCACAATACTAGAACCAGGGGGAATCCATTGAAAATGCTGGGGGGAAGAATTAGGACTAATAAAAGGAAACATTTCTTCATACAGCGTGTGATTGGGGTTTGGAATATGCTGCCACAGGAGGTGGTGATGGCCACTAACTTGGATAGCTTTAAAAGGGACTTGGACAGATTTATGGAGGAGAAGTCAATCTATGGCTACCAATCTTGATCCTCCTTGATCTGAGATTGCAAATGCCTTAGCAGACCAGGTGCTTGGAAGCAGCAGCAGCAGAAGGCCATTGCTTTCACCTCCTGCATGTGAGCTCCCAAAGGCACCTGGTGGGCCGCTGCGAGTAGCAGAGTGCTGGACTAGATGGACTCCAGTCTGATCCAGCAGGCTCTTTCTTATGTTCTTATGTTCTTATGTATGAACAAATGAACAAACAAATGATAGTGCCCCAAATAGCTCACAATATCATAGTTGAGAAAGTTCTTGATGCATACGTTTCTGTGTTGAAAAAGTTCAAATGTATGAAAGACTTCCTCCCAAAAGTCTTCTACACTTCAGTTGCTAGTTATACATAAAGAACTTTCAATGGAACACTGCCAAATGATGGTCTCTTGTAACCCAAGTAGCAGAATCCAGCTATTTTTCTCTCTGTCTTAAATAAAATAAAGGGCACTTTTTAGTGTAAACTGTAATTAATTTCTGTTTTGACTCTCAATCATTGGGCATGGGGGAGGAGTTCTTGCATGCCAAAAAAGACTTGAATCCCCTTATTCCCTGAGTGATTTCTGGACAAAGACCAATGGTTGCAACAGAACAAAGAAATCTGCGCGTGTTCACATCTTGGAATGTACAAACATTTGATTGTATGGCCTTTGAAAATTTTGCCATCCATAGAGGACAGGGCAGTCCAATCTGCACCGGGGGGAGCATTGGACTTACTTATGCAGCCTTGCACTCATGAGGGCGTCCACCCTACGTGTTCAAAGGGAAAATGCACTGGTGGAATGCCTGATATGCAGGTGGCCGGATGCCCCTCAGCCCCACTGCTGTAAAATCCAGACGCTCTGGTAATGGCAGAGTTGCAACGGCATCCGAAACAGATGCTGACATGAGGAGGGTGCACCGGAAAATTCCCAGGGGCGGAGTCAACACCAGTCGGCTCCTACCTGGGGTTTGGGGCCAGTTGTGCTACAGCTCCGGCCCTGGACCCATTGGCCCCAACAGAGGGCTTTCCAGAGGCGGGGAGGGTTTTTGCTGCTTTGTCCCTCTGGAAAGCCATCTGGAGCAGCCCTGCCACTACCTCCCTTAATCTGGATTGAGGATGGGAAACAAACAGGTATTTCAAAGTTAACTTTTCACAGGAAATGGTTACATTTAATAAGTGGCACAATAATACCCTAAACAGAATCCTATCTAAAGCTGGGTCTTGAGTCAAACTGCTGTCTTCAGCAGAATCGGGGCGAGGTTGCACGACTGAGGAACTTACTGATGTAACAGATCTTTCAACTCAGCTTCCCACCGACCAGGACCCGCTCTTTTGTGGTTTCCAAAGATGTTATCTGATCACAGAGTGATGTCCTTGTGGTTTAGGGAAAGTGGGCACCCTAAAGGTCGTTAGAATTCAAATCTTCTCCCCAAGGACTTTTTGCCCTTCTGACATACGCAGCAATTGACCCCAAAACAGACTCAGCTTAACAGTAATCATTAATTCCTACATAAGCACAGGGGCAAAGGCCTGGGTTATACTAGCTATTAATTAGGATAATTATTCCCAAGGCTACAATTACAAACCACAAGATCCACTTAGCATCTATTCTTGAATTTTTTTTCTTCCTGCCATTCTAATGCTTCTGAGAGATTCGTTTACCACCATTTACTAAATGCATTCGCTGTAGTATATTGTTTCAGATAGACAGGACGGAAAGCCAATACTTAATATTGACCTTTTGACTATCCTGTGATTAGAAAGGCCGCTCCTTTTCATCATTAGCCACATAGCTTTATTGGAAGGCCAAGAGTGCATGATAGATCTGATTTTTCACCTTACTTTCAGATGTGCCTACGACTGAATAGCGCAGGTAGGTTTCAAACTGCTCGTTTTCGAGAATTGTTAAATTATAAGCTTGAGGGCAGAACCCACGTTAGTCTTCCAAACTGATGTATGGCTTGGTACTTTAAGGTGCTTTAGAAATATAAAATGAAGAAGAGGAATCATTACTGTCTAGTTAGGAACATTATCATTTGCCTAAGGCTGCTCAGCATCCTTCAGGATTAGGATCTTGCAAAAAGAGGTTGGCACGGAGTGGTTGAGTCTCATTTTGGCTAGAATGAAAAGGATGGATGTAAAGCAAACATTAGTTAACCAGCTCTTCTCACAATGCAGGCTACCTGGCACACGCATAACAGGGGAGCCACTGAAACTGATCTCTACATGCTAACCTTCCCACTTTCAAGCTGTAATGTCTAAACGTATTCTAAAATTCTCATCAGTTATCGCTCAAAATTCTCATCAGACTCTTCAAGAAATCTCCTCAGAATTTATCCCCACATTTTGGAATTCTGAATGACCTCATATTGCTTCTGAGGAGAAACAGATACATTAGAAATTGTCCATCGTTTCATTTTCTGAATTTTGTACTGAACTTTCTGAATTTTCCAGTCCCGTTTCTTTGTATCTGTTCCTCTCTACGTTACTGATGTCCACATGTGTTGGTAAACTTTGACTTTAATGTAACTGTATGCGGCAATTGTTCACCAATCACAAGCAGCATTTGTAAACACTCAAGAGAAAAAGCTTACTGCTAAAATCAAGAGTTATGCATTGGCTTACTTTATGCATGCACGTGCGCGCGCATGTTTTTACAATACTAGTTTGGTATAATAGTTCAGGGAACTGGCCGTTGAATCCTTCAGCATGCAAAATTTTAAACTGATTGGCTTGTTTAGTGAACTTTTTTTATTTGGCAGCTTAGTTTGTTCATGAGGCAACTCCATCTTCACATCACTGCCAAAGGTCAGATTTCAAATTAGCTTTTAAAAACAAGTCGAATTTACATGGTGCCTGCCCTTGGGTGTATGAGTAATTTCCAGTCATTTTGATAATTCAAGTTATGATTCACAAAAGAGCCTTATTGTTCTGTAAATCTTACCATGGCCTACGCATCACTGAAGCATAAGCACCTTGACGAATGCTGACTGTGCAAAATGTCATAATATTCTTGAGTGGAACACACACAACCATCTAGTCCAATGTCACACGCTGATTAGTTTCATCTAGGAGTGTGCAACCTTTTCCCCAATCATTTTTTTTTAGATAAGCCAAAAGAATTCCCCAATACCCATGGGGGTTTCCAACTTTTTTTCAGGTAACTGAAAATTTGGTGAAGTTTGGATCGGGCATCCAATTTTATGGACCCAAAATGGAGTTTTCAATTGTTTCCATTATGGGGAATTCTTGGGGCGGGGCTCTGCGGGAACTGTATTCCAAGTTAGAAGGACCAACAGCTGCGGGCACCCCCAGAGTTTGCCTCGTGTGTGGAGCTTAGGGAAGACATGCTGTGTGTAGGGGCACAGGAAGAGATGGCCAAAGGGGAAGGAGCTGAGATGGCAGAACCTTGGGGCACCCCTCCATCACTTCCCCTTGCACACCCACTAGTCTCTCCTCCTGTCTTCCCTCAGAAGGCCTGCTGGGCTCTGACAGAAAGGGGATAGTACACCCAGCCCTTCCTCCAGGTCCTCCAGCATCTCCTTGATCCTGGGGTGAGCTCTAGAGCTGCAACCCTTCCCTCTCCAAAGTTCACTCCAAAGACAGCTCAGGCAGTTCCTGCTGCTGCTGCTGGGAAGGCTCAACAACAGCTGGAGGAGTGCTAGATTGAGCAGCAATCACCTCTACAGGCAATTCCCTCAATGAAGAGGGTCTTATGGAGCTTCTTCATTGCACCACTTCAGCTAGAGGTCAAGGTCAGCTTCTTTTGGCTTCTCAGTTTTTGCCTCCTTTTCAATTTGCTGCTTTCCCCCCAGTTCCGCATATCTGAATGCACGCCCCTCGTTTCATGTGTTATTTACCTACAGTTGAATGTTCATGTCTGATGTTTATTTTAGTTAGTTAGTTAGTTAGTTAGATATTTATACCTCTTTTCTCTCCCATGGTGACCCAAAGCAGCTTATAGCATTGCTCTTTCCGTCTCAGTTTTATCATCAAAATAACAATCTTGTGAGTTAGGGTAAGCCAACTGTGTGTAAGTGGCCCAAGATCATCCGGCAAGCTTCCATGGCAGAGTGGAGATTCTAACCCAGACTCCAAGACTCTGATCTGAGGCTGTAACCACTGCGCCATGCCGGCTGGCTGTGCATATCCTCCCACTGCCTCCCATCACATTAGGAATGCACGCAACCAGACCCAGATGCACTCATGAGGTAGTGCCAAAAACAGGATGAGTGACTGTGTATGCCTCTGCATAGTTAGTATGTACACAACAGTGTTGATTTCCACAATGCTAGCTGTTCAAAGGAGCACTGCTGCAAACAGCGTGTGCACTATCCACATGGAGTCACTGGAAAATGCAAACTGCACCCCCCGTTGAGCACCGGCAATGCGACTGTGTTGGGAGTTATCTCAAGTGCAAACTGATCTACAGAAAAATCCTGAATAGATTATATCTGCTTGAGAGTCAGAGTGGTGTACTGGTTAAGAGTAGGTGGATTCCCATCTGCAGAACCGGGTTTGATTCCATACCTCTCCACATGAACAGCAGACACTTAGCTGGTGAACTGGATTTGTTTCCCCACTCTTACACATGAAGCCTACTGGGTGGTCTTGGGCTAGTCACAGTTCTCTCAGAGCTCTCTCAGCCCCACCTACCTCACAAGGTGTCTGTTGTGGGAAGAGAAAGAGAAAGGAGTTTGTAAGCCCCTTTGAGTCTCCTTACAGGAGATAAAGGGAGGGTATAAGTCCAAATTCTTCTTCTTAATCTTCCTTTGTAATAGTCTTGACAACCTCTTATTAGCTACATAATTGATCTGCAAAAAACAACGTACTAGTATGCTGTAGAAGCTAGAGTATTGGGTTAGGATCAGGATTGGGCTAAATTCAGATCCGCACCCTTCCGTAGTACTGGGTGACCTTGGGTCAATCTCTCTCTCAGTCTAACCTAAATGACAGGATAATTGTTGAGGATAAAATGGAGTTAGGAAGAATGGTGTTGTAAGATGCTGAGGGAAAAACAGAGTATGAATATCTACCGAAATAAATGCTATTGGGTAAATGCTTTACAGCAGCGGTTCTTACTTCTCCTCTGGCGAGCATTCTGGAGTCACCCTTTCCCAAATGTCCCTGAACTACATGCGGAAGCAGTAAATGGAAGCCACAGTGTTTCTTTTAAATGTGCTGTTAGATTGTGTTTGTGCACATTTGATGTTCTTCTTTAATAACTTCAAGTACAGGGCTGAATGAATTCAACAACAGCGGCTGAGGAAAAATAGTGCAGTGAGTCATATTATAGGAAAATGGAGAAAAGGATACAGGACTCTCCACTGAACACAATACTATATTGTAGGCAATCTGTGATAACACCCTTTTCATTTCAGTTCAGTCCCATAAAATTACCACTAACATTACAACTCATGCAGAACACAGATAAATGTAAAAATGTCACCAAATTCTTCCAGATGGGACTTTTAGTTCCACTAGATCACCATCTACTTTTTTTACTTGTCTAATATTTCATTACAACCTTCCATAAGTTAATTTTCTTTCCACTGACCATGTAAATCACAAATCAATTTTCATTTAAAATGCCTGACTACAGATTGCTCCTGAAAGCTCAAGGCGTATGCTTCAGTGAACTCTCCAACATTCTTAATGCACATTAGAAAAATGTTGTGGGGTTTTTTTTCTTTAGAAAATCTTTTTGAAGGAATTAATTTTACATTAAAAACAGGAGACCTCAATGGCTTTCGTTGCCCTCCCAGCGTCAAATGCATACACTTTGGAGAAGCGGGCATTTGTGTATAGCTACATATTTGTCAAAAGACAACGAGCCACGATGGTATATTCAACTCTCTATTTCGATTACTCTGTGACCTGAAGAATACGAAGAGCCATTTGTTGAGCCTCAGATAGCATGGCAGTCATAGAGGGCCTAATTCAGCTAGCTATTCACACATACGGGTAAGAATATGCGGTTGTTTCTTATGAGCTGCTTCTGAAGTCTTGTGATGACTAGGGGAGGGAAGAATTGGCAGCAGAAAACTTCTGCATGCAAACTAGAGAAATACATGGACGTGGCTGAGGCTCTTTTTGCACAGCAAATGTTAACAGGTTTGTTTGTTTGTTTGTTTGTTTGTTTGTTTGTTTCTTCAATTTATATACCGCCCGATCCCCGAAGGGCTCCAGGCGGTAAACAATATTATCTAAATATCAGACAGGAGCGGTCATACAAAATATAAATACATAGGCTCCATCCCATAAAATAACTTAAAACTCATAAAACAGCGAATGACAGTAATACATAAATGAGCAAGAGGCGTCCAACCCCAATTTAAAACCTACCCCCATGAGGGGAGAGACGGTGGGGCCCCTCAATATGAGGGGACCCTGATATAACTGGCCCAAGGCACAGAGCAGTAAGGGGGCACCGTATCAGTGGCTGGACACTCCAAAGGCCCGGTGGAACAGCACGGTCTTACAGGCCCTGTGGAACTCACCTAGGTCCCGCAGTTGGGAGAAAGAAACCCGGTTTCCTGTTTTAGCATTCACATGCATCCGCGCAGGCAGCGATTGGAACCCACGGAAACAATCCGGGTTGCTGTCTCACCTTTGGACAGAGACTTGTCTCTTTTTAAAATTTACTTCCCACCCATGCGTAGCTACGCAGGCATGCACAAATGAACCCCTGCAGCCATGCCGATGTCTCACGACGCAACCCGCTGCACCTGCATAGTTATGCATATGTAAGCTGTGAAATTTTTAAGTTAGGGACAGGATCAAAGGGGGGGGGGCAAGTGAAGTTGGTGATGTCACCAGTGTCCCTATGTCACTTCTGGGAGCAGCCTGAACATGGCAATGAGTACCTCTAGGAATTGTCAAAAACATTGTGGTGAAACCACAGAGCGCCGAGAGATTCCTAGAGCTACCCATTATCACTTCTGGGTTGGCACAAAGGTCAGCATTGATTTTTCAAAAAAGTTTTCTCCAACAGAGACGATCAGTGGGAGGTCTCTTGCCATAGCAGGAGGCCTGGCAATCCTAATGGACACATTGAGGGTTAAAGATTTATAGATTTATAGCCCATTCCATTTTTACAGTTTAGCAGAAGTTGCTTTGGAGAGGGTAGATTCTCAGACCCAACACCGAGACACCAGAAAGGCTGGGGAAATGTCTTTGCCCATTTTATAGATTAACAGTAGTGTTAATCAGACACATCAGTGGTGTTAATCAGACACACCATTAGGCAGAACAGCTTCCTGCCTCTTCAGAGGATCACTCTCCGTGAAGGAGTCAAAAACAGGCTAACTTGTAAATTGTTGCACTGCCTTTCAAATGGCTTGGGAGGAGAGCAGTGAACGTTTCCCTGCTTCCACTGTGGTCTGTAGTTAAGGTAGACAGCAATAGTGTCTATCCATTTTGCTGGCCTCCATTTCCCTTCTTGTTGCCTCCACTGTCCCTATGTGCAGTGGTGGGATCCAAAAATTTTAGTAACAGGTTCCCATGGTGGTGGGATTCAAACAGTGGCGTAGTGCCAATGGGGCTTGGCGGGGCATGATGGGGGCGTGGCTGGGCATTCCGGGGGCGGGGCATTAATAATTTCTCTGTTACTGTAAAAAACTCTTACTGTAAAAAAAAAGTTCCTAATTTCCAGCTGGTATCTTTCTGTCCATAATTTAAACTCATTATAGCAAGTCCTATCATCTACTGCCAACAGAAACAACTACTTCTCCTCTAATTGACTGCCTGTCAAATACTTAATACTTTCAAATACTTAATTTTGTTTCTAGAAATCAAAAGAAGGATACTTTCCTTAAACAAGGAACTTTACCATATTTCTAAAACATGTTTTTAAAACAGCCCAACAGGGAGAATTATCCCGTTTTCTACCTTCGCCAACCAGTCACATAGGAAACAACAGGACTTTATGATTTTTGGACCTAATGGAATTTCTAACGGAAAAGCAGACCCAATTAGTAACCCCCTCTCAGCACATACAAATAATTAGTAACCCACTCTCGGGAACTGGTGAGAACCTGCTGGATCCCACCTCTGCCTATGTGAATGTGAATCTTATAAGGAGTTCAATCCTAACTGGCCTTTGTATCCCTCTGAGGCGATGAATGGTGCCAAATATTGTAAATTGTATCTTACCAATTGTACCAATAAAAACATGCAAAAGGCTGTCATTTATAAAGGGCAGGCAGAATCCAGTGCACCACCTAAGACCCTTTCTTCACATGTGGGCTATTTTCACCTGGCGCTACCATATTCGCTGTCCTAAATCTCCCCCCTTCATGCCTGCAGGGTTGCCCTGGCATCCGCACCGTTCATTTCTCAGTTGTGCCTCGCCAATCTGTGTATTCTATTTATTCACAACAGAATTCAAACTGACCAGAAGTCCATCAACTTCTTGAAATGCTCCGAAGTCGGGGCTCTTGCTTGAGGGTTGATGGAGTGGATGTCACTTTAAATAAGGCTGAATACTCATGACAATTGAAAGTACTGCTATGTTAAGTAGGGCTGTTTGCTCTAATGCAGTGTGGCAACGCTGACCACTGAAATTGAATGACGGAGCATCCGGACTGGCCTCGCTGGAAAGCATCCAGCGCATTGTAGAGTTGCTGGCCAAGTCCTGACAGTTTTCTTGCAGTTAACCCTAAAGCAAAGGTTTGTGGAATATTTCTGTGTAGGAAATATCATTACAAAATATATTTTCCTAGGATGTACTGCTCCTTTGCCTTAATCACACATTATGAGTGGTAATGGGCCAGTTGGCTTCTCTCTAGCCAAACATGAATCACATGGTATTGCAATTATTATGTGATTATATTATACTACTTGTTGTTGTGGATTATTAAGGAAAGTTATCATTATGTTATCTTTATAGATGCTATGCTGTTCTGATGTTGTTTTGATATTCCATATTATGTTGCTATTATGTAATGATGTCTGAATCTGCTAATTGATATTACGTAATGATGGCTAAATTGATGTGTAATTGATAACCTGATATTGGATAGTGTCAAGAGTTTTTGAGATTGTATATTATCGCTGTTGTGACAACGAGTTTATTGTTTTAATGCATTGTATTTGCTATGTATTACTGTTATATATTATTGCGTGATGTTGTTCACAGCCCTGAGCCTTTCGGGAGGAGGGCGGCATACAAAGTAAAAATTCCATTCCATTCCAGTCCATGTACTTGACTGTGAATCACAAACCAATAACTACCAATATCACCCTTAGGGTTCGGAAGAAGTCACTGTTGTGTGTGTGCACGCGCGTTCGTGTGTGTGTGTGTGTGCGTTCATGTGTGAGTGCGTTTGTGCGCGCGTGCGTGCGCGTGTGCAGGGGGAAGATCCCTGGGCTCAACAGAGAGGCACCCTGATGCTAGGGAAATGTCGCCATTTACCCGATAGCTGCTGGACAGCATCTCTGGGCAAAGTCTGGAGTGGATAGGCCCAAATGCACCACAAGACGGAACAGCTCCCTACTTCTTGAGAGAGCTACTGGACTTTTAAGCTATTTGATTATTGGCTGTCATTTGGTTTGGTGAAAAACCTGTTAATCTAAATCTATTTTAGTTGGGGATTTCCCCTGCTTTTTTATACAAAGTATCAATCACTCATCTAATGCAACGTTAATATCAGCCACTAAACAAAGACGCGTTGCATCAACTGCGTCCCTTTGGAAATTTGCGTCCCTTTGGAAATTACGGACATAGAGTGTCATTGCAATTAATATAAGAGGACTTCATTGAGACGTATTGGAGACAAATTGAAATGCTGCGATCTTGGTTATTGTAAGCTGTATTGTGGAAATTGCTAAGGAGTGTTTTGCACTATTTGTTTTGCACTGAATTTCACTGTTTATGCACTTTATTGTTGTTTGATATGCACAATATATAAAAGCGGTTGATGCAATGCGTCTTTGTTTAGTGGCTGATTTCCCCTGCCTCCCCAAATCCTGTCCTCGTTATTTAACAAACAACATACTATCACATAACCAAAACCAAAAAAAAGACGCAGGCATTCTTATTTATTTATCTGCAGCATATGTACTCCATCTTCCTCTCCCTCCATGTGGACCCAAAGGAGCTTATATCATTCTCCTTTCCATTTTATCTTCACAGCAACTGTGAATATAGATTGAGGGTGGCCCTTGCTGCACAAACCTGTTAACACGTTTTGAGGCATGAAATAAAACATTTTCTCCATGGATTTCCACATTTTTTTTTACCCCCGAACGTTTTATTTGCAGCCTCAAAATGTTTTAAGTGAATCCCCTTTTAAAACAATTCTCCTGTTGAAACGTTTTGAAAATGTCTTCAGTTCCTGTGTGATCTTTTGACTGCTTTTCCTATACTTCTCTGCTTCCCTGAATGTCCTCCTCGGCACAGTTTTCTGAGTTCACTCCATTCCCTCTGGCCTGTTTATTTGCAGCATTTCTGTTTGGTTTTTATGGGGGGGGGGGGGGGGGGGGTGGGGGGGGGGGGGGGTGGGGGGGGGGGGGGGTGGGGGGGGGGGGGGGTGGGGGGGGGGGGGGGTGGGGGGGGGGGGGGGGGGGGGGGGGGGGGGGTGGGGGGGGTGGGGGGGTGGGGGGGGGGGGGGGTGGGGGGGGGGGGGGGGGGGGGGGGGGGGGTGGGCGTGGGGGGGGGTGGGGGGGGGGGGGGGTGGGGGTGGGGGGAGGGAGGGGGGGGGGGGGGGTGGGGGGGGGGGGGGGTGGGGGGGGGGGGGGGTGGGGGGGGGGGGGGGTGGGGGGGGGGGGGGGTGGGGGGGGGGGGGGGTGGGGGGGGGGGGGGGTGGGGGGGGGGGGGGGTGGGGGGGGGGGGGGGTGGGGGGGGGGGGGGGTGGGGGGGGGGGGGGGTGGGGGGGGGGGGGGGTGGGGGGGGGGGGGGGTGGGGGGGGGGGGGGGTGGGGGGGGGGGGGGGTGGGGGGGGGGGGGGGTGGGGGGGGGGGGGGGTGGGGGGGGGGGGGGGTGGGGGGGGGGGGGGGTGGGGGGGGGGGGGGGTGGGGGGGGGGGGGGGTGGGGGGGGGGGGGGGTGGGGGGGGGGGGGGGTGGGGGGGGGGGGGGGTGGGGGGGGGGGGGGGTGGGGGGGGGGGGGGGTGGGGGGGGGGGGGGGTGGGGGGGGGGGGGGGTGGGGGGGGGGGGGGGTGGGGGGGGGGGGGGGTGGGGGGGGGGGGGGGTGGGGGGGGGGGGGGGTGGGGGGGGGGGGGGGTGGGGGGGGGGGGGGGTGGGGGGGGGGGGGGGTGGGGGGGGGGGGGGGTGGGGGGGGGGGGGGGTGGGGGGGGGGGGGGGTGGGGGGGGGGGGGGGTGGGGGGGGGGGGGGGTGGGGGGGGGGGGGGGTGGGGGGGGGGGGGGGTGGGGGGGGGGGGGGGTGGGGGGGGGGGGGGGTGGGGGGGGGGGGGGGTGGGGGGGGGGGGGGGTGGGGGGGGGGGGGGGTGGGGGGGGGGGGGGGTGGGGGGGGGGGGGGGTGGGGGGGGGGGGGGGTGGGGGGGGGGGGGGGTGGGGGGGGGGGGGGGTGGGGGGGGGGGGGGGTGGGGGGGGGGGGGGGTGGGGGGGGGGGGGGGTGGGGGGGGGGGGGGGTGGGGGGGGGGGGGGGTGGGGGGGGGGGGGGGTGGGGGGGGGGGGGGGTGGGGGGGGGGGGGGGTGGGGGGGGGGGGGGGTGGGGGGGGGGGGGGGTGGGGGGGGGGGGGGGTGGGGGGGGGGGGGGGTGGGGGGGGGGGGGGGTGGGGGGGGGGGGGGGTGGGGGGGGGGGGGGGTGGGGGGGGGGGGGGGTGGGGGGGGGGGGGGGTGGGGGGGGGGGGGGGTGGGGGGGGGGGGGGGTGGGGGGGGGGGGGGGTGGGGGGGGGGGGGGGTGGGGGGGGGGGGGGGTGGGGGGGGGGGGGGGTGGGGGGGGGGGGGGGTGGGGGGGGGGGGGGGTGGGGGGGGGGGGGGGTGGGGGGGGGGGGGGGTGGGGGGGGGGGGGGGTGGGGGGGGGGGGGGGTGGGGGGGGGGGGGGGTGGGGGGGGGGGGGGGTGGGGGGGGGGGGGGGTGGGGGGGGGGGGGGGTGGGGGGGGGGGGGGGTGGGGGGGGGGGGGGGTGGGGGGGGGGGGGGGTGGGGGGGGGGGGGGGTGGGGGGGGGGGGGGGTGGGGGGGGGGGGGGGTGGGGGGGGGGGGGGGTGGGGGGGGGGGGGGGTGGGGGGGGGGGGGGGTGGGGGGGGGGGGGGGTGGGGGGGGGGGGGGGTGGGGGGGGGGGGGGGTGGGGGGGGGGGGGGGTGGGGGGGGGGGGGGGTGGGGGGGGGGGGGGGTGGGGGGGGGGGGGGGTGGGGGGGGGGGGGGGTGGGGGGGGGGGGGGGTGGGGGGGGGGGGGGGTGGGGGGGGGGGGGGGTGGGGGGGGGGGGGGGTGGGGGGGGGGGGGGGTGGGGGGGGGGGGGGGTGGGGGGGGGGGGGGGTGGGGGGGGGGGGGGGTGGGGGGGGGGGGGGGTGGGGGGGGGGGGGGGTGGGGGGGGGGGGGGGTGGGGGGGGGGGGGGGTGGGGGGGGGGGGGGGTGGGGGGGGGGGGGGGTGGGGGGGGGGGGGGGTGGGGGGGGGGGGGGGTGGGGGGGGGGGGGGGTGGGGGGGGGGGGGGGTGGGGGGGGGGGGGGGTGGGGGGGGGGGGGGGTGGGGGGGGGGGGGGGTGGGGGGGGGGGGGGGTGGGGGGGGGGGGGGGTGGGGGGGGGGGGGGGTGGGGGGGGGGGGGGGTGGGGGGGGGGGGGGGTGGGGGGGGGGGGGGGTGGGGGGGGGGGGGGGTGGGGGGGGGGGGGGGTGGGGGGGGGGGGGGGTGGGGGGGGGGGGGGGTGGGGGGGGGGGGGGGTGGGGGGGGGGGGGGGTGGGGGGGGGGGGGGGTGGGGGGGGGGGGGGGTGGGGGGGGGGGGGGGTGGGGGGGGGGGGGGGTGGGGGGGGGGGGGGGTGGGGGGGGGGGGGGGTGGGGGGGGGGGGGGGTGGGGGGGGGGGGGGGTGGGGGGGGGGGGGGGTGGGGGGGGGGGGGGGTGGGGGGGGGGGGGGGTGGGGGGGGGGGGGGGTGGGGGGGGGGGGGGGTGGGGGGGGGGGGGGGTGGGGGGGGGGGGGGGTGGGGGGGGGGGGGGGTGGGGGGGGGGGGGGGTGGGGGGGGGGGGGGGTGGGGGGGGGGGGGGGTGGGGGGGGGGGGGGGTGGGGGGGGGGGGGGGTGGGGGGGGGGGGGGGTGGGGGGGGGGGGGGGTGGGGGGGGGGGGGGGTGGGGGGGGGGGGGGGTGGGGGGGGGGGGGGGTGGGGGGGGGGGGGGGTGGGGGGGGGGGGGGGTGGGGGGGGGGGGGGGTGGGGGGGGGGGGGGGTGGGGGGGGGGGGGGGTGGGGGGGGGGGGGGGTGGGGGGGGGGGGGGGTGGGGGGGGGGGGGGGTGGGGGGGGGGGGGGGTGGGGGGGGGGGGGGGTGGGGGGGGGGGGGGGTGGGGGGGGGGGGGGGTGGGGGGGGGGGGGGGTGGGGGGGGGGGGGGGTGGGGGGGGGGGGGGGTGGGGGGGGGGGGGGGTGGGGGGGGGGGGGGGTGGGGGGGGGGGGGGGTGGGGGGGGGGGGGGGTGGGGGGGGGGGGGGGTGGGGGGGGGGGGGGGTGGGGGGGGGGGGGGGTGGGGGGGGGGGGGGGTGGGGGGGGGGGGGGGTGGGGGGGGGGGGGGGTGGGGGGGGGGGGGGGTGGGGGGGGGGGGGGGTGGGGGGGGGGGGGGGTGGGGGGGGGGGGGGGTGGGGGGGGGGGGGGGTGGGGGGGGGGGGGGGTGGGGGGGGGGGGGGGTGGGGGGGGGGGGGGGTGGGGGGGGGGGGGGGTGGGGGGGGGGGGGGGTGGGGGGGGGGGGGGGTGGGGGGGGGGGGGGGTGGGGGGGGGGGGGGGTGGGGGGGGGGGGGGGTGGGGGGGGGGGGGGGTGGGGGGGGGGGGGGGTGGGGGGGGGGGGGGGTGGGGGGGGGGGGGGGTGGGGGGGGGGGGGGGTGGGGGGGGGGGGGGGTGGGGGGGGGGGGGGGTGGGGGGGGGGGGGGGTGGGGGGGGGGGGGGGTGGGGGGGGGGGGGGGTGGGGGGGGGGGGGGGTGGGGGGGGGGGGGGGTGGGGGGGGGGGGGGGTGGGGGGGGGGGGGGGTGGGGGGGGGGGGGGGTGGGGGGGGGGGGGGGTGGGGGGGGGGGGGGGTGGGGGGGGGGGGGGGTGGGGGGGGGGGGGGGTGGGGGGGGGGGGGGGTGGGGGGGGGGGGGGGTGGGGGGGGGGGGGGGTGGGGGGGGGGGGGGGTGGGGGGGGGGGGGGGTGGGGGGGGGGGGGGGTGGGGGGGGGGGGGGGTGGGGGGGGGGGGGGGTGGGGGGGGGGGGGGGTGGGGGGGGGGGGGGGTGGGGGGGGGGGGGGGTGGGGGGGGGGGGGGGTGGGGGGGGGGGGGGGTGGGGGGGGGGGGGGGTGGGGGGGGGGGGGGGTGGGGGGGGGGGGGGGTGGGGGGGGGGGGGGGTGGGGGGGGGGGGGGGTGGGGGGGGGGGGGGGTGGGGGGGGGGGGGGGTGGGGGGGGGGGGGGGTGGGGGGGGGGGGGGGTGGGGGGGGGGGGGGGTGGGGGGGGGGGGGGGTGGGGGGGGGGGGGGGTGGGGGGGGGGGGGGGTGGGGGGGGGGGGGGGTGGGGGGGGGGGGGGGTGGGGGGGGGGGGGGGTGGGGGGGGGGGGGGGTGGGGGGGGGGGGGGGTGGGGGGGGGGGGGGGTGGGGGGGGGGGGGGGTGGGGGGGGGGGGGGGTGGGGGGGGGGGGGGGTGGGGGGGGGGGGGGGTGGGGGGGGGGGGGGGTGGGGGGGGGGGGGGGTGGGGGGGGGGGGGGGTGGGGGGGGGGGGGGGTGGGGGGGGGGGGGGGTGGGGGGGGGGGGGGGTGGGGGGGGGGGGGGGTGGGGGGGGGGGGGGGTGGGGGGGGGGGGGGGTGGGGGGGGGGGGGGGTGGGGGGGGGGGGGGGTGGGGGGGGGGGGGGGTGGGGGGGGGGGGGGGTGGGGGGGGGGGGGGGTGGGGGGGGGGGGGGGTGGGGGGGGGGGGGGGTGGGGGGGGGGGGGGGTGGGGGGGGGGGGGGGTGGGGGGGGGGGGGGGTGGGGGGGGGGGGGGGTGGGGGGGGGGGGGGGTGGGGGGGGGGGGGGGTGGGGGGGGGGGGGGGTGGGGGGGGGGGGGGGTGGGGGGGGGGGGGGGTGGGGGGGGGGGGGGGTGGGGGGGGGGGGGGGTGGGGGGGGGGGGGGGTGGGGGGGGGGGGGGGTGGGGGGGGGGGGGGGTGGGGGGGGGGGGGGGTGGGGGGGGGGGGGGGTGGGGGGGGGGGGGGGTGGGGGGGGGGGGGGGTGGGGGGGGGGGGGGGTGGGGGGGGGGGGGGGTGGGGGGGGGGGGGGGTGGGGGGGGGGGGGGGTGGGGGGGGGGGGGGGTGGGGGGGGGGGGGGGTGGGGGGGGGGGGGGGTGGGGGGGGGGGGGGGTGGGGGGGGGGGGGGGTGGGGGGGGGGGGGGGTGGGGGGGGGGGGGGGTGGGGGGGGGGGGGGGTGGGGGGGGGGGGGGGTGGGGGGGGGGGGGGGTGGGGGGGGGGGGGGGTGGGGGGGGGGGGGGGTGGGGGGGGGGGGGGGTGGGGGGGGGGGGGGGTGGGGGGGGGGGGGGGTGGGGGGGGGGGGGGGTGGGGGGGGGGGGGGGTGGGGGGGGGGGGGGGTGGGGGGGGGGGGGGGTGGGGGGGGGGGGGGGTGGGGGGGGGGGGGGGTGGGGGGGGGGGGGGGTGGGGGGGGGGGGGGGTGGGGGGGGGGGGGGGTGGGGGGGGGGGGGGGTGGGGGGGGGGGGGGGTGGGGGGGGGGGGGGGTGGGGGGGGGGGGGGGTGGGGGGGGGGGGGGGTGGGGGGGGGGGGGGGTGGGGGGGGGGGGGGGTGGGGGGGGGGGGGGGTGGGGGGGGGGGGGGGTGGGGGGGGGGGGGGGTGGGGGGGGGGGGGGGTGGGGGGGGGGGGGGGTGGGGGGGGGGGGGGGTGGGGGGGGGGGGGGGTGGGGGGGGGGGGGGGTGGGGGGGGGGGGGGGTGGGGGGGGGGGGGGGTGGGGGGGGGGGGGGGTGGGGGGGGGGGGGGGTGGGGGGGGGGGGGGGTGGGGGGGGGGGGGGGTGGGGGGGGGGGGGGGTGGGGGGGGGGGGGGGTGGGGGGGGGGGGGGGTGGGGGGGGGGGGGGGTGGGGGGGGGGGGGGGTGGGGGGGGGGGGGGGTGGGGGGGGGGGGGGGTGGGGGGGGGGGGGGGTGGGGGGGGGGGGGGGTGGGGGGGGGGGGGGGTGGGGGGGGGGGGGGGTGGGGGGGGGGGGGGGTGGGGGGGGGGGGGGGTGGGGGGGGGGGGGGGTGGGGGGGGGGGGGGGTGGGGGGGGGGGGGGGTGGGGGGGGGGGGGGGTGGGGGGGGGGGGGGGTGGGGGGGGGGGGGGGTGGGGGGGGGGGGGGGTGGGGGGGGGGGGGGGTGGGGGGGGGGGGGGGTGGGGGGGGGGGGGGGTGGGGGGGGGGGGGGGTGGGGGGGGGGGGGGGTGGGGGGGGGGGGGGGTGGGGGGGGGGGGGGGTGGGGGGGGGGGGGGGTGGGGGGGGGGGGGGGTGGGGGGGGGGGGGGGTGGGGGGGGGGGGGGGTGGGGGGGGGGGGGGGTGGGGGGGGGGGGGGGTGGGGGGGGGGGGGGGTGGGGGGGGGGGGGGGTGGGGGGGGGGGGGGGTGGGGGGGGGGGGGGGTGGGGGGGGGGGGGGGTGGGGGGGGGGGGGGGTGGGGGGGGGGGGGGGTGGGGGGGGGGGGGGGTGGGGGGGGGGGGGGGTGGGGGGGGGGGGGGGTGGGGGGGGGGGGGGGTGGGGGGGGGGGGGGGTGGGGGGGGGGGGGGGTGGGGGGGGGGGGGGGTGGGGGGGGGGGGGGGTGGGGGGGGGGGGGGGTGGGGGGGGGGGGGGGTGGGGGGGGGGGGGGGTGGGGGGGGGGGGGGGTGGGGGGGGGGGGGGGTGGGGGGGGGGGGGGGTGGGGGGGGGGGGGGGTGGGGGGGGGGGGGGGTGGGGGGGGGGGGGGGTGGGGGGGGGGGGGGGTGGGGGGGGGGGGGGGTGGGGGGGGGGGGGGGTGGGGGGGGGGGGGGGTGGGGGGGGGGGGGGGTGGGGGGGGGGGGGGGTGGGGGGGGGGGGGGGTGGGGGGGGGGGGGGGTGGGGGGGGGGGGGGGTGGGGGGGGGGGGGGGTGGGGGGGGGGGGGGGTGGGGGGGGGGGGGGGTGGGGGGGGGGGGGGGTGGGGGGGGGGGGGGGTGGGGGGGGGGGGGGGTGGGGGGGGGGGGGGGTGGGGGGGGGGGGGGGTGGGGGGGGGGGGGGGTGGGGGGGGGGGGGGGTGGGGGGGGGGGGGGGTGGGGGGGGGGGGGGGTGGGGGGGGGGGGGGGTGGGGGGGGGGGGGGGTGGGGGGGGGGGGGGGTGGGGGGGGGGGGGGGTGGGGGGGGGGGGGGGTGGGGGGGGGGGGGGGTGGGGGGGGGGGGGGGTGGGGGGGGGGGGGGGTGGGGGGGGGGGGGGGTGGGGGGGGGGGGGGGTGGGGGGGGGGGGGGGTGGGGGGGGGGGGGGGTGGGGGGGGGGGGGGGTGGGGGGGGGGGGGGGTGGGGGGGGGGGGGGGTGGGGGGGGGGGGGGGTGGGGGGGGGGGGGGGTGGGGGGGGGGGGGGGTGGGGGGGGGGGGGGGTGGGGGGGGGGGGGGGTGGGGGGGGGGGGGGGTGGGGGGGGGGGGGGGTGGGGGGGGGGGGGGGTGGGGGGGGGGGGGGGTGGGGGGGGGGGGGGGTGGGGGGGGGGGGGGGTGGGGGGGGGGGGGGGTGGGGGGGGGGGGGGGTGGGGGGGGGGGGGGGTGGGGGGGGGGGGGGGTGGGGGGGGGGGGGGGTGGGGGGGGGGGGGGGTGGGGGGGGGGGGGGGTGGGGGGGGGGGGGGGTGGGGGGGGGGGGGGGTGGGGGGGGGGGGGGGTGGGGGGGGGGGGGGGTGGGGGGGGGGGGGGGTGGGGGGGGGGGGGGGTGGGGGGGGGGGGGGGTGGGGGGGGGGGGGGGTGGGGGGGGGGGGGGGTGGGGGGGGGGGGGGGTGGGGGGGGGGGGGGGTGGGGGGGGGGGGGGGTGGGGGGGGGGGGGGGTGGGGGGGGGGGGGGGTGGGGGGGGGGGGGGGTGGGGGGGGGGGGGGGTGGGGGGGGGGGGGGGTGGGGGGGGGGGGGGGTGGGGGGGGGGGGGGGTGGGGGGGGGGGGGGGTGGGGGGGGGGGGGGGTGGGGGGGGGGGGGGGTGGGGGGGGGGGGGGGTGGGGGGGGGGGGGGGTGGGGGGGGGGGGGGGTGGGGGGGGGGGGGGGTGGGGGGGGGGGGGGGTGGGGGGGGGGGGGGGTGGGGGGGGGGGGGGGTGGGGGGGGGGGGGGGTGGGGGGGGGGGGGGGTGGGGGGGGGGGGGGGTGGGGGGGGGGGGGGGTGGGGGGGGGGGGGGGTGGGGGGGGGGGGGGGTGGGGGGGGGGGGGGGTGGGGGGGGGGGGGGGTGGGGGGGGGGGGGGGTGGGGGGGGGGGGGGGTGGGGGGGGGGGGGGGTGGGGGGGGGGGGGGGTGGGGGGGGGGGGGGGTGGGGGGGGGGGGGGGTGGGGGGGGGGGGGGGTGGGGGGGGGGGGGGGTGGGGGGGGGGGGGGGTGGGGGGGGGGGGGGGTGGGGGGGGGGGGGGGTGGGGGGGGGGGGGGGTGGGGGGGGGGGGGGGTGGGGGGGGGGGGGGGTGGGGGGGGGGGGGGGTGGGGGGGGGGGGGGGTGGGGGGGGGGGGGGGTGGGGGGGGGGGGGGGTGGGGGGGGGGGGGGGTGGGGGGGGGGGGGGGTGGGGGGGGGGGGGGGTGGGGGGGGGGGGGGGTGGGGGGGGGGGGGGGTGGGGGGGGGGGGGGGTGGGGGGGGGGGGGGGTGGGGGGGGGGGGGGGTGGGGGGGGGGGGGGGTGGGGGGG
Organism: Sphaerodactylus townsendi; assembly: GCF_021028975.2. NCBI lineage: Eukaryota > Metazoa > Chordata > Lepidosauria > Squamata > Sphaerodactylidae > Sphaerodactylus > Sphaerodactylus townsendi. The sequence goes on from NC_059435.1 coordinate 19,929,876, forward strand.
GGGGGGGGTGGGGGGGGGGGGGGGTGGGGGGGGGGGGGGGTGGGGGGGGGGGGGGGTGGGGGGGGGGGGGGGTGGGGGGGGGGGGGGGTGGGGGGGGGGGGGGGTGGGGGGGGGGGGGGGTGGGGGGGGGGGGGGGTGGGGGGGGGGGGGGGTGGGGGGGGGGGGGGGTGGGGGGGGGGGGGGGTGGGGGGGGGGGGGGGTGGGGGGGGGGGGGGGTGGGGGGGGGGGGGGGTGGGGGGGGGGGGGGGTGGGGGGGGGGGGGGGTGGGGGGGGGGGGGGGTGGGGGGGGGGGGGGGTGGGGGGGGGGGGGGGTGGGGGGGGGGGGGGGTGGGGGGGGGGGGGGGTGGGGGGGGGGGGGGGTGGGGGGGGGGGGGGGTGGGGGGGGGGGGGGGTGGGGGGGGGGGGGGGTGGGGGGGGGGGGGGGTGGGGGGGGGGGGGGGTGGGGGGGGGGGGGGGTGGGGGGGGGGGGGGGTGGGGGGGGGGGGGGGTGGGGGGGGGGGGGGGTGGGGGGGGGGGGGGGTGGGGGGGGGGGGGGGTGGGGGGGGGGGGGGGTGGGGGGGGGGGGGGGTGGGGGGGGGGGGGGGTGGGGGGGGGGGGGGGTGGGGGGGGGGGGGGGTGGGGGGGGGGGGGGGTGGGGGGGGGGGGGGGTGGGGGGGGGGGGGGGTGGGGGGGGGGGGGGGTGGGGGGGGGGGGGGGTGGGGGGGGGGGGGGGTGGGGGGGGGGGGGGGTGGGGGGGGGGGGGGGTGGGGGGGGGGGGGGGTGGGGGGGGGGGGGGGTGGGGGGGGGGGGGGGTGGGGGGGGGGGGGGGTGGGGGGGGGGGGGGGTGGGGGGGGGGGGGGGTGGGGGGGGGGGGGGGTGGGGGGGGGGGGGGGTGGGGGGGGGGGGGGGTGGGGGGGGGGGGGGGTGGGGGGGGGGGGGGGTGGGGGGGGGGGGGGGTGGGGGGGGGGGGGGGTGGGGGGGGGGGGGGGTGGGGGGGGGGGGGGGTGGGGGGGGGGGGGGGTGGGGGGGGGGGGGGGTGGGGGGGGGGGGGGGTGGGGGGGGGGGGGGGTGGGGGGGGGGGGGGGTGGGGGGGGGGGGGGGTGGGGGGGGGGGGGGGTGGGGGGGGGGGGGGGTGGGGGGGGGGGGGGGTGGGGGGGGGGGGGGGTGGGGGGGGGGGGGGGTGGGGGGGGGGGGGGGTGGGGGGGGGGGGGGGTGGGGGGGGGGGGGGGTGGGGGGGGGGGGGGGTGGGGGGGGGGGGGGGTGGGGGGGGGGGGGGGTGGGGGGGGGGGGGGGTGGGGGGGGGGGGGGGTGGGGGGGGGGGGGGGTGGGGGGGGGGGGGGGTGGGGGGGGGGGGGGGTGGGGGGGGGGGGGGGTGGGGGGGGGGGGGGGTGGGGGGGGGGGGGGGTGGGGGGGGGGGGGGGTGGGGGGGGGGGGGGGTGGGGGGGGGGGGGGGTGGGGGGGGGGGGGGGTGGGGGGGGGGGGGGGTGGGGGGGGGGGGGGGTGGGGGGGGGGGGGGGTGGGGGGGGGGGGGGGTGGGGGGGGGGGGGGGTGGGGGGGGGGGGGGGTGGGGGGGGGGGGGGGTGGGGGGGGGGGGGGGTGGGGGGGGGGGGGGGTGGGGGGGGGGGGGGGTGGGGGGGGGGGGGGGTGGGGGGGGGGGGGGGTGGGGGGGGGGGGGGGTGGGGGGGGGGGGGGGTGGGGGGGGGGGGGGGTGGGGGGGGGGGGGGGTGGGGGGGGGGGGGGGTGGGGGGGGGGGGGGGTGGGGGGGGGGGGGGGTGGGGGGGGGGGGGGGTGGGGGGGGGGGGGGGTGGGGGGGGGGGGGGGTGGGGGGGGGGGGGGGTGGGGGGGGGGGGGGGTGGGGGGGGGGGGGGGTGGGGGGGGGGGGGGGTGGGGGGGGGGGGGGGTGGGGGGGGGGGGGGGTGGGGGGGGGGGGGGGTGGGGGGGGGGGGGGGTGGGGGGGGGGGGGGGTGGGGGGGGGGGGGGGTGGGGGGGGGGGGGGGTGGGGGGGGGGGGGGGTGGGGGGGGGGGGGGGTGGGGGGGGGGGGGGGTGGGGGGGGGGGGGGGTGGGGGGGGGGGGGGGTGGGGGGGGGGGGGGGTGGGGGGGGGGGGGGGTGGGGGGGGGGGGGGGTGGGGGGGGGGGGGGGTGGGGGGGGGGGGGGGTGGGGGGGGGGGGGGGTGGGGGGGGGGGGGGGTGGGGGGGGGGGGGGGTGGGGGGGGGGGGGGGTGGGGGGGGGGGGGGGTGGGGGGGGGGGGGGGTGGGGGGGGGGGGGGGTGGGGGGGGGGGGGGGTGGGGGGGGGGGGGGGTGGGGGGGGGGGGGGGTGGGGGGGGGGGGGGGTGGGGGGGGGGGGGGGTGGGGGGGGGGGGGGGTGGGGGGGGGGGGGGGTGGGGGGGGGGGGGGGTGGGGGGGGGGGGGGGTGGGGGGGGGGGGGGGTGGGGGGGGGGGGGGGTGGGGGGGGGGGGGGGTGGGGGGGGGGGGGGGTGGGGGGGGGGGGGGGTGGGGGGGGGGGGGGGTGGGGGGGGGGGGGGGTGGGGGGGGGGGGGGGTGGGGGGGGGGGGGGGTGGGGGGGGGGGGGGGTGGGGGGGGGGGGGGGTGGGGGGGGGGGGGGGTGGGGGGGGGGGGGGGTGGGGGGGGGGGGGGGTGGGGGGGGGGGGGGGTGGGGGGGGGGGGGGGTGGGGGGGGGGGGGGGTGGGGGGGGGGGGGGGTGGGGGGGGGGGGGGGTGGGGGGGGGGGGGGGTGGGGGGGGGGGGGGGTGGGGGGGGGGGGGGGTGGGGGGGGGGGGGGGTGGGGGGGGGGGGGGGTGGGGGGGGGGGGGGGTGGGGGGGGGGGGGGGTGGGGGGGGGGGGGGGTGGGGGGGGGGGGGGGTGGGGGGGGGGGGGGGTGGGGGGGGGGGGGGGTGGGGGGGGGGGGGGGTGGGGGGGGGGGGGGGTGGGGGGGGGGGGGGGTGGGGGGGGGGGGGGGTGGGGGGGGGGGGGGGTGGGGGGGGGGGGGGGTGGGGGGGGGGGGGGGTGGGGGGGGGGGGGGGTGGGGGGGGGGGGGGGTGGGGGGGGGGGGGGGTGGGGGGGGGGGGGGGTGGGGGGGGGGGGGGGTGGGGGGGGGGGGGGGTGGGGGGGGGGGGGGGTGGGGGGGGGGGGGGGTGGGGGGGGGGGGGGGTGGGGGGGGGGGGGGGTGGGGGGGGGGGGGGGTGGGGGGGGGGGGGGGTGGGGGGGGGGGGGGGTGGGGGGGGGGGGGGGTGGGGGGGGGGGGGGGTGGGGGGGGGGGGGGGTGGGGGGGGGGGGGGGTGGGGGGGGGGGGGGGTGGGGGGGGGGGGGGGTGGGGGGGGGGGGGGGTGGGGGGGGGGGGGGGTGGGGGGGGGGGGGGGTGGGGGGGGGGGGGGGTGGGGGGGGGGGGGGGTGGGGGGGGGGGGGGGTGGGGGGGGGGGGGGGTGGGGGGGGGGGGGGGTGGGGGGGGGGGGGGGTGGGGGGGGGGGGGGGTGGGGGGGGGGGGGGGTGGGGGGGGGGGGGGGTGGGGGGGGGGGGGGGTGGGGGGGGGGGGGGGTGGGGGGGGGGGGGGGTGGGGGGGGGGGGGGGTGGGGGGGGGGGGGGGTGGGGGGGGGGGGGGGTGGGGGGGGGGGGGGGTGGGGGGGGGGGGGGGTGGGGGGGGGGGGGGGTGGGGGGGGGGGGGGGTGGGGGGGGGGGGGGGTGGGGGGGGGGGGGGGTGGGGGGGGGGGGGGGTGGGGGGGGGGGGGGGTGGGGGGGGGGGGGGGTGGGGGGGGGGGGGGGTGGGGGGGGGGGGGGGTGGGGGGGGGGGGGGGTGGGGGGGGGGGGGGGTGGGGGGGGGGGGGGGTGGGGGGGGGGGGGGGTGGGGGGGGGGGGGGGTGGGGGGGGGGGGGGGTGGGGGGGGGGGGGGGTGGGGGGGGGGGGGGGTGGGGGGGGGGGGGGGTGGGGGGGGGGGGGGGTGGGGGGGGGGGGGGGTGGGGGGGGGGGGGGGTGGGGGGGGGGGGGGGTGGGGGGGGGGGGGGGTGGGGGGGGGGGGGGGTGGGGGGGGGGGGGGGTGGGGGGGGGGGGGGGTGGGGGGGGGGGGGGGTGGGGGGGGGGGGGGGTGGGGGGGGGGGGGGGTGGGGGGGGGGGGGGGTGGGGGGGGGGGGGGGTGGGGGGGGGGGGGGGTGGGGGGGGGGGGGGGTGGGGGGGGGGGGGGGTGGGGGGGGGGGGGGGTGGGGGGGGGGGGGGGTGGGGGGGGGGGGGGGTGGGGGGGGGGGGGGGTGGGGGGGGGGGGGGGTGGGGGGGGGGGGGGGTGGGGGGGGGGGGGGGTGGGGGGGGGGGGGGGTGGGGGGGGGGGGGGGTGGGGGGGGGGGGGGGTGGGGGGGGGGGGGGGTGGGGGGGGGGGGGGGTGGGGGGGGGGGGGGGTGGGGGGGGGGGGGGGTGGGGGGGGGGGGGGGTGGGGGGGGGGGGGGGTGGGGGGGGGGGGGGGTGGGGGGGGGGGGGGGTGGGGGGGGGGGGGGGTGGGGGGGGGGGGGGGTGGGGGGGGGGGGGGGTGGGGGGGGGGGGGGGTGGGGGGGGGGGGGGGTGGGGGGGGGGGGGGGTGGGGGGGGGGGGGGGTGGGGGGGGGGGGGGGTGGGGGGGGGGGGGGGTGGGGGGGGGGGGGGGTGGGGGGGGGGGGGGGTGGGGGGGGGGGGGGGTGGGGGGGGGGGGGGGTGGGGGGGGGGGGGGGTGGGGGGGGGGGGGGGTGGGGGGGGGGGGGGGTGGGGGGGGGGGGGGGTGGGGGGGGGGGGGGGTGGGGGGGGGGGGGGGTGGGGGGGGGGGGGGGTGGGGGGGGGGGGGGGTGGGGGGGGGGGGGGGTGGGGGGGGGGGGGGGTGGGGGGGGGGGGGGGTGGGGGGGGGGGGGGGTGGGGGGGGGGGGGGGTGGGGGGGGGGGGGGGTGGGGGGGGGGGGGGGTGGGGGGGGGGGGGGGTGGGGGGGGGGGGGGGTGGGGGGGGGGGGGGGTGGGGGGGGGGGGGGGTGGGGGGGGGGGGGGGTGGGGGGGGGGGGGGGTGGGGGGGGGGGGGGGTGGGGGGGGGGGGGGGTGGGGGGGGGGGGGGGTGGGGGGGGGGGGGGGTGGGGGGGGGGGGGGGTGGGGGGGGGGGGGGGTGGGGGGGGGGGGGGGTGGGGGGGGGGGGGGGTGGGGGGGGGGGGGGGTGGGGGGGGGGGGGGGTGGGGGGGGGGGGGGGTGGGGGGGGGGGGGGGTGGGGGGGGGGGGGGGTGGGGGGGGGGGGGGGTGGGGGGGGGGGGGGGTGGGGGGGGGGGGGGGTGGGGGGGGGGGGGGGTGGGGGGGGGGGGGGGTGGGGGGGGGGGGGGGTGGGGGGGGGGGGGGGTGGGGGGGGGGGGGGGTGGGGGGGGGGGGGGGTGGGGGGGGGGGGGGGTGGGGGGGGGGGGGGGTGGGGGGGGGGGGGGGTGGGGGGGGGGGGGGGTGGGGGGGGGGGGGGGTGGGGGGGGGGGGGGGTGGGGGGGGGGGGGGGTGGGGGGGGGGGGGGGTGGGGGGGGGGGGGGGTGGGGGGGGGGGGGGGTGGGGGGGGGGGGGGGTGGGGGGGGGGGGGGGTGGGGGGGGGGGGGGGTGGGGGGGGGGGGGGGTGGGGGGGGGGGGGGGTGGGGGGGGGGGGGGGTGGGGGGGGGGGGGGGTGGGGGGGGGGGGGGGTGGGGGGGGGGGGGGGTGGGGGGGGGGGGGGGTGGGGGGGGGGGGGGGTGGGGGGGGGGGGGGGTGGGGGGGGGGGGGGGTGGGGGGGGGGGGGGGTGGGGGGGGGGGGGGGTGGGGGGGGGGGGGGGTGGGGGGGGGGGGGGGTGGGGGGGGGGGGGGGTGGGGGGGGGGGGGGGTGGGGGGGGGGGGGGGTGGGGGGGGGGGGGGGTGGGGGGGGGGGGGGGTGGGGGGGGGGGGGGGTGGGGGGGGGGGGGGGTGGGGGGGGGGGGGGGTGGGGGGGGGGGGGGGTGGGGGGGGGGGGGGGTGGGGGGGGGGGGGGGTGGGGGGGGGGGGGGGTGGGGGGGGGGGGGGGTGGGGGGGGGGGGGGGTGGGGGGGGGGGGGGGTGGGGGGGGGGGGGGGTGGGGGGGGGGGGGGGTGGGGGGGGGGGGGGGTGGGGGGGGGGGGGGGTGGGGGGGGGGGGGGGTGGGGGGGGGGGGGGGTGGGGGGGGGGGGGGGTGGGGGGGGGGGGGGGTGGGGGGGGGGGGGGGTGGGGGGGGGGGGGGGTGGGGGGGGGGGGGGGTGGGGGGGGGGGGGGGTGGGGGGGGGGGGGGGTGGGGGGGGGGGGGGGTGGGGGGGGGGGGGGGTGGGGGGGGGGGGGGGTGGGGGGGGGGGGGGGTGGGGGGGGGGGGGGGTGGGGGGGGGGGGGGGTGGGGGGGGGGGGGGGTGGGGGGGGGGGGGGGTGGGGGGGGGGGGGGGTGGGGGGGGGGGGGGGTGGGGGGGGGGGGGGGTGGGGGGGGGGGGGGGTGGGGGGGGGGGGGGGTGGGGGGGGGGGGGGGTGGGGGGGGGGGGGGGTGGGGGGGGGGGGGGGTGGGGGGGGGGGGGGGTGGGGGGGGGGGGGGGTGGGGGGGGGGGGGGGTGGGGGGGGGGGGGGGTGGGGGGGGGGGGGGGTGGGGGGGGGGGGGGGTGGGGGGGGGGGGGGGTGGGGGGGGGGGGGGGTGGGGGGGGGGGGGGGTGGGGGGGGGGGGGGGTGGGGGGGGGGGGGGGTGGGGGGGGGGGGGGGTGGGGGGGGGGGGGGGTGGGGGGGGGGGGGGGTGGGGGGGGGGGGGGGTGGGGGGGGGGGGGGGTGGGGGGGGGGGGGGGTGGGGGGGGGGGGGGGTGGGGGGGGGGGGGGGTGGGGGGGGGGGGGGGTGGGGGGGGGGGGGGGTGGGGGGGGGGGGGGGTGGGGGGGGGGGGGGGTGGGGGGGGGGGGGGGTGGGGGGGGGGGGGGGTGGGGGGGGGGGGGGGTGGGGGGGGGGGGGGGTGGGGGGGGGGGGGGGTGGGGGGGGGGGGGGGTGGGGGGGGGGGGGGGTGGGGGGGGGGGGGGGTGGGGGGGGGGGGGGGTGGGGGGGGGGGGGGGTGGGGGGGGGGGGGGGTGGGGGGGGGGGGGGGTGGGGGGGGGGGGGGGTGGGGGGGGGGGGGGGTGGGGGGGGGGGGGGGTGGGGGGGGGGGGGGGTGGGGGGGGGGGGGGGTGGGGGGGGGGGGGGGTGGGGGGGGGGGGGGGTGGGGGGGGGGGGGGGTGGGGGGGGGGGGGGGTGGGGGGGGGGGGGGGTGGGGGGGGGGGGGGGTGGGGGGGGGGGGGGGTGGGGGGGGGGGGGGGTGGGGGGGGGGGGGGGTGGGGGGGGGGGGGGGTGGGGGGGGGGGGGGGTGGGGGGGGGGGGGGGTGGGGGGGGGGGGGGGTGGGGGGGGGGGGGGGTGGGGGGGGGGGGGGGTGGGGGGGGGGGGGGGTGGGGGGGGGGGGGGGTGGGGGGGGGGGGGGGTGGGGGGGGGGGGGGGTGGGGGGGGGGGGGGGTGGGGGGGGGGGGGGGTGGGGGGGGGGGGGGGTGGGGGGGGGGGGGGGTGGGGGGGGGGGGGGGTGGGGGGGGGGGGGGGTGGGGGGGGGGGGGGGTGGGGGGGGGGGGGGGTGGGGGGGGGGGGGGGTGGGGGGGGGGGGGGGTGGGGGGGGGGGGGGGTGGGGGGGGGGGGGGGTGGGGGGGGGGGGGGGTGGGGGGGGGGGGGGGTGGGGGGGGGGGGGGGTGGGGGGGGGGGGGGGTGGGGGGGGGGGGGGGTGGGGGGGGGGGGGGGTGGGGGGGGGGGGGGGTGGGGGGGGGGGGGGGTGGGGGGGGGGGGGGGTGGGGGGGGGGGGGGGTGGGGGGGGGGGGGGGTGGGGGGGGGGGGGGGTGGGGGGGGGGGGGGGTGGGGGGGGGGGGGGGTGGGGGGGGGGGGGGGTGGGGGGGGGGGGGGGTGGGGGGGGGGGGGGGTGGGGGGGGGGGGGGGTGGGGGGGGGGGGGGGTGGGGGGGGGGGGGGGTGGGGGGGGGGGGGGGTGGGGGGGGGGGGGGGTGGGGGGGGGGGGGGGTGGGGGGGGGGGGGGGTGGGGGGGGGGGGGGGTGGGGGGGGGGGGGGGTGGGGGGGGGGGGGGGTGGGGGGGGGGGGGGGTGGGGGGGGGGGGGGGTGGGGGGGGGGGGGGGTGGGGGGGGGGGGGGGTGGGGGGGGGGGGGGGTGGGGGGGGGGGGGGGTGGGGGGGGGGGGGGGTGGGGGGGGGGGGGGGTGGGGGGGGGGGGGGGTGGGGGGGGGGGGGGGTGGGGGGGGGGGGGGGTGGGGGGGGGGGGGGGTGGGGGGGGGGGGGGGTGGGGGGGGGGGGGGGTGGGGGGGGGGGGGGGTGGGGGGGGGGGGGGGTGGGGGGGGGGGGGGGTGGGGGGGGGGGGGGGTGGGGGGGGGGGGGGGTGGGGGGGGGGGGGGGTGGGGGGGGGGGGGGGTGGGGGGGGGGGGGGGTGGGGGGGGGGGGGGGTGGGGGGGGGGGGGGGTGGGGGGGGGGGGGGGTGGGGGGGGGGGGGGGTGGGGGGGGGGGGGGGTGGGGGGGGGGGGGGGTGGGGGGGGGGGGGGGTGGGGGGGGGGGGGGGTGGGGGGGGGGGGGGGTGGGGGGGGGGGGGGGTGGGGGGGGGGGGGGGTGGGGGGGGGGGGGGGTGGGGGGGGGGGGGGGTGGGGGGGGGGGGGGGTGGGGGGGGGGGGGGGTGGGGGGGGGGGGGGGTGGGGGGGGGGGGGGGTGGGGGGGGGGGGGGGTGGGGGGGGGGGGGGGTGGGGGGGGGGGGGGGTGGGGGGGGGGGGGGGTGGGGGGGGGGGGGGGTGGGGGGGGGGGGGGGTGGGGGGGGGGGGGGGTGGGGGGGGGGGGGGGTGGGGGGGGGGGGGGGTGGGGGGGGGGGGGGGTGGGGGGGGGGGGGGGTGGGGGGGGGGGGGGGTGGGGGGGGGGGGGGGTGGGGGGGGGGGGGGGTGGGGGGGGGGGGGGGTGGGGGGGGGGGGGGGTGGGGGGGGGGGGGGGTGGGGGGGGGGGGGGGTGGGGGGGGGGGGGGGTGGGGGGGGGGGGGGGTGGGGGGGGGGGGGGGTGGGGGGGGGGGGGGGTGGGGGGGGGGGGGGGTGGGGGGGGGGGGGGGTGGGGGGGGGGGGGGGTGGGGGGGGGGGGGGGTGGGGGGGGGGGGGGGTGGGGGGGGGGGGGGGTGGGGGGGGGGGGGGGTGGGGGGGGGGGGGGGTGGGGGGGGGGGGGGGTGGGGGGGGGGGGGGGTGGGGGGGGGGGGGGGTGGGGGGGGGGGGGGGTGGGGGGGGGGGGGGGTGGGGGGGGGGGGGGGTGGGGGGGGGGGGGGGTGGGGGGGGGGGGGGGTGGGGGGGGGGGGGGGTGGGGGGGGGGGGGGGTGGGGGGGGGGGGGGGTGGGGGGGGGGGGGGGTGGGGGGGGGGGGGGGTGGGGGGGGGGGGGGGTGGGGGGGGGGGGGGGTGGGGGGGGGGGGGGGTGGGGGGGGGGGGGGGTGGGGGGGGGGGGGGGTGGGGGGGGGGGGGGGTGGGGGGGGGGGGGGGTGGGGGGGGGGGGGGGTGGGGGGGGGGGGGGGTGGGGGGGGGGGGGGGTGGGGGGGGGGGGGGGTGGGGGGGGGGGGGGGTGGGGGGGGGGGGGGGTGGGGGGGGGGGGGGGTGGGGGGGGGGGGGGGTGGGGGGGGGGGGGGGTGGGGGGGGGGGGGGGTGGGGGGGGGGGGGGGTGGGGGGGGGGGGGGGTGGGGGGGGGGGGGGGTGGGGGGGGGGGGGGGTGGGGGGGGGGGGGGGTGGGGGGGGGGGGGGGTGGGGGGGGGGGGGGGTGGGGGGGGGGGGGGGTGGGGGGGGGGGGGGGTGGGGGGGGGGGGGGGTGGGGGGGGGGGGGGGTGGGGGGGGGGGGGGGTGGGGGGGGGGGGGGGTGGGGGGGGGGGGGGGTGGGGGGGGGGGGGGGTGGGGGGGGGGGGGGGTGGGGGGGGGGGGGGGTGGGGGGGGGGGGGGGTGGGGGGGGGGGGGGGTGGGGGGGGGGGGGGGTGGGGGGGGGGGGGGGTGGGGGGGGGGGGGGGTGGGGGGGGGGGGGGGTGGGGGGGGGGGGGGGTGGGGGGGGGGGGGGGTGGGGGGGGGGGGGGGTGGGGGGGGGGGGGGGTGGGGGGGGGGGGGGGTGGGGGGGGGGGGGGGTGGGGGGGGGGGGGGGTGGGGGGGGGGGGGGGTGGGGGGGGGGGGGGGTGGGGGGGGGGGGGGGTGGGGGGGGGGGGGGGTGGGGGGGGGGGGGGGTGGGGGGGGGGGGGGGTGGGGGGGGGGGGGGGTGGGGGGGGGGGGGGGTGGGGGGGGGGGGGGGTGGGGGGGGGGGGGGGTGGGGGGGGGGGGGGGTGGGGGGGGGGGGGGGTGGGGGGGGGGGGGGGTGGGGGGGGGGGGGGGTGGGGGGGGGGGGGGGTGGGGGGGGGGGGGGGTGGGGGGGGGGGGGGGTGGGGGGGGGGGGGGGTGGGGGGGGGGGGGGGTGGGGGGGGGGGGGGGTGGGGGGGGGGGGGGGTGGGGGGGGGGGGGGGTGGGGGGGGGGGGGGGTGGGGGGGGGGGGGGGTGGGGGGGGGGGGGGGTGGGGGGGGGGGGGGGTGGGGGGGGGGGGGGGTGGGGGGGGGGGGGGGTGGGGGGGGGGGGGGGTGGGGGGGGGGGGGGGTGGGGGGGGGGGGGGGTGGGGGGGGGGGGGGGTGGGGGGGGGGGGGGGTGGGGGGGGGGGGGGGTGGGGGGGGGGGGGGGTGGGGGGGGGGGGGGGTGGGGGGGGGGGGGGGTGGGGGGGGGGGGGGGTGGGGGGGGGGGGGGGTGGGGGGGGGGGGGGGTGGGGGGGGGGGGGGGTGGGGGGGGGGGGGGGTGGGGGGGGGGGGGGGTGGGGGGGGGGGGGGGTGGGGGGGGGGGGGGGTGGGGGGGGGGGGGGGTGGGGGGGGGGGGGGGTGGGGGGGGGGGGGGGTGGGGGGGGGGGGGGGTGGGGGGGGGGGGGGGTGGGGGGGGGGGGGGGTGGGGGGGGGGGGGGGTGGGGGGGGGGGGGGGTGGGGGGGGGGGGGGGTGGGGGGGGGGGGGGGTGGGGGGGGGGGGGGGTGGGGGGGGGGGGGGGTGGGGGGGGGGGGGGGTGGGGGGGGGGGGGGGTGGGGGGGGGGGGGGGTGGGGGGGGGGGGGGGTGGGGGGGGGGGGGGGTGGGGGGGGGGGGGGGTGGGGGGGGGGGGGGGTGGGGGGGGGGGGGGGTGGGGGGGGGGGGGGGTGGGGGGGGGGGGGGGTGGGGGGGGGGGGGGGTGGGGGGGGGGGGGGGTGGGGGGGGGGGGGGGTGGGGGGGGGGGGGGGTGGGGGGGGGGGGGGGTGGGGGGGGGGGGGGGTGGGGGGGGGGGGGGGTGGGGGGGGGGGGGGGTGGGGGGGGGGGGGGGTGGGGGGGGGGGGGGGTGGGGGGGGGGGGGGGTGGGGGGGGGGGGGGGTGGGGGGGGGGGGGGGTGGGGGGGGGGGGGGGTGGGGGGGGGGGGGGGTGGGGGGGGGGGGGGGTGGGGGCGGGGGGGGGTGGGGGGGGGTGGAGGGGGGTGGGGGGTGGGGGAGGGGGGGGGGGGGGGGGGGGGGGGGGGGGGGGGGTTGGGGGGGGGGGGGGGGGGGGGGGGGGGGTGGGGTGGGGGGGGGGGGGGTGGGGGTATGGACTACAATCCCATCAGCCCCTGCCAGCATGGCCAATTGGCTATGCTGGCAGGGGCTGATAAATTGTAATGTAACATCTGGAGTCGCAAAAAAATGCTCCTGGTGTCTGGAAGGCTGAAATGGGCAGCCCAATCCAGACCCCCTGATGGCTGGGGCCAGCACCACTGTGGTGCCGCTCTGTGGCTCCAGAGGGCTTTTTGGTGGGCAGGGAAGCAAAATACAAAGAAAACAGTCCCCACCACCGAAAACCCCTCCACCGGGCTCATGATCTACCAGACCGCGGCCACACAGCCCGGAAAACCCACAACAACCAGTTGAATCCGGCCGTGAAAGCCTTTGACAATACAACGTTTTGGACTGTCCTCTCTATCTCCTAAGTCACAATGCTGCAAAGTTGCCACAAATAACTGCCACAATGGCAGCAAGATACAAAAGATGGACTTCAATCTTCAGCATTTCTTTACCCAAAGGCATGCAACCAGTGATCTGGCCCAGCGCCTTGTTTTCAAGTCTTTTCGCCCTGCTGTCCAGTTTAGCAAAGCAGAATGAAATCATGACGTAATGCGGGCATCAGCTTATGTTTATTTATAATACTACATCCAAAGTAACCAGAAAGCTAGTACACTCCAGAGCCGAGGGATACACTTTTATAATGTCTGTGTCTTCATTAAGATTTCATCATCCACCCCACACTAAAAAGCCTCTTCCTCCGCTCTGTTGTATCTGCTTTTACCCAGATCCTGGTTCCGCCATTATTTTTTTTAATCTCCCGTTCCCTACTTTACATGCACTCTCAAATTTTAAACAAGCAAAATTTGTGCATTAGTGTGTCTTTTTCATCTATGATTTATGAATGACAGGTTCCTTGGTGCAGCCTAATGGCATGAGAGGGAGACATTATTTTAAACATTAAAGTGAAAACCATTTGCAACTATGATAAGAGAGGTCTGTTGACATTAAAGTTTAAAACTGGCGCAAGGTAAGAAGCGAGCTGCCGTGCCAACAGGTGAGGGCCCCGTGCGTGCTGTACGTAACAGGAATTTGTTCGACACATTAGCTGTCTCTCCTTCTCACTGTTCCACAACCTGTAGTCTCTGGTGCGTCAAACAATACATCAAGTCATCAGCAGCAACTGGAGTTGAATCGCTTAAAAACAACTTAGAGTGCTGTGCGGAGCATTCACTTAATCAAAGCCCCATTTTATCTGCGGGAAATTTTCCTTCGCATTTATGTCAGCAAAATATATTTTTTTTAATGGAAAGGTCTACGGCGGAATTTGTTTCTTTCATACTTCCCGTATCATTTTTCATTACAGTTATCCTTCTAGATTGTGCGGTGGATTTACAAAAAACAAAATAAAACAAAATATTGATCAGTTGTACTGTATGTTGCATACGAGATGCTAGCTCAGAAAATAAAAAAAAATACTGTAAAGCTCAAAGACAGAGGCGTAGGAAGGGGGAAAAGCTCCCGGTTCACTGGTCCCCATTCTGCCCCATCCCGCCCCCAGAACGCCCCATCCCATCCCAACCACGCCCTAGCCACACCACCACAGGGGCACGTGCCCGATACGTCGCACCCCCCTTAACCTCAGAGCTACGCCTCTGCTCAAAGATATGTTATTTCATCCCTTATTTCATCCATGACCTCAAAGAGTTGCACTGTCAATATCACATTCTGGGACTGGTCACCATTTTGCTTTGTACTCCCTGTTTCAACATGCAAAAGTGCACACCATTAAAGAGGAACCAATATTGAGATAGTTATTACCCCTCCACACACACATATCCTAGCCATTGGGTCAGTCCTTCTCCTTCATTATCAAGGCTTTAATTAATTTTGTAATCCAAATTCTCTGTATTGCCTCATTCCCTTCTGTTCTAGGTGCACAGGAGCAGTCGGTTAAATTCAATATTGTTCAAGAAGCAAAAATGAAAGCCAGGGATAGGCTAGAAGGTCAAAAAGACCCTAGAAAGGGCCCCAGACATCCCTCATCAAACTCCCCAATGGAGTGTATGATTTGCCTGGGCCAGCCAGTGACAGTGGCCACACACAACTCACCCATGTCAAGCCAGACCAGACAGTGATTTCTCACAACTCATCTAGGTGGTTGCAGCCACTTGCCCACATCAGGTGGTGGCTGTGGCTGCCATCTGGTCTTCCCAGCCAGCCCAGTGGCAATGCTGTAGCCAAGCCAGGTGCTGTAGCCTCCACCTAGTGGAAAGCTTGGCCAAGGTTTGGCCAAGTTGCTCTCCTTACCTCTCTAGGCAAGATCATCGGCCCACTGGAACTTTTTCTGGTGGCCATAATGGCTAACCTGCTGCTTATGGAAGCCCAAGGCATTAGTATGTAGAGTTCCAGAAGTTCTGACTGGTTGCTGTAGAAGGAGAATACTGGCATAGACAGATCAGCCAAGGCAAGGTTCAAAAGATCTCATGCATATTTATTAATTTCCTACATTTATATCCCTTCTTTCCTCCTCAAAGGATACCCTCCTCAAAGTGGCTTACAACATTCCCCCTCCTATATTTTGTCCTTACAACAACCCAAGTTAGGCTGAGAATATGTGTCTGGCTCAAAGTCACCCAGTAAGATTCCATGGCAGAATGGGATTTCAGACTGGGCATCTCACTAGTCCAACAACACTAGTCCAACAATAATCAGCACTACCAGTCTGGCTCTATTGTTAGTAGACCATAGCAGTGTCCTTGCACTAACCAGTTTATAGCAGGCATTGTCGATTATTTCCCATCCCACGTACCACACAGTGCCACTGTTTTTGAATATTTGGAGCAAGGCCTGTCCCACCTAATGACAAATCAGGTGGAGACATGACATTGATGATCTTCCACTGTTGCACCATTATTGCATCACTATAATTGTCAACGGCTTGCCCAGTCCTCTATGATTCTGGTTTTTTTAAAAAATATTTATCTAGCTATTGACCATCATTGTGTCTTATGGCAGTGAATCCCACAAATTAAGGGTGTGAACTTTCTTTCATTGGCCTTGAATCAATTACAGCAAAATCCTAAATTTAACTGGCTGACTAGATAAATTTGTGTAGACTTGCAATATCACTTATGGAATCAGAGGATAGTAACCACTTGAGTCCCATTTCCATTATTATTTATTTTATCTATCTCTTGTGTACATTCCATATCATCACAGTCTGTGTATGCAGGTGTGTGTACAGTTCAGATATTAACCCCACTGATATATTCTATAGCAACTGGCTATTTGTGCAAGCAAAGCACTTAAATGACTAGTGCAATTTGGGGGGACAGATGCTATCAGAGGGCAGCATAAACTCAAGGCCAATCACAGAAACAGTAGCTGTCTCTCTATATCAGAGGAGTAAACCACATAACAGTATCTGAGGCTGGGGGATGGGAAGTCAGTATCCTTTGCCCCTCCTATAACTAGCAGAAACGGAATAATTTTTGGAAAGTAGAACTCACTGCAGTGTATATTATGCAAAATGTGATTATGTCTGTTTCCCCTGATTGCTTAATTTATATATATATATATAAACCTTTAATGGCATAATTAAAACAGCAGCAATATACCAGAAAAATGGCGACCTCAGTGTAATGATACAATCTCCAGTACAGTTATAACCGTTTGCTGATGACAGAGCACAAAAAGTTAGCCAGCGCTTCCAATACACTTGCAGAACCACAATCCAACATCGTTACCACAATTGATAGATTAATATTATCAATGGGGGGTTTTAACCACGGGTTTAGATATTTATTCCTGGCTAAACTGTGTAACGGGCAGTGTAATATCACGTGTTGGATTGATTCTTCGTAAGCTGAACTGCAGGGACAAAATCTTTCATTAAAAGGCACTTTCTGTATTCTGCCCTGAGTGGTAGCTGAAGGGAGAATATTGCACCTGGCAAGGGTCAGGGCTCGTCGCAATTTGGGTTCTAAGACCAAATGGAAATACTTGGCCATGGTATAGGGTTTTAATGGTATACCCAAGTGCAAGGGAGAGCAGCGTTTATTAGCCTGCTGCTTAATTTGTTAATGAAGTGCTATCAAGTTGCAACTTATGGAGACCCCCCCCCCCTTCCAGGGCAAGGGGAAAGCAGAGATGGTTTGCCATTGGCCTCCCTCTGCATAGCAACCCAGAGCTTGATGGTTTCCCATCCAAGTGCTAACCATGTCCAACCCTTTTTATCTTCCAGGCTCCAATGAACTTGGGTTAGTCTGGGCTATTCAGGCTGCTTGTTTATCTGTTTATTTGATTACTTTAAATTAATTCATACCAGCCTTCCATTTTTCTTGGTGCGCAATTTGTATGTGCATCAAAATAGTGCAGAGAATACAGTCTTGATTGTAAGGCAGATCGGAACAGCTTCTAATATGAGAGAATTCTGGTCCTAGATGCATATCAGACTGCAAACTCCTAGAAGCAGCAAAACAGATCGGTACCCACTCCTACAATAGAGGAGCACAGCGCAGCGCAGAAATACTTTTCTGTGGTCTTCTTTGAGAACTGTGGCATTCTGCTCTAGCTTGTCGATACCTTTTCAAAGCTTATCATACAAACTGTTTCCTCCCAAGTTTGATTCTGGAATCCGTTCAGTAGCAGTTATATTATCCCTCTCACCCAATGATAATGCACTTTTTTTTATTTTCCTGGAGGCAAATACTCGAAGTAAATCCCAAATACAAAGTAGCAGCTACTACTGTCATATGCTAGCTGGCAGCCAGCAGTTCATATCCAGAACCTGTTAAGTTTTATCTGGTTTCTGGTGGTTTATCAAACTTTAATCAGGTTGCACTTAAAAAAGAGACTCACCCAGAGTTTCACTTGTCAGGAAGGGGAAAAAATTAATAATGTCAAGTTGTAAGAAAATTGAGATATTCCATGCTTTAATGCACCCTTGAACCTTCCTTTTTTTGGACACATGTACAATGTGCGAAAGTATACATTTGTATATAATGATGTATCTCCATGCATATGTTGCACAACTGCAAAGTGCTTATTACTAAATTCTGGAAGCCTGGCTATTTGGGGTGGCGGAGAATTAGCTACAAATGAAAAAAAAGCAAAACAAAAGTAGCAAACAGCCACTGCTTTCAGGGCAGAGTTACCTCTGAGAATGCAGGTTAAACATCCCTGCTCCACCATGTCCAAAAGCAGTTTGTTTTTACCAGTATTTGAGCACATGTAATAAACATCTGAGAACGGAGTCTGAGATTTATGATACATTTGTCCTTTCGTGACAGAGACAACTGAGCAGTAGCTAAACTGACTTCTCAAAATTTGCACAATGTGACCCCCCACCCCACGCCCCAAAATTCCTTTTGGTCACAAATTAAGGGCATCAGCCCATTAAAGTCATTATGAGATAGAGAAGATCCTTCTGTTCTAAGTAGCATGAACACTGTGGCAGAGAGACACAGATGGAAATGGCCAACATCAGACTGAATTGGAACACAGGTGTCATGGAAGGTGGGTTCAGAGTATCAGAGTAACTGTAAATGCAGGTTGCTGTAACATCTATGAAGGTTTACGTAGAGGCTGAGATGTGTAATAGCAGTGGGGGATAGTCACACAGCCCTTCTATTTCAGTGTGACCTCTTCTCCTCTAGGGGTGCCATGCACAATAGAAGAAGTGGTGCGTAATTCATCTGAACAGCAACAAAAATGAGCATCAGTCAGGACCATGGCATATTTTCTCTGCACACACACATTTTGTGCAGCAAGTACAGACAATGATTGAGACTTGAGGTATGCATATATCTCTGTTCTCCATGTCATTAAAGAACACATCAGCTGTTAGGAAGGATGACTCATTCCCCAATGCAGTCCAGCCCCTATGATTCAACAGACATGACCTTTTCACTAGTAGCATTATTAAACTCACAATAATGTTGTCTTTGGATCAGGAATTTTGTCACCTGAAACCTCGGAACCCAAGAGAACATAAGAGCAGCCTCACCGGATCGCAGCAGTGGTCCATCTAGTCCAGCATCCTGTTTCATGTGGTTAGCCAATCAGAAGTCACTGTGAGTCCTACAAGGAGGCTATGGAGACTATTGCTGTAGCACCACCCAGCCCTGGTTTCCTTTGAATGTGAAGAATGGGAAGACCCAGTGTCCTTCAATTTGTTTCATCCCTTTTAAAAGCTGACTGAGTAACTGGTCATCATTACCTCATGGAATGCAGCAAATTCCTCAAGTTCCTTCTTCATTCAAAGGATAATGGATTACTTTTGCCTGTCCCCAGTCTACTGCCTGTCACCTTACTAAGATGTCCCTAAGTCCTGGTATTATGGGGAAGGAAGGCAAACATCACTCTGCACACTTTCTCCATGCATCCATAAGCAATGACCCCTGACTTACCTGGGGTTGCATTTGGAGCCCAGGGCCAAGAGCATGGAGGGGAGGCCAAGAGGCCAATGTGCCCCAGTTGCATGGTTCCTTGTTCTTCCAAGGGTAGGAGGAGGGGTGGGAATGTCGGGTGGTCCTGACAAAAGGGGTCATTGGCTGAGTCTGCCCTGCCCCCACATACTTAGTTATGCAGTCATGTGTGTCTCGCCCTCTTGCCCACATTCTTAATTGCCTGTGAAGAACTTAAGTACTAAAGTTATATATTTATTTAATTTGTATACTGCCCTCCCCCGAGGGGCTCAGAGCGGTGTTCATATTCATTTCCAGTTTGAATATGAATTTTGGATCCACCCCTGCAAATTTACAAATAGCTCCATTTGCAGGACCCAGTGGAAGGCAGATCCCACCGATCCTACTTTTACCTTGTGCCCCAAGATCATCATTTTGGGAACCCAGCGGGCTACAGAGGAGGTAGAAATTGACAACAAAAAATGCCCTCCAAGTGATTAGCTGACATCCAATGACCTTTGAATGCAAGAATGTTAACCAACAAATATTGTACATACGTAAAACGAGCTTCTGCCGTGCTTTACCTTGTAGATTTTGCAGTGGCAAAGTCATAATGCCTCCTGCTGCAGCTGCTGCCACCAGCCCTTGGATATTGGTGAGATTAGCTGTCGGCAAAGTGAGGACCAGTCCTTGCTGGCCCCCTAGCTGACCAGCCATGTTGAAAGGAATAAGGATAGGTTGGTTCAGTGCTGGAGTGCCTCCTGGCATCACCCCTGCGACGGCCGAGGCTAACTGCTGAGCTGTCAGTAGTTGCTGTAAAGAAACAGAAAAACCAGAGCTTAATGTAGAATAAACACATAGGCAGAAGAACAGATTCAATTGCATTAGCAAGAGCCTGGGAATTTCACCTGTTTCCCTCTATGGACACACATAAGAACATAAGAACAAGCCTGCTGGATCAGACCAGAGTCTATCTAGTCCAGCACTCTGCTACTCGCAGTGGCCCACCAGGTGCCTTTGGGAGCAGGATGTGAAAGCAATGGCCTTCTGCACACATAGTCAGTGAACAAGGGAAGGGGAATTGGTGGGGGCCATCTTGTGTTTTTTTTCTAATCTCCTTCCTGACTGCAAACAGAAGATCCTGGGCATTGCCAGAGGTGCATGCCAAAGAGTAAGAGCCAAAGAGCCAAAGAGTATTTTGCCGTTTGCCTCTTAACCTGTGTCGTCAAACTAACCAAAGACAAGGTAAAGTTTTGTGTGTATTTGGTTTATATTATCTTTCCACTTTGTTGTTGTAAGCTGCTTTGAGTCCATTTGGGGATAAAAGTGGAATATAAATATGAAATGAATAAAAAAAATAACAGTAAAATACAATAAATGGAGGGTAGAAGATAATGTGCCTGATCCCAGACTCCAGGCTCATGTGGGGCTCCCACAGGCCCTTTCTGCACAAATAAAATGTTTTCAGGTAGAAGAAGAAGAAGAGAAGAGTTTGGATTT